>NC_141252.1:1655683-1770683 GCF_054856555.1 Leptonotus elevatus
GCCACACGCGCGTTATTTAAGCAATATTTATTATTAATATTAACCTCGGGTATGTCTGACTACCTAATAACCAGCCTTCTGAGCAGCTTTTGGGTTCTTCTTGCGTTGTAACATAGTCGTGCATCCATCCTTTTTAAATCTTGAATATAATGTACAAATAAGTACCCCTTTTACTCTTTTATAGACTTACCTTCTTATTTGCACCGTGTAAGCACTTTTGTACATTTTCTTTATTTTTTGTAATTTAAAAGGACAACATGAGGGATGTCGTGCTTCTGTCAACATCGTTGCATTCCCTTTGCAAAATGTTTTAATCTATACTGTTTTTTTTTTTTTTTAATAAAAAAAATATCTGTTGTTGACAATGGTGTGTTTATATGTAGTATGAATGTATGTTGAAAGCTGTCGGTGGGAAAAGTGTGCATGTTGAAAGCATGGACCGACTAAGGTTATTAGAGTTATTGAAAACTGAAGAAATAAACTAAAATGGAAAAAAAAAATCGATAGCAAAACAAAATAAAAACAAGTGTGCGTTCTCTTAAAAATGATTACTTGAAAGTACATGTTACAGTTAACTAAAACTACAATAATGGCAAAAGCCTCCTTCGTTTTCATCTTTGTCAACTTTTGGGTATTAATTTTAACATAAATCCAGCAGTTGTTTGGGAATTGTAGTTTATTATTACTTTATTACACAATACTTATTGGACTGTGGGTATATTTGAATGTCATTACCTTCGTCTTATGTTGCAATGTGTAAAAACAAAAAAAAAAAAAAAAAGCTATTGGTCAGGCCTGAGTTGAAACTCCAACATTCCCTTGTCACCTGCAAGAGAAGAGTGTGGGTGTTGAAACAAACAAGCACATCCCTTTCAAGTGCAATGAAAAAGAGAGTCTGTTGAAATCTTTCACTGAGAAAAGTAGGTGTATTGAAAAGTTTCAACAGGAAAAGTCCAAATCGTTTCATTTTGAGTTCTTTCGCCAGGAAAGTTTGTGCTCGCTGTTTTTGAACAAATAACCTGTCAACATGATATTATGTGTGTTGAGTGTTGATGAGCGCACGTGTGGGTATTAGTTTCCAGTAATTCCCCCGTTTAGGCTGCCACTCTTCTGCCGATGCCCCCGAGAAGCATTAATTGGTCTCTGTGTGACACGACCTTTTGGAATATGCGCAAATCAACCTCCTCCAAGCAGGAAGGCCCCACTACCGCGACATATAAAAGGTACAATCTAGTCGTTTAGTTTTATTTGCTGTTTTGTCTGTAACTGCTTTTAAATGTCTTCATTGTTGCAGCTTTCAGGCAGACAAATCCACAAGAGTTCTTTCTTTTCCCCTCCCTGGCTGTTGCTACGACGACTGGCTCGTAGACCGGGAAGATGTGTCAAGGTGGGCGTGTTAGGGGCGGTGACGAGAAAGGTAGCGGTCTCGCCTTCAAAATAAAATATCGTGTAGTAGCGTCAAGTAGACGAGCATTGATGTAGACTTTGTTCCCTCGACAGTCATATTTGACACATGGTACATTTTGTGGAATTTAAATCGAGTTGAGCATCCTCTCGAACATCAACATAAAATAACCTATACATTTTGTGAATTTGAACTTGAGTCATATGTGTCACTTTATCATTGTTGCATCCATTGTAGGTAATGGCTTGTGTCTCATGGACCATACTATTCATTTGTCACATGGTAAATGTCAAGTTATCCAGTGTGACCTTAGTACTGCTGCAGCATTTTTAGTGAATTTGAACGTGCAAAGGTAGTGTTTTATTGTGAAGGTGTGAGTGGATGTGGGTCTTGTATAGATGTGCGCGTGTGTTAGATGTTGGGGAGATTTTTCCCCCCCCCTTCCACACATCACATCTGCGCCTCAGAGAGGAGGAAGCCTCTTGAGTTTCACTCCAACAAAACATCTCAGGAGATTTTTTTTTTTTTTTTCTGCTTCATCACCTCCAAAAGAGTAAGTGATGTGGTTTAATCTTTATGTTATAGTATTTTTTTGTAGGTGTTTTATTGAAAGAGTGCCTTTATTTTTGTCGGTGATGTATACCAGCGTTGCTGTGCCTTGAGTGGACGGCCACGAAACCCTGAGATTTTTTGTTTTTGTTTTGCAGCTTTGAGGGACATAGTTTTACAGTATAGTATTCTACTTTGACTTTACACTTGACTACTTTTTTCTCTCTCTCTCTCTGTTTCTGTCTTTCATTTAACATTTTTTTTGTGGTAAAATTACAGCTACAAACTTGTTTGGGAAACAAACAATACGACTTGTTCTTCCTCGTATTAAGAAATTGAAAAAAAATGTACCACAATCGTTTTGAAGTATTATGTATGGTAATTATTTTTCAACGTAACGTAGCAATTTTTTTTCCATGTGATTACATTGTTTATGTTTGTAATAATCCAACGAAATTTTTTGTAAAATTATGATTTTTTTTTTTAATAAAATGATCCCACAATGATCCCACTTGACTATTCTCAACATTCAAATTTGTAAAATTACAACTCATGTATTACAATTTTATTTCCATAAAGATTACGACTATTTTCTCATTATACAACTTTAATATTCAAATAAAATGTAAATTCATTACATTATATTATAACTTTTGTTTTCGTAATATTCAGATTTTTTTCGAATTCTACACTGCTGCTCTACCTAACAAATTGTCTTCCTCTGTTTTCCAGAAAGTTTTTCTTTTTCTTTTATTTTTTTTTTCTGATGTTTTGCATCGAAGCATGGACAAGTACGAGAAGATGGGCAAGATCGGCGAGGGTTCGTACGGCGTGGTCTTCAAATGTCGCAACAGAGACTCAGGACAGATCGTCGCTATTAAGAAGTTTGTGGAATCCGAGGATGACCCCACTATCAGGAAGATCGCGCTCAGGGAGATCAGGATGCTCAAGGTCGGCACACGCGCATAATTCTCATTTCAGCATCGTCGTTAGGCACATGAATGGTTGATGTTTCTAATGAAGTGACTAGTAAAGTGAAAACTAAAATATGCACCAAAAATGCATGTTTTATAATGAATAAAAAAAAAATACTTTTTTTTTATTTTATTAATTTAATTTTTTTTTATATTTGGAAAAAAATGTAATGTGAAGTCAACCCAAAGATTTTCTTTACATGAATTGGTTGTATGTGCCCCCACAAGTCTAAACAAGGTATAAGGATTCATATTGCGTTTGTGGAATACGAGTTAAGCAGCAGAATCCACCAGTTTTTTTGTTTGTTTTGTTTTATCTAGCTCATGGGGTGGCCATTTTGCTACTAGTTGTCGACTAACAATGACATCACAGTTGTTCAAGTAACAGCCAATCATGCCTCAGCTTCAGAAAACAGGTGGGCCGTGATTGGTCGTTACAGTACCTGTGTTGACAGTCGACATCAAGTGGAAAAAAACGGCTGGATTTTGCTGCTTACTTAAAATTTCACAGGCGCAATATTAATCAAAATACTGTAGTGTAGACTAATGGTGTGGCATAGAACATTATTGTAAAGATTTTTTTGAGAGGGGGGGGGTGATTTGCCCTTTAATTAATTATTTAAATTGTAAATATTTCGAGAAAAAAATTGGCATCCTAACATGTTTTGACACGCCGTAAATAACTTCTGTTTTAGTCAAATGAGGTCGGTAGATTAATAAAAAGATACATTTTAAAGAAAATGGCATTTAAATAGGGGGGGGGGTCAAAAGGATGAGTGTAAAAGTTCATCAGTTTTGTCTCACTTAGTATTTTTGATTAATTCATAATTAATGACTATTAAAAAATAAATGTATTTCTATTTTGTGCTTTTTATTTTAAATTTTATTTATCATGTTTTAGTAGTAATTGGTTTACAGGACATATTCAAAAATTAACAAAATAACTAAATTATGAGAGAAATAAAAAATACAGAAAATTGCAAAACCTATTAAAAGGGTCTTCGGAAGCAACGCTTTATTATTTTGATTACTTTTTTCTATCAATACAAAAAAAAATTATGTCCAATACACACAATTATCACCAGTATAAAAATTATCTTGTCAAATGTATATTTAATTAGTTAAAGTAATGCACAAACTGTTTTTTTTTTTTTTTGTGTGTGTGAGCTGGAATCCCAGTTGGGCTCTCCAATTTGGAAGCGTGCCCGCCGCCTCGGATTGAGTCCAAGTGTCAGCCGCTCTGCTTAATTAGTCAAGCGGTGGCGGGTGGGAGTGGCAGACCATAAATACGGCAGGACCCTGAACGGGTGGGGGTGTTAGGGGTAGCCGGGGCTGTTGCCGGGGGCGACGCCAGCTTTATGGCCGCCTATTAACACTTTGGATTTAGTGGTAGGAACGGAAGGTGGATGTCTTACTACAGGACTTTCGCTCACTTGTGTGCGTGCGTGCGTGCATGCGTGCGTGTGCGTGCGTGCGTGTGTGTGCGTGCGTGTGTGTACACTCCCATGCAGCAACTGAAACACAGCAACCTGGTGAATCTGATCGAGGTGTTCCGCCGCAAGAGGAAACTTCACTTGGTGTTCGAGTACTGCGACCACACGGTGCTCCATGAGCTGGACCGACACCCCCGAGGGTCAGCGTCACGCGCACCACATCCGCACCCCCGACAGTGACGCAACACATGAACGGAACAAGCTGAAATCTGAGGACATTGATAAATATTGCTGAGTGTCATCTGCATAACCACGATAGCCAACATTTATAACGTATGCAGACTGAACAAAAGGGGTGCAAGGAATAGACCCTTGTGGGACGCCACATGGCCATTCAAAGTTAGTTCCAATTCATCCTTTTAAAATTCTGTTTTTCTTTTTCGTTTGCTATGATGGCGACTATTTTTCTCGCCGCGGCGGCAACAGCGCCTTGGCGGTGCGGCGCTGTGTACATTCGGATTATCTCCCCGTGACATACTGTATGTTACCACCTTTTGTGTTGGCGGTCTCCCGGGGAAGCTGACCCTCCCCGCGGGAATGTTTGCGGCGACGTTCTGTGCCGGCGGGGCGCCGTCAGCCGCCTTTTTGGGAGGGGACGGACCTTGTTATGTATTGCGCGTCACGTGGTGGGCGTTTCCGTGGCGACCGCTGAAAAGATGGCGGCTCGTGAGCCAACACAGCTGCGTTTGGAGCGCGGCAATAAATCCATATTCGGTAAACGTGGCGGCGGAGGCGGCGCAGCGTATCACAGCGGTTGTGAACAGGATATCGTAGGTCTTTAATTGGATGGCGTGATCTAACTTTAAAATTTTAAATATTATGCCGTGACATCATCATTTTTCAGCCATTTATTTCCTCAAACTAAAATGAATGCTTCTTAAATGTAACATAACACTTTTGCTGCGCTAGATTTTATCGTAAAGAAACTGTACCAGTATAAGTTTTAATTAATACTAAAATATAATTATTTCTGCAGTTTTTACTAAATTACTAGTTGCTAAATAAAAATAATATTTGGCAAAAATGATTATTTTTCCTCAAATAAAAATGATTGCTAAAATGTAATTTGGAATTCAACTTTCATAAAATAAAATAAAATATTTTATTGTTAATACCAATTTTAGGCTATTTATCATGGGAAAACTTTTTAAAATAATTTATCTTGTTTTTTTATTTATCATTTTTATATCACAAAAACCTTCCAACAGCCATTTTTTTATTATTTTTTGGCAAAGTGGCTGTGTTCACATTTACTTACTAAATGGTAGTCAGAACACACTTGGAACCATTCAAAGTGTGTCTGCAAATAAAGCTTGGATGTTCTCGTCGGCTTTTCCTGATTTATTTTCTTTTTTGTTTTTGCTTTCTAACCTGAAGGTTTTATGCTAACACTGACCTCTAATTGGAACTGTTCATTCTGAACACAGCAGCATGCCCACAAATAAAGAGGGTGTGCACACTTTTGCAACCACATTAATGCTGGTGTTTATTTTTGATTTTCTTTGCATCGTGCAGTTTATAGGCCACATGAATTGTGGGAAAAAAAATTGGGAAGTGATTTCCCTTTTCTCATATTCCGAATATCCCAAAAACTTTTTATATAGACTGAAAATGTTTGTTGTTATTGTGTGCAGCGTTCCTGAGCATCTGGTGAAGAGCATCACGTGGCAGACGCTTCAGGCTGTCAACTTTTGCCACAAGCACAACGTGAGTAAGGCGAGCGCGCTTTCACACGAATTTTTGCGTCACCTCTTTTTTTTAACAAGCATTCCTTTCCCCCCGCCTCGGCACGGCGGCACAAACACGCCGCCCGCTGACCCCTGGGCCCCTTTTTTACCGTGCGCTCGCTGACCGGGCCCGGCCAGTGTATCCACAGAGACGTGAAGCCCGAAAACATTCTCATCACCAAACAGCACGTCATCAAGCTGTGCGACTTCGGCTTCGCCAGGATTCTCAGTAAGCAGCAGGTCACATGACCTTAGCCGGATTTCCCCTCAAATCCTTTTAGCAGAATACATTTATAAAAAAAAAATGATGGTCTTATTATGTAGTTATATATTTATTTTCTCAATTTTCAAACTTTTTTTTATTCCATTATCTTATTAAAAAATTGATTTATTGATTCATAAATAATAATTTTAAAAAACACTATCAATATTAAATAATCATTTTATTCAAAAAATGGTCAATTGTAATTACATTGATTTTAAACTAAATAATGGCTGTTTGATTATTAAAAAATAACAATTTTACATAGCTGTCATGCATGTTACAATAAAGTGAAAATGTATCGATTTTGTCAACATTTTAGGGATTGATTGATTTATTGTAAATAATCAAATGAAAAATAATCACCATTATTAAAATAACCTTTTTTTTCTTTTTGATGTGTTCCGTTTTGCCACGTAGCGGGGCCGTGCGACTCGTACACGGACTACGTGGCCACGCGCTGGTACCGCGCCCCCGAGCTGCTGGTGGGGGACACGCAGTACGGCCCCCCCGTGGACGTTTGGGCCGTCGGCTGCGTCTTGGCCGAGCTCCTTTCCGGCGTGCCGCTGTGGCCCGGCAAGTCCGACATGGACCAGCTCTACCTGATCCGCAAAACCCTCGGTCAGCATGGCACTTTTACGAAACAACTAAAACGCTTTCGTCCACGGTTCGAAATTGACAGACATGAAAAGATCCATTTTAACTGGCCTGGCAGTGAATGAAAATACAAAACATGAGTTTAATCTTGTTTTTTTTTTTTTCAAATATTGATTTTTGTCCTTGTGTGTACAATATGTTGCAGGAGATCTGATCTGTCGTCATCAACAGGTTTTCAGCACCAATCAGTTCTTCCACGGCCTGTCCATCCCGGAACCTCAACAGATGGTCCGAATCCCTTCAAAACTCCTCACATTGGATTGCGCAATTTGTCTCCAGTGACAAGTTTGAACACCATTCGCAACTTAACATTTTTTTGTCGCTATCTTAGGAACCTCTGGAGCTGAAATATCCAAACCTCACCCACCAAACGCTCAGTCTCATGAAGGTAGTGGCAAAATTAGCATTAGCATTAGCACATGGATATGATTGCTTGATCAATTGATTTGGGGTACGCTTTTAATATATTTTTGTATGATTTATTGGATGGATTTCATTCTTTATTTTGTATGGGCTCATATGTGTATACCTAAAATGCTATTTCACAATTTACTGTAATAAATAAATTAACTAGTGCGTTAATTTAAAGTCAAGCCTGTATTTTACTATTTGAAAAATGTGCAGAATTTGAGTTACTTTATGTTAAAGATTAGATAGCTCTTAATGTGAAAAGAAAAATGCACTGAGCTGTCACCAATGTCTTACAAATGCAATTATGCCATCTAGTGGCAGAAAAATGACTAACACAAATCAATGTTATACTCGTTTTTTTACAGAACAGCACAACTTTTTAATTTTAACTCAATTTTATGAATTATGAAATTACTGTATCAATGACTATGACTATCAATGATGCAGCCATATTTCTATTAGTTAAAAAAAATCCACTTTTATGTTAACAAGAGTATGAAAACTTTTTTTTATTGTACATTTAGAACAGATATAAAAGTTGTGATTAATCGTGAGTTAACTATTGAATCATGTGATTAATTATTTTAAAAATGTATTGCCTGACACCCCGAAAATGAACTCATTTGCAATATCGGGAGAAATTGCACGTGAAGTAAAATATTGAAACGTGGAATGATTGTGAATGATGTGAAATTATATTCAATGTAATGTTTTTTTTTTTTTTTTTTTAAATGTGTCATCGTTAATGAATAAGGATTGTTTTGAGGGCTCAGAAATGTCGGGTTGTTGAAAATCATTTCCACTTTGAATCAGCAGAACATTTAGAATTTGGAATGGGAATGATGTGAATCTCATTTGTTGAATGTGTCATTGGGAATGAATGGTTAACAATCAATGGGGTCAATCGGGTCCCAATTTCTGGGTGAAAAATGTTAAATTTTTGGCAAACTAAATATTTGTAAGGAAAAAAATACTAGCTCCAATGCTGTGAATTATTGTAAAATGTTGAAATTGGAATTACGTGAAAGGCAATGTCAAAAAAAGTGGCAGGAATACAAAAAAATAGGAATAACTTATTTAGGCCTTCACACAATATAATACCTTTAATCAATTAAGTCAACTAAACGATAGTAATCATACTCCAAATTCTTCTTGATAATGTCGTCGACAGGCTTGCCTTCGTATGAACCCCATCGAGCGTCTTCCGTGCGAGCAGCTGCTGCAGCATCCTTACTTTGACAGTCTGAGACACAGGAACCAGGCCAACGGCAACGCGGGGCACGATCGCCACGGCAACAGGAGGACCCGCCTTCCGCGCAAACACCTGCCCGCCGGGGTGAGTCACGCTCTTTTATGAAAAGACAAGAAGGAGATTTTGCTAATGTACAATATATTTGACCGAAACGGCGTTCAAAATATTACTCGCATCAAAAGAAAACATTCACAATATTACTTATATCAACTCTTAATCGAATAAAAATATTACTAAAGTTTTTTTGTACTAAAATTACATATATTTCTGTTGTAATAATATAAAATGAGAAATATTACTGTGTGATACAATTTTTCCTCAAAACATACTAAGAATATATTTACTAAAACATGTCTCAAATATATTACTTACTGTTACTAAAATATTTGTGTACCAAAGAAATTACCAAATATTTTTTACTCAAAGAAAAACATACTAACATACTAGTTTTTCTGAAAATAAATTGTTTTTCTATTTTTAAATACTAAACTACATGTTTCTATTACTCAATATTTCATTAATCAATCAAAAATATTACTATTATAAACTAATTTCTTTATTTTATTGTTTACTTTCTTAGTAAAATTAAATGTTTTACCATAAATATTGCACTAAAAACGAAATATTTTTCACTCAAAGGGGGAAAAAAACTAAATACTTAATTTTTCTGAAAAGAAACCTTTTTTTTACTAAAACATTTTTTAAAATACTAAAATACAAGTTTTTATTACTCAATTAAATGTCATTATTTTTGTTCTAATAAAAATGTTGCTATTATATATATATTTTTTTCATTCTTTACTTTCTTAGTCAAATTAAATGTTTTAATTTAAAAAAATAATAATAATAGAAAAAAATCTGTAGCAACATTAAAAATGCATATAAAATATTTTTACTCAAAACATACTACTAAAAGTATAAAAAATGTATACTGAAATGAGCCTTGATGTCATGACTCCCTCTCTCATGCGATATTGCTCAATGAGCATATGACTGACCTGGCTTGTGGTGTCAGTGTTTGCCTCAGCTGACGGGCAGCAGCATCTTCCCTGTTCCGGATACCAAGAAGTACTACCACAACCTCAGCAAGTTCAACTACCACCTGCCTAACATCTAGAAGCTCATCAACAAGACTCAGGAAGTGAAGCAAAGCGCTGGAGCTGAGCGACTGACATTCCTCGGTGACTTTTTGTCATATTGTTATCATTTTCAAACGTTAGCTAGATGATGGAGGACAAGGAGCGTCACGTGACCGTGCGCTCCGCTCGTAAACGACATGGAAGGTTTTGTCAAATCTTCTGCACCGCAAGTCAAGTAGGACACCACTTTTTTTTTTTTTTCACTTTCAATGATATTTATTCAAAACAGCACTTAAGTCGAGATGTTCCCCAACGTGGTGCTATGGACGTTCGCAGCCGTTTCGTTGCGGAAATGCCAAATTAATCGTTCAAATACGAGTGCCCCAATTGAAGGCTCCTTTTATGTCCCGTTAGCTATGGATCAAATGTGGTGGGGGGGGATACACAAAATTGTTAGCCTCATATAGTGCTGCTTTGAGATATGAGTTCAGTACATTGTGTGACCGTGCTCGTAACACAAACTTGCATCTCAAATCATCTTTTCCCATTCAAATGAATGGAAATGCAATTAGTCTGTTTCAGTTTTTTCCGTGTCGGTCATCCAGGTCACGGTAAGCCGCGAAGGTTGGTAACTGGAATCTATTTAGTTAGGTTTTTTTTTTTTTCTTCCATTTCTGAATACATAAAACAATGAACTATGCAATTATGCTGTCAGGCTTTCAAAACGGTGGCTTGACCACCTTGGATTATTTAACTTTATGAACAGATATGCTAAGCAGCTAACCGTGTCAAGAAAAAGCCACGGCCCAAAAAAAAAAATAAACTGCAGACTCAAAATGGCCACCTGGAAGCGTACGGGCATTCATGTTTGCGGAGAAGCATAAAGGAGCCCCAGTGGCGTAAAGCTAACATGACGAATGTTGATGTTAAATAAACTGGTGTCAACAGTAAAGTGCTTTGTTGTTGTTGCTGTTGATTTTTTTTAGTCCAGGTCCACGTGAAGATCAAGGTGCGGGAGTGCCGTCTTTAAACGTTCCACCGTGCTCTGTTTGTCTTTGACGCCAGGCAGGTCACTGAGGAACAGGTACTCCAGATTCCTAAAAAAAAAAACGCACAGCAAGTTAAAAGCTGTTTTCAATTCTAAAATTCCACAAATTATTACTTCTTGGTATTTGTAGTTCCTGGAATTAAATGTTCCGGTCATACATGTTCAGCATTGCAGAGTCCACTAGTACTCATTTTGTTGTAACAAAACTTGCTTTACTACAAAATTTAAAAATTATTAATCAATTATTATTATTATTTTTTTACAACAATACATTGACTCAAATGAAATACAATAACAGTAAAATTATTTTTCCTAGAACAAATAAATAAAATTAATGTATTTTTTTTTTTTACTAAAATTGTACTACATAATGTATTTAATTTAATAACTAATATAAAGTAAAATGCATTTGATTAATCTTTATTTTTACAAAATAGAAATAAAAAATGTATTTTTATAAAATTGTATTTATTTATTTCAATAAAATAAAATAAAAAGAATAAAAAGAATAAAAAATAAAAAAGACCTGCCTGAGTTTGTGCAGAGCGATGAGGCCCTTGTCGGTGACGTTCCCGCACGACACCACCTCCATGATGAAGACGCTGCGTTGCAGGTTCTCCAGCGCGCCGAGCCGCTCCAAGCACGCGTCCTCGATGTAGATGCACTTGCGTAATTTCACCTCCTCCACGTGCTGCAAACCCTCTGCACAGATGCAACGCAATGGCGTCAAGGAAGGAGCAGCGGTTCAGCAGTTGTGGGCCGTCCTTGAATGGCAATTTTTATGCGAGAGCCCTTTGCACTGGAAAAAAATGACAGCATGTGGTTATTTTGCTGCTTGTTTCAAGCCCTCTTTTATACATGCATTAATAATGCATTATAAAGAATGAAATACATTAAGAGCATGTATGTTGCCCATATCTAAAACCGCATTTCTGTCATACATTTGGTTAGCCCATTGCCCACGCCCGATGTATGGTCTCTATATTGTGAATTTTTGTAGAGCGGTTCCCAAACCGAGATGGTCGAAGCCTCTGTACATGATGCAGGAGTCGGTGGCGTCGATGGCCTGGATCTTGAAGCGCCCCAGAGGCCCGGTGGGCAGCATGTTGTAGTCCCCGTGCCAGTGGTCCAAACCTAGGAAGCGCACCTTGGCGCCGCACCTCAGCAACCACTCTGACGCCGCCCGGTCGGGACCCACAGCCTTGATGCGCTCATAGTCCACCCTGGAAAAAGGAAAATATAAATAAATATATTTGTTTTAGTTGTGTGTGTGTGTGTGTGTGTGTGTGTGTGTGTGTGTGTGTGTGTGTGTGTGTGTGTGTGTGTGTGTGTGTGTGTGTGTGTGTGTGTGTGTGTGTGTGTGTGTGTGTGTGTGTGTGTGTGTGTGTGTGTGTGTGTGGATATATATATATCCACACACACACTAAGAAGGAAATTTGATAAATATTTTTACATGATCATATCAAAATATATAACAATAAAAAAAAAAGGGCCAAGTGCCTGAAATAAATTAGCACAATGTCACCCAAACTTGCAGACATTCATCAACCACAAAAATCGGAGCCTTTTGGAGACACTGATCCTTAGACATACTTTGAACTTCTTCTGAAGATAAAAAAACCCAAAAAACATACACCTATTAAACAAAATATACGATTAATATTATGAATATGAGTACTTGTTGAAAACAGCATTGAGCCATCCCCAGAAATGTCTCCGGCTAATCTCTCTTTGCTTCAGAGCAGATTGCACCCCCTTCACGAGCAGCTTCATCTGAAATATTAACACATTGAATGCATTTTGAAACGTCATATCACATATTCTTTCTGGCCAATTTCCTTCAAAATCCGTTAAATAGTTCAATAATGTACAACTGTTGTGACCTACCCTTTAAGCGTTAGCAGGTTTGTTTACATACATGTCGACTGCGGCCATTTTATCAGGCGTATGACCTCACGGAAGACGCGCTTTTCCATTGGCTGCTTAACGGAGAAGGAAGTCTCGCGGGAGTTGGCGCGGGTTTTGGGTTTTGGGTTTCATGGGGGAAGTTTGCGGGCATCGATGACCGGAGAAGGGAAGAGGAGGAGGAAAGTGACAAGAGAAGGCGGAACGATCACTCGAAGCACTTTTAGCGTTGTCCTTT
Source organism: Leptonotus elevatus (assembly GCF_054856555.1). Taxonomy (NCBI): domain Eukaryota; kingdom Metazoa; phylum Chordata; class Actinopteri; order Syngnathiformes; family Syngnathidae; genus Leptonotus; species Leptonotus elevatus. Next base: position 1,668,684 of record NC_141252.1, read on the forward strand.
TTTCTTTTTTATACAATACTTTGACGAGAAGTTTGCCATGTTTCGGGTCGTAGGAACAAGAAGCTCTTTAAAGGGTGCTAGCGCTAAGTTGCTAAATGACACCTGCACAAGACACTTGCACAGGTAAGAGATAAAAACACTTCATTAATTAACTCACGTTTCTCTTTTCGTGCTTCTTTTTTGTGTACATTTACGACATACTTTTCCTTATACTATGATCAACTTTTATCGACTTGTTTGCACTGTCAAGGGCGTAGTATCTGATTCTGCAGCGAATATACTTTTCTTTTTTAGTGTTATTAGTATTATTTGTATATATATATATAAATTTGCTTTTGTTTTTATTGCCGTGAAACTCCTTGAAAAGAACGAGCGCATGTGTTTCACATTAGTTGAGTGTGTCTTCAGAGTGCAGACTCGTGGGCAGGGCGGTTATGTAATAGCACCCTGACAACAGCACTGTACTGTTGACCCCCCGTTATTCGCCGTTCCGCGCCGGCCCGTAAATTGAGAAAATCCGCGTATAATTGATGCCCATTGAAATGCATTAGAGGATCAAGCTCCCCAAAATTATATATATGTATTTATTAAAAAAAAAAAATCACACTAGCAAATCAAATAAACTAATCAAAACAATGTTGTGCTTAGTTTTATTTGACCTTAGTCAACTCTGCTGCGCTCATTCTCAACATGGACCAATGACGTGCAAAGTGTAGAGCCGAAGGGGTGAGAGCTTGCAAACAGGGGTTTGATATACATTCAAGCCGATAGCAAAAATGTATTAATTATTTATTTATGATTTATCAATTGAAATGCAAAAAATGTTTTAAATTCTCATTAAAAGAAATCAAAATATCTCCACGCTTTACAGTCCCATTCAACATTTAGCCGTGCTACAATATACATTAACTGTCTGGTTGTTATTTCACTGTTACAGCAACAAACAAACTCAATCAGCTTGTGTGAAGCTGGGCAAGTTTTGCAGGTTTTTTTCTCTCCCAGAGGTCACAAGATTGGAGCTGTTATTTCAGGCTTTGAACATTTTGGTCAGTGATCCTTTTCATTGTGGGACTTCCTGTACAGGATTCCAAGGCACAACAGTGTGCTGTTATAAGTACACATACTGTTTTTTTTCCATGTACAGCAAAAACTACGCTACTGGAGAAGAATGTCCTCATTCTCAAATTGCTAACATAGGCATAGGCCGATTCTGACGGTGAGCACGGTATTAAAATTACAACTTAAAAAAATATATATTTGAAATATTTAGGTAAATAAAAACACAAATTTTAATCACATTTCAGAGTATATAAGAGGCATGTATGTTTTAATTAATTTAAAAAAAATTGGGTTGAATGTCAAAATGGGTTTTTGACGCAAGCAGTACGTAAGGGTCAAATGTGTATTTGGTTGCACGATGTTTCCCCGCTGTCCGTTTCAAAGGTCGTCATGGTTGTGGCGGACAGCAGGACGTTGAACCGCTTTGTCAACACGCGGGCCTCCAAATATGTAATTGATGTAATTGTGACGAATCAACACGCTTGGTCTTTCAGCACGTGCGATGTGGCTGTGGTGGGCGCCGGCATCGTGGGCCTGGCCACCGCCCGGGAGCTCATCCTGCGACATCCCACCCTCACCTTCACACTGTTGGAGAAGGAGAAAGAGCTCTGTGAGGGAAATTACACTGAATTTTAAGTCGTCAAAATTCCACGAATAAAGATTCAATAAATAAAATGGTATTAATTATGTGATTTATTTAGTTAATGTGCCTAAAATAAAATGTAAAAGTATTATAATACTGTTTTGGGCAGGCAATTAGTTGATGAATGTGCCAAAGTAAAAAAAATGTATATAATTTAGATGTACATTTTTAATGTAAATGTAATTTAAATTATCAACACATAATGTCAATGTGAATTAATGTACGGAATTTTGTTCAGTTGGATAATTGAAACAGAAAAAATAATAATTTTGCGAGTTAATATTAAATTTAAAAAAATAAAATGTATAAAAATAAAAGCTATATAATTTAAAATAATTTAGAATTTGTTCTTAATTTTCAAAATTATAAACAAAATTTGCCTAATTTAGGCATTTAATTGCCACAATAAAATGGAACTCAATTAAATATATTTAAAGGTAATAATTAATTTCTTATGAATTATTTTCAATTCCCAAATTTGAATCACTACATCAAATTAATAGTATGAACAATAATTAATTGATTCCACAAATGTGATGCTATTGACAGAATTCAGATTTAAAAAGTCAATGCGGTAAATTTCTCAAACGACTAAGATAAAAATGAAGGCAATAAAATAAATAATAAAAATGAGAAGTAACCCATGTAAAAGTGAACCAATTTATTCAATTCCCTATTCATTTAATTAATTTATTGTGTCACGTTCGCCATTTCCCATTTTGTTTATTTTTAACGTTTTTTTTTTCTATCTTTTGATCGATTCGTTTGTTTACATATGACTTTTCTTCTTGGTGTTTGTTTTTCTTCAGCCATGCACCAGAGCGGCCACAACAGCGGCGTGATCCACAGCGGCATCTACTACACGCCGGGCTCGCTCAAGGCTCGCCTGTGCGTGCGTGGCGCGGCGCTGGCCTACGACTACTGCGACAAGAAGCAACTACCCTACAAGAAGTGCGGCAAGGTCCGCTCAACTTGAGTAACCTCTACACACCAAATACCGCCGAAAAATTTGCTCTCCGAGTAACCACCATCACAGCCAAATAAATGACAAAATTGTACATAAATGTTAAATGTTAAAGACAACTGAACTGTATTCGGGCAGTGATTTTTTTTTTTTCATGTACTACCAATTCACGTATCTCACTTTGACAATCACTGCTTTCCGCCAACAGGGAGAGCTATTTCACTACTTTCCCTTCATCAACCAGTCAACTGTGTGAACATTGCATATGTGTGTGTGTGTGTGTATTGTTGCAGCTTATTGTGGCATTAGAACAGGAGGAAATCCCTCGCCTCAAAGCGTTATACGAGCGAGGGCAGAAGAACAACGTGCCGGGACTCAGCATCGTGGACGCCAAAGGAATTAGAGAGCGAGAGCCGTACTGCAAGGTAAGCCTTCCAGTGGCGTTTATTCGTCTCAAGTTGAAGATTGCTGACGAGAAGCGTTTGTCTTAAGTGGCTGGATGCGAGAGGAAAGCAGCTGAAAGTTGTCTTAAGTTGTTGATTATTTGTGGGAGGGGTTTATTGCAATTTTTTTGGGGGCGACACATTTGTCATACAGTGGTGATTGCTTGATGGAGGCATTTATTTGTCTTACGTTGATGGTTGCCAGAGGGCGGTATTCTTTTTTTTATTTATTTTTTTTATTTTATTTTTTAGTTGATGATTATTTGAGGGAGGCATTATTTTGAATTGAGTTGATGGCATTTGAGGGAGACATTTTTGTGTTTAGTTGAATGTTTGAGGGAGGCACTTATTTGTCTTATGTTGATAATTGCTTAAAGAAGTTATGTATTAATGGATTATATGAGTGAGGTATTTGTCCTTCATTAATGGTTGCTCTAGTGAAGGTCTAAACATTTTTTTATATGACTACTTGAGGAAGGCGTTTACTGGTCTTAACTTGATGGTTGCTTGAGGGAAGAGTTTTCTTATTGATTATTTCAGGGTTGCACTCAAATGTCTTCAGTTGCTGATTATTTGAGGAATGTGTTGATTTGCGTCATGTTGACGATTGCTTGCAGGAGGCGTTTACTTACCTCGATGGTTGCTTGAGAGCGGTGGTATTGGCTTAAGGGAGCCTAAATTGATTATTCATTGAGAGGAGGCATTTATTTGATGGTAGCTTGAGTGAGCCGTCTTTGGGGGAGGTGTTTATTTGTCTTTGGTTGTTTGAGGGAGGCATTTATTTGTTTTAAGTTTAAAATCAATGAAAGCATTATTTTCTTAAAAGAGGTGTTTATTTTTTCCAAATGTTATGATTTGTTTTCATGAGGTCTTTATTTTGGCACATTTCACAATTATTTGAGGGAGGCGTTCACTCGTCTTGAGTAGATGGTTAATTGACTTGACGGTGAAGTGCTTGTCCCCGCCAGGGCGTCATGGCGCTGGACTCCCCAAACACGGGCATCGTGGACTGGCGGCAGGTGGCGCTGCAGTACGGCAAAGACTTTGAGGAGGCCGGCGGCAAGGTGGTCACGCAGTACGAAGTCAGCGACATCTCCGTGGCCACGGAGAGCCCAGCAGGGGGCGCTGATGGTAAGATGAAGAGGAAATGTCTGTACGCCCTTACTGATGATGTCATCATATCTTTTTCAGGACTTAAATATCCAATCGCCATCAAAGACAAGAAGGTGAGAGGCCTGTCACCTCAAATGTGATAAAAGTCAGCCTCGTTGAGTATTTCCCGGATGCGCTCCCTCAGGGCAGCGAGATGCGTTGCCGCTACGTGCTGACCTGCGGGGGGCTCTACTCGGACCGCCTGTCGCAGATTTCCGGGTGCAGCCGGGATCCTCGCATCGTCCCCTTCAGAGGGGACTATCTGGTCCTCAAGCCGGAGAAGCACTACCTGGTCAAAGGCAACATTTATCCCGTAAGCTACCACGTTCCCCCCCAATGTTACGTAACAACTTGTTTTATGGCCACGTGTTTTTCATCATCGCAAACCTTTCCTGTCTCACTTGGAAAAAAAGAAAGGGAAAAAAAGGAGATACTTTCTGTATCTCTGGTTGGAGGAATTTTGGGAGTTGTTTTATCAGCCTGTGTGTTTAAGAGTTCCAAGCAGTACATCTGTAAGTCATTTAGGATGGGAACAACAAAAAAATGGAGAAGAAACTTTTCAGGCAGAAGCCATTTAACCTTTACATTGCATACTCGGGAACAGCAACAGGGATAAATGCAAATAAATCACAGTTGTAATTTTAGTTTATACGGAAGAGGATTAGAGTCAGTGAAGAGAGAGAGAAGAAAATCTCAGATTTCGGACTTTAAAGTGAGAATTCTGAGAATAGTGAGAATTCTGAGAATAAAGTCAGAATTCTGAAATTAAAGTGAGAATTCTGACTTTATTCTCAGAATTCTGACTTTATTCTCAGAATTCTCACTTTAAAGTCAGAATTCTGAGAATAAAGTCAGAATTTTCACTTTGAAGTCAGAATTCTGAGAATGGCGAACGTGCCTCAATAAATACAAAATTAAGAAAATTGTGACTTTATTCTCAGAAATCTCACTTTAAAGCCAGAATTCTGAGAATAAAGTCAGAATTCTCAAAGAAATGTCAAAGAAAGAATTCTGAGAATAAAGAGAGAATCCTGCCAAACTTCTTTTTTTCTCGCTTGACTGGCTCTAATCCTCTTCCGTAAATTTCCCCGACAAAAATATTTCATTAAAAAAAGTATTGAAAGTTTATCCGTATAGATAAAGCATTTCCACAGTTCCCATCGTTGGTTGTGTTTGTGTGTGTTTCTCAGGTGCCGGACCCTCGCTTCCCCTTCCTGGGCGTCCACTTCACACCGCGCATGGACGGCAGCATCTGGCTGGGACCGAACGCCGTGCTGGCCTTCAAGAGGGAAGGATACAAAATCTATGACTTCAACGTGAGGGACCTGGCCGACGCCCTCTCCTTCAGGTCGGTCCTGTGCTACTTTGATACAGTACAAGAACTGTATATAAAAAAAAAAAAAAAGTTGCATCCTTTTTTCTTTTTTTTTTAGAATAGATTTAAGGCAACGAAATGCAGGTTACATAACATTAACCAGAAGAGCGTAGGGGTCGTTAAAGAGTATAAACAGTACAGTATGTACGGCGTGAGAGGCGTGTTGAAATATAACTATAATATAACTATATAATTGCAGTAATAAGAGGAGAGGAGAAAAAGATGATGTTTAAAATGTGTTTTTAAGTTTAGAGTGTGTAGAAGAAAAAAATCTATGAATTGTGGATTTTCACCTACTGCGTGTGGGTCTACAACGCACGGCACAGTTCTTGTATTGTGCATATTACTATCATTGGTGTCAGGTGATTACATTTTTTAATTGTAATTAATCGCATGACTTCAATAGTTACCCACACGATTAATCACAAATTGTGTATATTTTCTAAATGTAAAATATAAAAAAAATTCTCTAAGGTTTTATACTCTTGTGAACATAAAAGTGGGAAAAAATGTTAAACTAAAAGAAATATGGCTGCATCTTTCAGTCATTGATACAGTAATTTCATAATCATTCATAAAATTGAGTTAAAATCGAGTGTGATATTGATTTGTGTTGAGGTCATTTTTCTGCCACTAGATGGCATCATTGCATTTGTAAGACAATGGTTACAGCTCAGTGCATTTTTCTTTTCATATTAAGAGCTATGTAATCTTTAACATGAAGTAACTTATGCAATTCTGCACATTTTTTTACAACTTGACCCCAGTCTCCGCCAATATATGCATTATTATGACGTTTATTACTGCTAAATTTTGACGTGGCCGTGTCTGCTGCGTTGCAACTGGACCCCCCAGCACAGGCTTTCCAAGTAAGAGGCAATCCTAAATCGCGCCTTTAAAAAAATGTGTGATTTTTTTTTAACATTATTTTATTATATTTCATTGATATTTTGACACCCCCCAGTTATTATAAACATTCCATTTTCTTGCTGTTAATGAAGATATTCGTGAGCTTCTCGTGTACTTTTGCCATGTCAGAGGCCTTCAGAAGCTGGTGTTGAAGAACATCTCGTACGGCGTCGGCGAGATGTACCGAGGCATCTTCATCGGGGCGCAGGTCAAGATCCTGCAAAAGTATATTCCCGAACTGTCTCGCAGTGACGTGCTCAGGTACCATTTTTGCCCCTCGATATTGTGCACACGCTCGCCTAGTGGCTGTCGGTGGGAATAGCAGGCAAGAGAATGCAAACTGACAATAGAAACAAGAGTGGAAAGCAGGAGAGACTAGGAAGGGAATTGAAACGGAGAAGAAAATTAAAAGAAAGGATAGAACAAAAGTTAGAGAGCAAAAGGGAAAGAAAGAAGAAGGAAGCAAGAGAATCAAAATTGAGAGAGAATTAAAAGCGAGAAAGAGAGAATAGAAAATGAGAGACCTAGAACAGGAGACAGTAGCGAAAGAATAGAAAGCATGAAAATGAGTGCTGTCAAAGCAATAACTGATTAATTCATCACAAAAAATATTGCATTAATCGTGAATATAACGCAGATTAATCGCACTATTAACTATGACCATAGATTAACCTTTAGCGTGACAGCGGATGGCTACGTTGAAGGTAGCACAGGTTGTGTTTGAGCAATAAACAGAATTACATGCGTTAAAGTGAAGCATTTAATAAATGTTTGCGTTTCACATTTAGAATATTTGTTCATGTCAAAATATTGGGATCATTTTCCCCCCCATTTTAAATTATGCAAATAATTAACTGATTAGAAAAAGAGGAGGATGAGCGTGTGCAGTGGATCGAAAAACGTTGGAGACGTCCTCATAACGTAAAATGTCAAAAGAATTAACACATAACCGGTGCTCTTCAAATTCGGCGGGATTTTTTGGGGATTAAAAAAGCCTTTTTTATTAAGCGATTAATCGTGATTAATCACAATTCTAAGATGTGATTAATCTGATTTAAAAATGTAATCGTTTGACAGCTCTAATGAAAATCAATCGCACAAATAGAAAGCAAGAGAACAGAAAGTCAGAATGAATAGAAAGCGAGGAAATTGAAACTATTAAAAAGGAAAGAAATTCAAGTAATGAGAGAGAATAGAACGAGACAATAGAAAGCATGAAAACGGAAGCAAGACAGAATAGAAATGGAGACAATTGAAAATAAGTGACAATAGGAAGAAAGGATAGAAAGCAAGAGAATAAAAAGTGATCGAATTAAAAGCAAGATGGAAAGAGAAAATATAAAAAGCGAGAAAGAATAGAAAAACAAGAGAAAACGAGAGAAAACAGAAACTTAAATTGAGAAAATAAAATGAGATCATCAACAGAGAAAAGTAACCTCGAGATAAGAGTAGAAAGCAAGACAATAAAAAGAATAGAAAACAATCAAATCAAAAGTGAGAGCAAAAATCGAAAGAATAGAAATCTAAAAGAAAGAAAGAAAGAAAATAGACGCTGGAGAGCAAGAAAGAGATGAGAAAGTAGAGAAGAATGCAAAGAAAGAACGTTAACGTCTGCGTTTATGCGCAGGGGTCCGGCCGGGGTACGAGCGCAGGCGCTGGACCGCGACGGCAACCTGGTGGACGACTTTGTATTCGACGGCGGCGTGGGCGACCTGGGCAGCCGCGTGCTGCACGTGCGCAACGCCCCCTCGCCCGCCGCCACCTCCTCGCTCGCCATCGGCGAAATGGTCGCCGACGAGGTGGAGAGCCGCTTTGCGCTCTAATCCACGCCGCCGTTCTCATGAGGCCCGTCAGGACCACGCCTTCGTTGGGAATGGGAAGGATCAGGGCGGCCATTTTAAGTGCGACCAATTCAGGTGCGACCATTTTAGGTGCGACCATTTTTAGCTCCACTGCGGTTATCTTTGCGAGAGGTGGCGTGGTACCCTGGACAGGTCGCCGGACAATCCCAGGGCACAAAGAGACAAACAAATGAATGACTGTAGAAACATTCAGACTGCAATTCGCACCCATGGACAGTTTTGAAAGCCAACATGCGGGTTTTTGGGGAAACATACAAACGAGTTGGGAACCACAAAAGTAAGAACTGTGAAGCAGTGGCGCTAATAGGGCGGAACCATTCTGAAAAATAATCAAATTGATATTTTTTTCCCTCAATATTGTGATTTAATATACAAATGTATTTTTCAAGGTCCTTTTTCCATGTAATTTTTTTAACACGGGTTAATAAGTGACCATAAAGTCGACTCGATTTTCGAACAAGACTGACATTTGTAAGTTGAGCCGTTTCGCTCTGTTGACAGCAAGTGCCAAAATGGCCGCTGTTTGGACTAAGAACATATTATTATAAAGAAAATGTTTGACTTAGGGCTGCTCGATTATGAAGAAAATATTGATCATGATTTTTTTGGTAATAATTGAAATCACGATTAGGACAATAATTTATTTTTTGGTACAAAACAAGACAATATTTAAACTTAAAAAATATTAAGACAAATACAATTATTTTTAGACAAGACAAAATTTATTAAATTAGTTATTAAAAAACATTTTTAAAGGTGCAAATGTATAATTTTAAACAACTCAAAATTAGTATTAATAATTTTTTTTTTTTTTACGATTATACTGATTTTGTAATTGTGGAGCGTAATAATTGAAATTGTAATTGAATTTCGAGTAATTGCACAGCTCGAGTTTGACTTGACTTTTAAGTGTGGCTTAAACATATAATATAATATATTTATTTGCAACGTTGATTTTAATTTGATTAATTGTTCAGCCCTTTGTGCTAACCACTATTTCATTTAGTTATTTTGCCACTGTAGAAATGTCTGTCATAAAACCAAAGACCCCACTACAATACTGCCCCCCCCCCCAATGAAGGAGCTGCCATGTTGATTTCCAAACATCAACCCCACAGAAAATTTAATTTTCCAGCTTAAGAGGAGACTCGCAAGTAACCCTTCAAATCAATCAATCAATCAATCATTCCATCCATTTCATTTTCTGTATCACTTTTACTCAATACGGTGGATGAGTCGGACCCGTTCCTGACCCACTTTGGGCTAGTCACCAGCCAATCACAGGGAATGTTAGACAAACAAGCATTCGCATTCACACCGATGGATCACTTTGAGTCTTTCATTAAGTTAATGTGCATTTTTGTAGGGGATGTGGGAGTACTTGGAGAACAGCCACTCAACTTTGTGTCATCGTTTCAAAGAAGGATGAAATCATCTTGAAACTAAAATGAAGTCAAACTTCCAAAGTGCACACACGCCGTTCAGAATGTGATTTATTTTGAATGAAAAGCAGTATTTTTAGGTGAGGGTGGATTTTCAGGGCCGTTTCTGTTTGTTGAAATTTAAATGCTCACACGCACGCTTTACTGATATTTTTGGGGGTGTTTTTTGAAAAAAAAGAAAAATATTATATATATATATATATATAATGTCATTATTGTCCAATTACGCTTCTTTTTTCTTTCATAATAACTTCTTGCTAAGCGTCCCGCAACTGCAGCGTGACAGTGTGCCACTCAGGATGTTGTTGCCATATTTACATCTCAGTTAATCACATATCGTGGCTTTTAACGCAAATCTGTTTTTGACAAATGGATGTTACTGTTGTTGTTTTTTTACAATAAAGACAAGTCATTTTTAAAAGGCATAACTTATGTCTGTGATTCATTCCCACCCCGTTTTTTGTTAGTAATACAATTTATGATAGTGTACTTGCAAAGCTCTAAGAAGAAGCAGGTGATGTTCCTTTGCTGTCCAGTAATTGTATTATTTGAAGTGTGATCATGTTTTCGTTTTGGGAGTAGCACCTTGTTTATCCACTGGGGGGCGTGTGAGCACTTGCATGCTAAACGATTACTAAACAAAGATGCATTTGTACGTACAAATAATTACTGGTAGTCTTATGAGTATTTGTAAATATGAATATGTGTGTATCTTATATGTACATATATGTTTATTTCATATATATATGTATATTCTCAATTTACCTTTTATATGGGGCTTTTACAAAAGTATATATGTAAATATATATGTGCTTATGCACATATGTTTGTACATATATATGGAAATCTGACGCATAAGACATTTTTTAAACTTCATTTTTAATTAGAAGTGTCATTAGTTTTAAGTAATAAATTGTTAGTTGGAAATAAATGTAGGAACTACGGTATCAAACTACAACTAATCTACATCCATGTACGGTTTAGGTTACTATTTTGTTGTTCAATTTTGCAATCTATAGCATTGTAAATTGTAATTGAAATATATGTACGATTTTTTTTAAATCTGGCATTTAAACTTTTTTTATGATAATACCACGTGTTTCACGTTAAATGTGATTTAAATGCATTATATAGGTCTAAAGTTATTATTAATTTAATTTACTGGGGGGTGGAATAAAAAAAAAACTATTATGTAACGAGGCAATTAAGTGAAAGTTATTTAATCAACCATGCATATTGTAAATATCACGTTTTCTTGTTTCGTTTTGTTTTTGTGGGAAAGATGTCACTCATGTCAGCCTTGTTTTGATTTTGCTTGCCTAATTAATATGAAGGACGCCGGCAGGCGGCCCGACAGCGCGAGCGAGCGGAGTTGACCCGAACGAACATCTTGACTTCCCAAAGCGAACCAAAAACCATCCCGGCTGGCTGCGCCTCCTCCTCCTGCGCCTCTCAGCTCACACAAGACGTTCCCCCGGCGGAATTTGACCGCGTCGCCGCCGCCGAGCCACCGAACTTCTCCGCGTTGGGACTACCGCTGTACTACTTTTTTTTTTTAGGGGGGGATTTTCAACGCTTCCAAGCGGGAGAAGATGTCCGCGTGTGACGGCGGAGAAAGTGTGCCTTGTTTGTCGGAGGCCAGCGGCGGCTGTGCTCCGCCGAGCTAGCTTGCTAGCGTTACAGGTGTCTTCTAAGGCGGCCAAAAAACGACCGCATTTCCATTTTTTTGGCTCGCTATGGGGCTTCTTCGCCCCCAATGACGCCACTTTATTCAACTTAACGTGCCTGTAATAGTTTTTAATCGGCGAGGGTGTCGCTTAGCCACCTTGTTATTAGCCGTTAGCTTCCGAGTTAGCCGCCGTGCAGTGTTTACACCGAACGGTGGGCTAACCCCCCTCGTTAGCAGCCGAAGCTAACGAGTGGACCCCGGGGCTGCATGTGCTTTATATACCGAATGTAGCTCGCTTTTCACCGCCTTAACAAAAAAGACGTCCCCGCCGCCCGGGCTAGCCCAGCCTGGTTCTCGTATACTGTCCAGTAGAAGCCAGCCGGCCGCGTCGGACGTACGGACGGACTCTTTAGCCGTGCCTGCCGCCCTGGACTGACCCACCCACCCACAAAAGGGGGCTAACTATCCGCCGGGGCCGATGCTGACAGTTCGGGCCGGAGCACGGCAACGCCAGGAGCCGCCACCATCACCACCATCACCACCACCACCACCGCAGCAGCGATGCAGCCCCAGCAGATCTACGACTTTTCCAGTGACGAGAACAGTCACAAGTGGAGAGGCCTCTTCGTGCAAGCTCTACGCAAGGTAAAGAACAACAACTACAAGAGGGTCTTCTTGCAATAATTCTATCAAACTTTTGCCAACCAAAACAAACACTTGCATTGATTTTTCGGGGGGGGGGGGGGTGTTTCTGTGCCAATTGTAAGATTTATGCCGTTTGTTTATTTAACCAATTTATTCTCCAACATGTGGTCATTGTGATCATGTGGATGTGTCAGCACATCACCAAATGTCACAAAAAGTAGGTGAGGCATTCTAAAAGCGCACCTATTAGAGTTTTTTTAGCAATCGTTTTGGCCGATTCCGAGTTGATGCCTTTGCAATGAAAAAGAAAATTCCACTTCGTAAAGATAAGATGTAGCAAGTGTAAGAAAGTTATTTTTTACTGTTTGTTTGACTCATTTACGCAGTCGGTTTGGTACATGAGAATCACCTTTTGGGTTCTGTTGATTATGTTCTCCTCATTAAGTTAACTTTACCAGCTATGGTTGCAAATTTTAGATCTTATTTTTTATTTATTTTTTTAAATATCAAACTCATGATTAAATAAATTAATCCGTGATGTAAAAAAGGTTTTAAAAAGTACCTTTTATAAGTAACTTAAACTTGAGTAATTCATTACTCTACACAGACGGTAATATTATAAAGAAACGTATTACTTTCAAATGCAAGTTAACTAGTCATATGAAATATGTTACATTTTGGAAGTAACTTGCCCAACACTGTACAGCGCAAAAGGAAATGTTGAAAGCAAATTATAACTAACTACATAGTACATTTTGTAGAGTCCATTTTACTCTAAAAATAGTCTATTTGATCCCACTCTAAACAGAGTAAAATTTACACTTGGAAGAGATTAAAGTATTCAGAGTCAATTTTACTCAAGATTTTTTAGTGTACGAGAGAATTGGTCTCTTCCATGATAAAAATCTAGTAATGTTTTTTTTCATTCAGAAATTCATATTTTACTAGTTGATTAAAAAAAAAAAAGAGTTGAGGAACGAGTGCACGACCTTCAGCTTGAGAGAAAGCCACTCTACCACCTGAGCAATGCCACAGGAGATCAAAAACAATGAGGTACGAATATTCCAGCTAACAAGCGATATACTAACACACACTAGGGGTGGCATGGCTCAGGGACAAGATTGGGGGAGATGGTTCTCAGTCCTGTTACTACGTCTCCTGTAGCCTCACGATCCACAAGTGGATGAATACATTTTCTTGAAAACGTCTTGGGTGGTGGCCCGCCCAAGTATTAACATGGTGTGGGAAACACTGCTTTTTGTCCTTAAAAAGAAAAACAAAGACACTATAGATCAGAACAAAACAAGATGTGGTTTTTTTTAACCATAAATTTGACTCTGTTTAGAGTGGGACCAAATAGACTCTTTTTAAAGTAAAATGTACGCTACAAAATTTACTGTGTAAAATGCAAAATCCAAAAGTATTAATAACCTCGATGGATCTCAGTTTAGTTTCAGTTTATCTCCTTTATGAACTGCATTTTTATTAGTATTGGCGCTACTGGCCCTAAATTTACTCTCAATGCCAAATGTTGCCGTATGGCACAAGTAAGTTGAAAGGCCAAGCTCCTTTTTAAAGGAGGGCCAACAAGCCATGCGTGGTAGCATCACAGCAACATCCAAAAGCTGCTGCCACGGACGTCCGAAACAGACTAAGCGAAAGTGAGAGCAGGCGATGTGGCTGTCGCTTTGTCTCAACTTGTTACGCAAGCGCTGCAGGGAAAGTCTGTCACACAGAGAGAGAGGGACACACACACACACACACACACACACACACACACACACACACACACACACACACACACACACACACACACACACACACACACACACGCAAGAGCTGTTTATGCTCTTGACCCTATGACACCCTCTTTTTCTTCTTCTTTTTTTTTTTTTTTTTTTGCTTACAGGCGCTTAGCTTGGCCACATCCACACAAACGGTTATTTTTTTTTCCACACGATTTTTAGGTCAAAAGTAGCCATTGTCACCTACAAATGATGAAACACATTTTTACACTTATGTATGTAGTGAATCTATTTGAGGTAAATAAAAAATATATACAGTAGTAAACATTTAATATAATGATGATTGTAAAAATTTGTGTCTGGCTTTTCACCAATGATGGCAAGCCTCCATGTCACTCCAAACGCATCGCACGCCGCCGGCTGATGACCGCGTTTCTGTCTCGACGTCGGCACGCTCTTGTGCTTGTTGCGTGCCGTCCCGGCTATTCTGGACGATGGCGGCGGCTCGTGTCGGCCGCCGTGTAAAGAGGGTTCATTTATCCACTGACACGCCGTCGTTAATGACAACTGTGCATTCCCGGCGTCTGCCCTTTCGCTGGCATCAAGCGTCGCGTCTACGCTTTCTCATTCCTTTGCCGCGTTGGGTTCACGGGCCTGGCCGGCTAACGTTTCAGGCTACGACTTGGTCGGGTTGCAAGCCTGCTTAGTTAACAGCTTGACCACCATTTTCACACACTGATATACAGTGGGGAGACCCTTAGATACATTCATGTAGTTTATTAGGCAAATTATTATTAGCATTAGCATCCACAGAAGGCGGACATTTTGTCATATACTTAATTTGTTTTGACAGAACATTAGTCTGACACCTATGAGCACCAATTTGTGCCATTTTAAAAAGGTAATATTCAAGCTTTTTCAACATCATGCATGCGCCACCAATGCCCAGCTGAGTACGAAGAGCCCTGACTGTTTTACTCTGACTGCACCTGTCAGCTTTTATCTTCCCTTTATACTCCACAGTTTCTTTGGGTAGGGGAGGGGTGGAGTGTTGGAGGGTGCCATCATGCGCGTCCCCACGCAGTAGCGGATGTGTGGCCTTGTGCTAGCATTAGCCTGTGGCGTTAGCTAGCGTACGACACTGCACGCATGAGCAGCTAGCGTTCCACACTTGGGATGCTGCAGTTACGCTTTGGGCCAGAGGTGGCAGTGGCGAGTAAAAAAGAGACAAACTGCATGAAAGACCCTTTAAAGAAATGCCTTTTAAAGCATTAGTATTTATGAAAATTGTCATGAAATAGGAATGGATTTAATAATGCGATATAATGTTGATTGAGATCTTATTTCTTTCATATAATCAAACACATCCCGGGTCAGATTGAGCATTATTGTTTGTTTGACCTTGATTCGATAGACACTGCGTCCCAAGACTTTTGTCCATATAGCACATGACATCACGAATGCTCCTAAATTGCGTTGAAGCATCTCCATTATTGCGATTTTTATTTATTTATTTTTTTTCATTTGTGTCGATGTGTGGCGTGATGGCGCGCGTGTGTTTGAACCTGCGCGTGTGCCTCTTGTCTGCGAGTTGATCTCTGCCCCGCGCTTTCCCCAGACAGTCTGCTCGTAATGGCCGATGATGTCATGGCATGATTCACAAACAGTGACACATGCTTGGCTTTAATAACAAGCCCCATCCCCCCCACCACGCGCGCGCGCACACACACACACACACACACACACACGAGGGTGTGCACACACACAACCTGCAACCTGAGCCCGATGTGGCCCCCCACATACACAGCCCAGTGAATAATCAATTGAATTAGAAATGTTAAGCTTATATCAACACTGTCCAGTTGCTATTGTAGATCCCAGCCTTTGTTTTCCTTAACCACCATTTTTTATGTTCCCAAATGTTGGAATAAAACTAAAATAGTACTGAATGGAATGTCATTTAGATGGGCAAAAGACATATTACGTACAATCTGAACAACTGTCATGTAAACAGTCCAATGGGATTAGCCAGGCTGTGTCCATTCTTCACACGCTCTGTCATGATGTAAATGAGTAGCGATGATGTCATTTTCACGCTTGCAAAAGGCGGCGTCCTCTACCAGAGCTTTGATTTTATTTGATTTTAAGAGAATGTTTTTGTTCTTCTTGCTGTGTTTTGTGTGTCCATCGCATCTCTTTTGACGGTGTCATCCTATAATAAATTCTCTTTTAGAGGAAAACTGTGTGCACGCTTTAAATGTTTGGAGAGTGACCGTTTGGGTTTTTCCGCTAGAGCATGCGTTTTCTTTTTTTGGTGAACTTTTACTTGAAGTCGGTTCCCTACTGTCAGCTTTTCAGAGTTGCAAGGAACAAATGACAGCATCAATGTTTGTTTGAGTCATGCCAAGACGCTCAATCAATAAAAGAGGAAGCATTTCATTTGAAGTTATTGGATTATAAATTTTGAATGAGCAGTTACTAAAAGTAACAGCTGTAATGGCAAAAACTTTTATTTTTTTTAAAGTGTTTTATATTTAATTGTTAATACTAGCATCAATGTATTTCAGTTTTGTTTTTTACCTTTGTTTTTTTATTTTTTGAATTGTGGGAATTTTTGTATTGGTCTTATTTTTTTCTACTTTTTACATATATATATATATATATATATATATATATATATATATATATATATATATATATATATATATATATTATAGTCATTTCTGTGATTTAATATTCCTTTATGTAGGATTGTTTTGTTTTTTTACCCTTGCATTTATTTTTTACTTTTTTGGCCTTCTCTTTTTATTTTATTTGAGTTTTTTTTTTGTTTTTTTATGTTTTCTATCATTTGTAGTATTTTTGTATCATCTTCTGTGACTTTTTTTCTTCATTATTTCGGTGATGAATTATTCAAGTGACTAGCATTTAGTGCTGTGCACAAATGGGCGGGGAGTTAAATTGAGTAGCGAATTGCCCTTTTTTTTTTCTTTCTCTTTTCCAAAAGAAAAAAAAGAGCGTAGTGAATTGCCCGTTAAAAACGAACGGCAATTCATAATTTTCCCATTCGAGTCAGAACACGTCATAGCATATTGTCGTCAGAGAGGACTGTTTGGCTCGTCCTTTCTTCATACGTCTGCCCCGTTTGCGCATGCGTAAAAGCGACGTACGCGCAACATTTGAATGTATGACCGGACGCAATTATGGGAATATTTGGCCGGCTAACGCCGTGCTAGCAACAAACAAAAGTGATAGTAGTGCAGTGTTACAGCCAAAGCTCTCGCGTGCTCCTCCTGAGCTCTCATTCCGTCTTTTTTTTTAATTTTTTTTTTATGCATTTGAATTCCAATGAATTCATTCCTGTCGCTGTCTGGCGGGGCGTGCGGAGGGCTTGTTGGGGGCGTCGGTCGTTGACACGTGTTGCACGCGGGCCAACAATTCGGTGAATGGAGCGCAAGGGGGAAACCCCGGGTGGTTGTGCGCCGCCGTGACTCACCACTCTCGGCGTCCTCTGGAATTTGGTCAAATGCGCGCGTGCAGCCTCACAGGCCTGATCTCATAGCCTACTTCTGCTTTTAAATATATAGCTTGCTATATATATATGCCAAGTGCGTGTGTTTCTAAGTAGAGGTGTCTTATTTCTAGTCGGTCTTGTGAGAGCGTGCATCTACTGACGCACACAACAACCAGGCTAACTTGTGACTTCTGATTTTTCCACTTGATCGGCTCAAAGTTCACGACACGAGTAAAAGGAAATGTTATTGTTTTTTTTTTAAACTTTCAGATCATTTGCCATTTAAAAAAATTAATACATTTTGTTACCAGTCTCGCTCAGCTACACCTTCCTCAGAGGGGACTTTCTGCGCGCTGCAGCATCGCCAGTCAAGTCAGAGCACAGGAATGCTCCGCGCCGATGACGTCGGCCTTTTTAAGTCTTGGCGCTCGCATTCCTTCCTGCAGGGCCTGGCTTTTGCCTTCCTGGTGGCCTACTTTGCTACTCTACTCTACCTCATCGTTTGGTGTCCACCTGCTCGGGCCTTTCTTGCCCCCAGGATCCCAACTGACTGCATTCCGAACAGAGGGCTCGGCCCCATATACGGCATGTTTCGGGAGCGTGTCTGCACCTGAGGCCCCGCCCTTTCTTTATGGCTCACTGTTGACGTTGACGATCAGCTAATTGTGCTACTTTTAAATGCTGCTGCGCTCTAACCTACTGTAGAAGTAATCTAGTGGTAGCATGACTTACAAGTTTAATTTGTTCTGTGACCAAGCTCGAAATTCAATTCACTCAAATCAATGTTTCCCATTGAAGTAAATTGAATGGCTATTAATCCGTTCCACCCCCCCCCCCCAAAAAAAAAAAACACCAACATTTTTTGTTACATTTATTAATGAAGAAAAAAAACGCCCTCCATCGAGGTCTTGCTGTTGTGGGGATTTTTTTGTGTGTGTGCATTTTGGTCTAACTCTCCTGTATTTTTTTGGGTGCACTCGATGATGTAAATTTGAAAGAAACAAAAAAACACAAGTACTGCATTTCAGCTCAGTAGTTTTTAGTAGAATTGACAACATGACTGACATAATAATCAATTATTAAAATAATTTTTTGCAGGCTTGAGCTAAATAGTTGGTACATTTTTAAAAAACTGTAAACATTTTAACAAAAAATACAAATTGCAATCATCTGTGTCGAAAATAGTATTGTACATAATGCTTCTGTGCTCTGGCCGAAACGTGACTGTGCCCTAACCCTGTTGTTTAACTTAACTCTTAATTCATGAATATTACTATATTGCATATTATTTTAAATTGTGTTTATTATATCATTATTATCATTAATATTATGAAAACACGATTTGCTATAGAACAAATGAAGGCAGATTTAGAATCACCACAAAAAAAATTATGCAGACGAGTTTGCTTGCATATCTGATTAAAAAAGAATTTTTTGTAAAAATGTAGTATCGGCAGCCTCCATGAGTCCCCGATACCGTAAAAAGAGGCTGATACGGATACTTGGTGTCAGTATTGACCCATCCTTACTCACCATAATCCGGTCAGGGGTGTGTTATATAATTACAATCGGCTCGGTGAGCCAATAATCGGTCTCTAGCGAGCTAACATATTAGCTTGCGCTCATGTCCCCGCGTTGTCATGTGTTCAGGTGCAGAAGCAGGTCCACCCCAACCTCCAGGCCAAGGAGGACGCCCTGCAGCACATTGAGGAGCTGATCCTGCAGCTGCTCAACATGCTGTGTGTGGCGCTGCCTCGCTCCGTGCAGGACGTGGAGGTAAAACACCCGCCGCCACGCGCCGCCGTCTTTTTAACGCGTCATGCTAACGTTTCCCGCGGCGGTCACCAGGAGCGAGTTCAGAAGACCTTTCCCCACCCGATAGACAAGTGGGCCATCGCCGACGCGCAGTCGGCCATCGAGAAGCGGAAGAGGAGGAATCCTTTACTTCTCCCCGTGGACAAGATACACCCGCTGCTTAAGGTTAGGGGAAACGCCCCTTCGGTCATGATACGCGTTTAAGTCAAGCGCTTACTCGTCATTTCTGCTTTTCCCTGCAGGAGGTCCTGGGCTACAGAGTGGACTATCACGTGTCGCTGTACATCGTGGCCGTTGTCGAGTACATATCGGCGGACATTTTGAAGTTGGCAGGCAACTACGTGGGCAATATTCGGCACTATGAGATCAGCCAGCAAGACATCAAAGTATCCATGTGTGCCGACAAGGTGAACTTTTTGAATCTCTTCTTAAAATTATTATTCTTATTCTTAATCGATTAACTAATTCACTCGCAGCCATTTTCACTAAAGCAACCCCCTTCGCTCCCGGCTGTTTTACTGGATTTTGACTGATTTTGCAAGGCCCACAGAATATTGTGCTCTATTGCTATAAAACATGAAACTTACCAAGTTTCATAATTATTCACAAATCTGTTTAGAACTGTGGGGAAAACAGCTTTTTTCCAACATGGCTCGGGTTGATCTCTTATACTCTGCTGCCACCTGCTGGCCGTTTTTGTAATAACTACCATTGCTTTAACCATTCTCTGCAGTTCTGAGGCTGTATCAAAGCTTTCTGTGTGCTCTAGCATAAAAAATATATAAATACGTTTTTGGCACCATGGTAATATTTGAAATAGAACGTATTTAGATTTTTTTAGGAGCAAATGAGTTAGTTTGCTTGCTTTTTTTTCAATGTGTGTGTGCGAGTCATTTTTTGTGTACGTGAGGGGTTTAAAAAATGGATCAAAATCATATCACAATCATTTACTTTACATACTTTAATTTTAACGTCTCCACATGCTTTGGCGTCGCAGGTGCTGATGGACATGTTCGACCAGGAGGACGACATCGGCCTGATGTCGCAGTGCACGGACGAGCCCTCCACGTCAGGGGAGCTCACGTACGACGACCTGGTGCGGCTGGAGATCGCCGAGGAGCGCCAGTACCTGCGCGAGCTGGACCTCATCATCAAAGTGTTCCGTCACCACTTCCTGTCCAACTCCAAAATCTTTACACCGCGGGTAAGTGAGGGCGCGCGGGACGCAGTCGCTACGCCAACAACACGGACCACTTGTAATTCGGTTTACAGGCAGTAAACTTTTCCAACTTAGCATTAATTCCAAACGCATTTATGCCAAATCCCATGTAAGCGTATTGAAGGATTACACGCTGCCAAGCAAATGAAACCCAAACAAGACTTCTCCAGTCAGCTCTTACTATATTTTGAAGGCGTGAATGGAAAGTTGGGCCCTCCGCTGCGGCTTTTACATAGTTGCTCTTTTTTGGGTAATTTGTGGCATGGCTCGGCTGAGGAGGCCCTTGTGGAATGTGTAGTATGTTATTATGTTGAGACAAGAACGGCATCTGCGAGGAAGGTCTCGCCAAAATAACGGCAATTATGTCTGCCCGGCTCGCCTGCCTGCCAGTGAAAAATGATGCCGCTGCTTCTTCTGCTCGCCTCAATGTTGTTTTTAGCATAGCCCTCCCTTCCCTTTTACATAATACTAATGAAGCTGGCATTTTACCAGAAGAACCAATAAAAGATGCATTGTAATGAGAAAAAAATAAAAATGTAACAAAAATAGAAATGTCTTCTTTTTTTTATTTTTTATTTTTAGAAAGGCCATTATTGCTGGAATAAAAAAAAGAAAGAAATTGGGGTTAATTCCCGCTCATGCATTTCATTGTGTGCCAATTATATACAGATTTTTGAAATTTGCACAAATAGTGGCGGTTGACTGTAATTATTTTACATTCATTCGCGGTTTCATGAAACCTAATTTGAATCATAAAATCAGTTTTGATTCAACCAGACCACACAAATTGTTCCACCGTTCTTGAATTGAAAAGCCTTTTATCGGAGAGAGATATATCCCTAATATACTTTATATGTATAATTAATTTGTGCTAATAATTACAAATAATAGTAAATAACAGAATAATTCAGTACATGGAAGAACATAATAATGGTTTAATAATTTGTAGGGCTATATATCTACTAATATATAAATTCTCTAAATGTAAAAGGCCGTTTTCAATTTGTTTTTAACGCCCCTTGTGATTTGCCGCTCAGGATGTGGAGGTGATCTTCAGCAACATCCTGGACATCCACGAGCTGACGGTGAAGCTGCTCGGCTTAATCGAGGACGCCGTGGAGATGACGGCGGACGGCAGCCCACACCCGCTGGTGGGCAGCTGCTTCGAGGACCTGGCCGAGGTGCGCTCGTTTCCCACGTCACCGTGGAGGAAACGCGTCCGCGTGTACTTGTGTTTGCACGTACGGTACGTTGTTAAGGTGGTTCTCCGCTGCTTTTGCAGGAGCAAGCCTTCGACCCCTACGAGACGCTTTCCCAGGACATCCTCAGCAAAGACTTCCACGAGCACTTCAACAACTTGATGGCCCGACCCACCGTCGGCCTCTACTTCCAGGTACGACCTGTGCTTGCTCGGTCTCAACTGCAATTTTCCCAGAGGAAATAATGGATATGGAAACAATCCATAAAAATCTTTACCAACTTTACTGCAATACTTTATAGATTAAAGGTGACATTTTCAATGCGGTTACTGACTTTCTTTCAATCTGGTCTTGCAGCTCACTGCGTGTTTTTCCAAAATAAACCTTTTATGAGCCCCCCCAAAAAACACCCTGAAAAAGACAATAAAAACACTTTTTGCACGGAGGTAAAAGTCAGGTCACTCAGTCTATTTGTTCCTGTGGCGCTTTGAAGCCGGGCCGGGCCGGATCGGGCCGCCTGCTGAAATTCCTCCCCGTGAGGATTTCGCGACATATCGGGCGTCCTGTGTACGGTTTATTCACCGCAGCCGCATTGTTTTTTTTGGACATTCCTCATAAGAATAGCACTGAATCGTGCTCGGAGGCTGCGGCCAGATCCCACGAGGCTTGACGCCAACGTAACATCCACCTCTTGTTCACAGGCATCCATTTTACGCAGTCACACCAACACTCCTGTCATTCCCATTACGAGAAGTAATGCACGAGTAAAACGGGCAAAAGAGAACACAAAATGTGCACAGTTGACACAAGCAGGATTAATTTCATTAAATAAAGTCAAAGTCAAAGTATTGTGAGAGAATCACAAAATTACATGAGAATGAATATCTAATCTTATTACAGGGAAAAGTTGCAATCCCATGAAAGTCACAATATGACAAAAATAACGGTGAGAATTTTTTTTACAAAGAAAAGTTTCAATGTCAAGGAGTAAAATACCTAATTTGGGGAGAAAAAGATGGCAGTGTCATGAGAATAAGGATGTAATTTTACAAGGAAAACATTCTGAAAATAATCGTGGACTTGTCTTAACTTCAGTGTGTAAGAACTTTATAAATTTTTTCACAACTATCAACTCACTCAAAATGTTCTTATTTGAGGTATATTTTGTTTGTTCTGCATGTCATTCCAAATCAGTGAAAAATTATTAGGCCTGCTAATGTCATATAGGGCACTATAATACCTAGTGTAAGTGGAGATTGGTGATATTACAATTTAAAACTACAGTCGATTTGCACATCCACCCCCCCCCCCCCAGTATTTTTCACATTTTGAATTTTCATGTTTTTTTCACTGGGATATTTCCCCCCCTTTTTAGCCCAGGGAGAGAGAAAAAAATCCTGAATCCTATTGTCCCTTTTGTGAGGGTTTGGTGCGGTTCTTCCACACTACATGCTTACCTGCTCAAATTTGGAAAACCTAATATTGACCAGGTCCAACCTAGAAATATAGGATGGGACTCGTCGTCCATTTTAGGGACACTGAGGCTGCTGTGCAGACTGCCGTGGATCCGTCACCACGAGCGTATTGATTGTCCATCAGGGCAAGAAGAGATTTAAATGGATGCCACCATGGTCGCTTCTTCTCCAGTTACCAACTCTTCCCTCCCCCGCTCACTCTTTACAAACATGTGGAAAAAGACTCTACGTCTTCTCAGTTTTGTTGTGAATGATTCCTTACCAAACGCACCTGCACTTGAATGAAATGAAATGAGGCATACGCAACACAGGACAAGTCCAAACGCATGCCCGCTATCTTCTTTAGAAGTTGTAAATAACTGGATGAGAGTCGACATGTTTGTGTTTGCGGGAGGAAGCAATGAAAGTGTGTTTTCGTTTTGCCCCAAGTCGGTATAACAGTGGCCACACAACAAATTCAACAAAATGAGAATCCACAGATGTGAAGGGGGAAAAAACAAATTTTTAGTAAAAACAAAGGTGTGGTTTTTTTTCCTGATACAGTAACAATAAGTTCAACATGATTTAGGCAATTATCCTCCCCCCTCCACCCCCCACTTCTGCCTCTCGCGGCGGCCATGCCAGTTGTCAATCTGACCTATCTATTAAACGTGACCCTTGAACACAAATATTTGCCTGTCCCCGTGCTCGTCACTTCATGATGTTAAATTCTTGTTTTCGTTCATTTTTTTCAGTCTGTAGCAGAAGGCTTCAAAGAGGCCGTTCAGTACGTCCTTCCGCAGCTCATGATGGTGCCCGTGTACCACTGCATGCACTACTTTGAGCTCCTGCAGGTACGCCCATTTGACATGCACTAATAGTGGCACATGAAGCAAGTTGTGATGTTTTTGTTTGTTTTTTTTGCCCCATTGACTGTACAGCAACTTCAGGAGCGCAGTCAAGACCAGGATGACAGGGAGTTCCTGAAGCAGGCCATCACAGCGCTGCTCAACCTCCAGTGCAGCGTGGAGCGCATCTACGCTAAGCAGCAGCCTCGGCGAAAACCCGGGTATGTGCCAAACGATATAAACAAATTAGAGCTGTCAAACGATTACACTACATTTTTAATCAGATTAATCACGTCTTAGAATTTTGATTAATCGTGATTACATTAATTTCTGGACTATAAGCCGCTACTTTTTTCTGTCGCATTCGACCCTGCGGCTAATACAAAGGTGCGGTTTATCTTGCATCAGATCACAAGGGGGCGCACTATAAAGGAAGCGCAAGAGCGCCAGGCAGAGCAAAACAAGCCAAATCAGCCCAAATACAGTAGGAGAGACGGAATGGTAAAGAAAGTAGCGGGAACCTGGTTCGGTAATATTAAAACACCTGTGCCTTACAGTCGGGTGCGGCTTATATATGTAACAAACTCAAGTATTCCCCACATTTAGCTAGCGCGGCGTATAGTCAGGTGCGCCTAATAGTCCAGAAATTAATGTAATCGTTTAATTAAAAATGCTTTTTATCAACATTTTTTGCCTGCCAAATTTGAAAAGCACCTCTTTATGGGTTAATTCTTTTCTTCCTCCATTTAATGTTATAAGGACGTCTTCAACATTTTTTATGATCCACCGCACTCATCGCCCACTTTCTGTAATCAGTTAATTACTTGCATAATTTAAAATGGGAAAAAATGACCACAATATTGTTATTGAATGTTAAGGCTACTCACGATTAGGATGATCATCAGTTTTTTGGTGCAAAACAAGAAATTGTTTAAACCAGGGATGGCAAACTGCGGTCCTCGAGGGCCGGAGTCCTGCAGGTTTTAGAGGTTTCCTTACTCGAACTGCAGCTGATTCCAATTAACAGGATCGTTATCAGGCTTATGCAGAGCTTGCTGATGAGCTGATCATAAATCAGCTGTGTTGAAGAAGGGAAATATCCAAGACCTCCAGGACTCCGGCCCTCGAGGACCGGATCTCGCCATCCCTGGTTTAAACGTAAAAAATATTCAAACAAATAAATTTTGTTGAAACACTATAATTATGCACATTTCTTTTGGACCAAACAAGATTTATTAAATTTGACATTGGGTAAATATATACGTACTTTCAAACAACTCAAAATTAGTATTTATGATTGTTTATTTATGTTTATGCTAATTTTGTAATTATGTAGTGTAATAATTGAAATTGTAATTGAATTTCGATTAATTGCACAGCCCTACTGAATGTCCTACGCAAACATTTAGTAAACGCTTAATTGCATGTGTTGATCTAACTCAACCTGTGCTACCTTTAGCGTAAACCATCCGCTATCAAGCTGAAGGATCATCTGCGGTCACTAATTTAATAGTGTGATAATTTTTTGGTGATTAATTAATCAATGAGTTAATGCTTTAACTTTGACCGAACTAAAATAAATCCATAAAATATTCATGACTGCATTTTGAATGTGTTGTCTTCTGACTTGTGTCCTTACCGATCCCCCGCAGTGAGCCCATGTACCGCCTGTACAGTCGGCAGGTTCGTAGCAAGCAGCTCGCCATCAAGCGCATGAATGAGATCCAAAAGAGCATCGACGGCTGGGAGGGCAAGGACATCGGCCAGTGCTGCAGCGAGTTCATCCTGGAGGGCCCGCTGCTGCGCAACGGCGCCAAGCACGAGCGCCACAACTTCCTGTTCGACGGCCTCATGATCAGCTGCAAGGCCAACCAAAGCTCACGGCTGCCGGGCTCGGGGAGCGGCGCCGAGTACCGCCTGAAGGAGAAGTTTGTGCTGCGCAAGGTGCGCATTGTGGACCGCGAGGACTCGCCGGAGCTGCGGCACGCCTTCGAGCTGATGGGCAAGGACGAGAACTACGCCGTGTTCTGCGCGCGGACGGCCGAGGAGAAGGCGGCGTGGATGGCGGCGCTGGTGACGCTGCAGTACCGCTCCACGCTTGACCGCATGCTTGACACGGTGCTGCAGCACGAGGAGCAGGCGCACCCCCTCCGGCTGCCCTCGCCAGAGGTTTACCGTTTCGCCGTGCAGGACTCGGAGGAGAACATCGTCTTTGAGGACAAAGTGCAGAGCAAAACGGGCATCCCCATCATCAAGGCGGGCACTGTGGTCAAACTCATAGAGAGGCTCACCTACCACATGTATGCTGGTAAGACATGCCAGCATGCCGTAAAACGGGTACGCCATGGTTATGTGTTTTATACACAAAAAATAAATCATCAAGCAAAAGCAGAACTCGCCAAGGCCGAATGACAAATGACAAGGTAATACGGTTCCACTCCAGTCCTGCGGGTGGCAGTAGTCTTAAATAAAAGTAGCGGATTATGTCACACTACAATATTAGCTCATACAGCTGTAATATTGGGTATTAGCTAATTTGCATATTCGTTTTTCCAAACTAAATTCTTTGTTCCTTCCAGACCCAAACTTTGTGCGCACTTTTTTGACCACGTACCGATCCTTCTGCAAGCCTCAGGAGCTTCTCACGCTGCTGATTGACAGGTACTCTCATCTCTTAAAGGGGAAGTCAACCCCCCAAAATATGATTGACTATATGTTCTATGCAGCCCCACTAGTCTTAAATACGTTATTCTGGTTAATATTGCGTTAGTGGAATATGAGTTAAGCAGCAAAATCCAGCTGTTTTTAATCCATCTCAGGGGGCGGCCATTTTGCCACTTGCTGTCGACTGAAGATGACATCACAGTTGCTCAGGTCTCAGGTAACAACCAATCACAGCGCAGCTTCATAAAACAGGTGCGCTCTGATTGGTCGTCGCTTGAGCATTGAGCAACTGTGTTGTCATCTTCAATCGATAGCAAGTGGCAAAATGGCCGCACCCTAAAATGGATAAAAACGGCTGGATTTTGCTTCATAACTCCTATTTCACAAATGTAATATTAATCAGAATGTCATGTGTAGACTAGTGAGGTCACATATAACATATTATTGTCAAGAAAAGTTTAAGATTAACTTCCACTTCAAAAACATTGCAAAATCTTACCATTGTTGATGTTATTGCCTCCATGACATTCAAACCCACTCCCTTGCCGTGTGTTTTTAGGATCGAAATCCCAGAGCCGGAGCCCACGGAGGAGGACCGGCAGGCCCTGTGGAATGGTGACCAGCCCATGGCGGCCGAGCTCCAGAGGTTCCGGAAGGAATATGTGCAGCCGGTCCAGCTCAGGTAAGATAGCTGGTCAAGGATTTGGGGGAAAACGGTTCAAATAAGACTCTACAGCAGACATTTGCAACAAGGAGCAGTTTTTGGTTTGCAAACTAGGCCAGGAAATTGGGTCATACGTTTGATAAAAAAACAACTAGATTTACTGTTTTATTAAATACGCTAAAGCCTTTGGAATTAAAATAATTGCTGTCTAACTGTATTTCCTTATAAGGAGCGACAGAGTCAAAGGCAACGAGCCTCGGACTGAAGTGCACAATAATTGGTCGTGAGGATCTTTAGGGCTAATCGGTCAGTTCTGCTCTGTCTTTGTTCCGCAGGGTTCTCAACGTTTTCCGCCAGTGGGTGGAGCATCATTTCTACGATTTTGAAAACGACCCCGAGCTGAGGACTCGCTTAGAGGAATACATCACGAGCAAAATCCAACTGCGAGGTCAGGCTTCCTGCTTTAAAGGAGAGATAATAAAACAGTTCCTAAGTTTCTTAAAGGGATGCTTGACTCATTGAGCCGTTTGCAGCTGTAAGAAAATATTTTGTCTAACATCATTATTTTTCATGTACAATTAATACTTTTAAGAAAAAATGTCACTTGCTGTCGAATGAAGATGACATCACACATGCCCAAGAAACAGGTCATTTGCAATCATGGGTTAGTTTGCTAACATCACATCACATGACCAAACTCAGAAAACAGGTGAGCCGTGATTGTTCGTTAGCTGTTCCCTGAGTTCGTGTGATGTGATTTTCATTTGACACAAGTGTGTGGCAAAATGTGTTTTTGATCAAATTAATAAAAAAAAAAAAAAAAAATTTACCGCTGATAAGGCAAGTATCCCTTGAATACTCGGGCCCGACTGATTTTTCTTCTTCTTTTTTTTTAGGCTGATTTGATGATTTTTTTAGCAGAAAAAAATTCAGATAACCGATTTATTAAAAATAAATATATATATATGACTTAAAATAACAATTTTTTTGGGCCCCAGCACTCACACGTTTGCTTTTCACCACAGGCAAGTCCATGCGTAAGTGGGTGGAGTCCATCAACAAGATCATCCGGCGCAAGCTGCAGACGCAGTCAAACGGCGTCAGCCACAACATCACCTTCGAGAGCCCGCCCCCGCCCATCGAGTGGCACATCTGCCGCGCCGGCCAGGTGGACTCCTTTGAGCTAATGACCTTGCACCCCATCGAGATCGCCCGGCAGCTGACCCTGCTGGAGTCCGAGCTCTACAGGTGAGTGTGCGGCCGTCGAACCGGGCGGGGAAAACGGCGGCTGACAGCAAATCCCGCCTGCGTCCGCAGAGCCGTGCGGCCGTCTGAGCTGGTGGGAAGCGTGTGGACCAAAGAGGACAAAGAGAAGAACTCGCCCAACTTGCTGCGAATGATCCGACACACCACCAACCTCACGCTGTGGTTTGAGAAGTGAGCGCCACGCCAAACAAAATTCCTCTTTGTAGTAGCGCCCAAATTCATTGTGTAAATGTGTGTCAGGTGCATCGTGGAGACCATGAACCTGGAGGAGCGCGTGGCGGTGTGGACGCGCGTCATCGAGATTCTGCAGGTCTTTCAGGAGCTTAACAACTTCAACGGCGTGCTGGAGGTGGTCAGCGCCTTCAGCTCGGTCCCCGTCTACCGCCTGGACCACACCTGTGAGGTGACTACGACTGTAGCCTGGGGATAGACCGATTAACAGCCGGGCCGATTATCGGGATCTCAATGAGCAGAAGTGCTTGCGACCGTAGCGAATTGAGGATTTTCATCAAGATTTGTAAGATGTTCTGTGGGGTTTTTTTTTTTTTTTTGCCGCAAAGACATTTCGAACATATTCAGGTAATTTTCCACTGTCTGCGAAGATCTTTTGAAACCTTTTACGAACCCTGACGAAAACCTCAAATTAGCGACATTCGCATGCATTTGTCGCTCAGGTGAGACACAGCGAACTTTTCATTTATGGATTTATTTCAATTTCAACTTTATATTAAAAAATGATGCTGACATTGGGAACTCCCTACACTTTATTTATTTAAAAAAAAAAAATAATAAATAAAATTAAGAAATTATTTTTGAAATTTTGGAAAACTTTATTTATTGTAAACGAAGTGACGAAGAGCTTATAAGGTCAAAAGTATATGAAATATTTATAATATCAGCAATGTTATTTGCACTATTTTGCACCGTACAGTAGTGAGATTTGAGATCTAGTTTTAACATGTCTTTGTTTTAATTTCAAACAAAAACAAACGATACAGAGAATTCTCGGGGTTATCAGAACCTTTTATAAAGTTAACACAGTTTTGAATTGATCTCTTATCAGCTGTCAGATTTATAAATAATTTTTAAAAAGGCGGATGCTGATATTTGTCAAAATGCCGGATCTCAGCACCAAAAATCAGCCGTGATTCCGCATTTCACATTAGATTAGCGATTAGCATTAGCGTCCCCATCCTCTTCTATTCTCCGTTGTTGCATGCTTAGCTACTCCTCGTCCGCCTTTCGTGACAGAGCTACTTGTTAGAAGACTAGCTCATTTGCCACCATGGAGGTTCGTGTTAGTTACTTAGAGGTGGGGTTCCACACAGTACCGCTCATAACTGCCACCCATACACATGGCACAGAATGAATTAACTCGTTAACGAAGATGGGTAACTGAGTGACTTGGTAAATTTGGGGAATAAGAGCGCTGTTAAAAAAAAAAAACCTGACATCACAATTCCCACCTGAAAATGCTAAATAGTTCAACCATATCACTCGATGCTTACGATATTTCCACTAAAGACTCCTAATGGATTAACGGAACGAGTAGCCTAATCATTGTCAATTGTATTTCCCCAAAATGGCCTCATTTGACTGTGCTCGTGTGCAGGCCATACCAGAGAGGAAGAAGAGGATCCTGGAGGAGGCTATGGAACTGAGTCAAGACCATTTCAAGAAGTACTTAGCCAAACTCAAGTCTATCAACCCACCCTGCGTGCCTTTCTTCGGTACGTCCGCCGCAAGGCTTCCCATCCGCAGCGTTTGCCACTTTGAAGCTAAAAGCGTGACTCCTCCTCTCCTCAGGGATCTACCTGACCAACATCCTCAAGACGGAGGAGGGCAACCCGGACTTCCTGAAACGCCACGGCAAGGAGCTGATCAACTTCAGCAAGCGGAGAAAAGTGGCGGAAATCACCGGCGAGATCCAGCAGTACCAGAATCAGCCCTACTGCCTTAAAGTGGAGCATGACATCAGGGTTGGTTGGATTGATTGATTGATTGACAATTAAAACAAAACGTGTTTTGGAATATTTGGTGTTTACATCCTTGTTTTGAATCCTCAGAGATTCTTTGAGAACTTGAACCCGATGGGAAACAGGAGCGAAAAGGAGTTTTCTGACTACTTGTTCAACATGTCCATGGAGATCGAGCCCAGGAACTGCAGACAAGCGCCGCGATTTGTAAGCCACCACACCCGCCACCTTATTTACATTTCTAACCTTACATTCTGTACATCTGTTGGCTATATAAAAAAAATACCCTAAATGTCATTCTTTGACCCTGAAATTTGACCCTCAGACTAGAGATAAACCGATGATCTCCCAGGGGCAGTAGCATGTCTTCAGAAGTTAAATTAAAAACTGAAGTAAATAGTTCTCTATTGTTTTCTACAGTAAATAAAGTTTTCTAAAATCAAATGAAAATATATGAAGTACAGCGTTCCCTCGCTATAACGCGGTTCACTTTTTGCGGCCTTGCTTTATCGCGTATTTTTGTGTGTGCAATTTTGCATGCATTTTTCGACAGTAATGTACCTAAAATTTATGTTTATTCAAGTTTTTTTGTACATTGAGAATGTTTAAACAAGAAGAAAAATGTGAGAAAACGTAAATGCCTCGATTAGAAAAGTGTATAAACTGTTTATAATAAATGTAAAACATGAAGCTAACTACTTTGCGGATTTCATTTATTACGGGTATTTTTTTAGAAACTAACCCCAGCGGAGAACGAGGGAACACTATATTACTTTTTCTTTTTTTTTTTTTCTGAACACTGAAAAAAAAAATCTATTAATGGTCGAAACCGATATTCGTCAAGATGGCGAATATCGGTATTGGCCCCAATAATCGGTCTATCCCTATGACGCATGCACCTGTCGGTCTTGGAAGAGTCATGCAAAAATCTGGAAGCATGAAAACCGCTTAAGTTGTGGTCTCCTCCCGATCTCAGCCCAGAAAGACCAACTACACGCTGAAATCGCCGGGGATCCGGCCCGTGCGAACGTCTACCTCTGGCACCCTGAAGGGCCACCCGGTGCCCCTGGAGAGGGAGCCGGCCCACAAGATCACCTTCCGGAGCATCGCCGAGACGGACGCCGAGACGCCGGCGTCCGTCTCGGTGCCCACGTCACCCAACACGCCCACGCCGCCGCAGTCGGCCTCCTCGGACCTCAGCTCGGTCTTCATGGAGCACGATCTCAGCAGCTCCTACGGCGGTGCGTTGGGGGGGGGGCCTGCGTGGAATTCGGGGGGTTGTTTCAGAAATGGACAAAAGTCAGTCTGACCTCTCCTTTTTTTGGGATCTTGCAGGTTCTAACTCCATTTTTGCTCCGGTTCTCTTGCCGCCTTCAAGTGAGTTGGGTTTGAAACCTTCAAACCATGGAAAAGTTGTTGTGGTTTGTGTTTACATCTTGTTTTTCTGTGCACGCTTCCTGTCAGAGTCCCACTCGGTGTCATGCGGCAGCCTCCACCAGCTAGGGGAGCGCCTCAAACCGCCGCCACTTCCGCCTCGAAGGAAGGACACCATGTCGGAAAGCAAAGTAAGGCCTGACACTTGTTACGTCGTGTGTGATGGAGCCTTCAAGGGTCCACTCCAAAGTCATTTAGCGCTCGATAGCAAGGCTCCAGGCTGGTTCTGTTACTTGGAGCGTACCGGCTCCTGACCTGAAATTTTTGGAGCGCAAGTTGTCAATTTAGGGGGCACACACTTCAAGCTGACTTGCAAAACAAATGTTCACATTTCCACTAATTTTTCTCCATTAATGATGTGTGCTGATGTGTAGAGCAGACGTTTTTTAGCAACAAAAATATTCAAGAATGATACAACATGCGTGAGAAGATGAAAATTTTACTTGCACTTTCTCATATTTTAGTGGCAAAATGCCAGCATTTCCAGTCGTCTGGAGCCCTGTACATCGGAATTCTTGAATGATTTCATTTGAAAAAGTCTTTACTGACATTTAAATGAAAAAAAATCTTCATAATAAAATGTTTCTTTTGAAAGTATTTATTAAACATTAAAAGCCATTTTTAATCCTTTACTATCTTTCTTCTTTTTTTTTAAAGTTTAATTTATCAATTTAAACAACAACTGTTAACATGTAATTTATTTCAGCCTGTATTATCATTTTAACACTTTGTTCAAATTTTTTTAAATAAATGTTCAAATCTTTATTCAAAAACGTGTATATAAAAATGTCTATATTTCTGAAATATTCTTAAATCTTCCAATTTACATTTTATTTACATATTTATTTATTTTATCTATCTAAGTGTAATATTAAATCTTGAGAAAAATGTTATGAAACATTTTTCATTAGTTTCATTTTGAAAATATTTATATTATATCAATATTAAACTTTTACTTTTATCAAAAAAAAATTTTGATTTTGATCATTAAAATGTCTACTACCATTTTAGGTTTTTAAATGACAAAAATGTATTGTGATTTTACTTAATGTAAAAATATAATGTATTATAAAAATGTTATTTAAATCTTACCAAATAAATAGAAAGAATTTAGGTATTTTATAAAGGATTTTTCCCCTAATAGTTAAATAAGTAATTTAATTCTTACATGAAAGTAGTTTATAAAAGTAATCCAGTAATAAATTAAAATGAATTAATGTAATTAAAAAAAAATTATAAACATGTAAATTAAAATGTTATTCAAACATGTTTAAAATAATGAATGATAAATCATTATAATTTAAAGGGCTATCAAAAAATAATAATTTACCAATCAGATAAAAATGAAAGAATTGTGTTGTTGGACAAAAGTTTTTTTTTGTGTGTGTGTGCATTTTTAGGGTCTTAGTTGAAGTAAAAATTAATAAAAAGTTAAAAGTAAAGAAATACTATGTAAATATTCATGAAGTGAAAAAAATACAACAGCAACTAAAGCAAGTGTTGTTGAAATGTGTTGTTGTTTTTCTCACGTGTCATCAGAGCTTTCGGTCGGACAGCCCCCCCGCCATCCCGCCGCGACTGCCCCCGCCCCTCCCCAGGACGCAGCCGCGGACGCCGGGCTACAGCGGCCCCCTGGACGGCCCCCTGCCCAGCCCTCCACCGCCTCCCCCCCGGGACCCCCCCCCCGACACGCCGCCGCCCGTGCCCCAGCGGCCCCCGGAGATCTTCATCAACTACCCGCTCAACCTGCAGCCCTCGCCGGTGGGCCGCTACCACTGGGACTTTGCCAGCTCGCCCGCGTCGCCCAACACGCCGCCCGGCACGCCGTCGCCGCGCGTCCCCCGCCGGGGCTGCCCGCTCAGCGCCAGTCAGAACAGCCTGTGTCCGCTGCCGGCCCCCGTGGTCGCCGCCCCGCCCGTGCCCCCCCGCCACAATTCCAGCCCACAGTTGCCCAAGCTGCCGCCAAAGACGTACAAGCGGGAGCTGCTGCACGGCCTCTCGCTGGTGGAAAATAGCGCCTCGGGGGACTCGTAGCCACGCCTTCTTCTTGGCCAATGCCTCTGTGCCAATCAGAAGCCAGCGCTTGTTTTGGCCACGTCCGCCTCACGGTTCCAAGTCTGCATGTTGTCCTCCATGCTTTCTTCCCACAACACGTGTATGTTAGCTTCATTGGAGACTCCAAATTGGCCATAGTGGATCTTGACCTGTGATTGGATGGCGACCCATCCCGGGTGCACCCTGCCTCTTACCTGCAGTCAGCCTGGGATAGGCTCGAGCTGACCCACCACCGAATGAGGGCAAGTTTTTTTACAAATTGGATGGATGGATTACCAAGCTCCTCTTTAGCAGGAAAATGGCCTGGCAAGTAACATCTTGCCCCAGTTGAGGGTGCCGGGTCCCAATCTCAGAACTGGGATTTTCTCCGGCTACTCGGGCTTCCTCCCACATTCCAACGACATCATCGAAGACTTGAAAATGCCCACCGCATGAATGTGAGAGCGAATGCTCGTCTGACTAGATCTGTGATTGGCCGGCGACCAATCCAGGGTGCACCCCGGGTCTCGCCCGCTATCAGCTGGCATGAGCTCCAGCTCATCCGTGACCCTCATAAAAACAAGCACTATAGAAAATGGATGGATGGCGAGTTGGTTGTCTATATGTGCACTCAGTTTGGCCAAAAATAACCCAATTATGGTATGGGTCGAAAAAGGACCTACCGCTGCTCGAGTCAGTTTGTCCCAATTTAAATTTTTGTGTACTAAACAATCGAGTTTTGGGGGTGGTTTTGTATTTTTGGTTAAAAAATAAATAAATGTTGGGTCGAATGGACCCAAGCATCAGTAAACCCTTTTTGTCACACATAATTGAGTTATTTTTGACCCAGTATTGTTTTTGTGTTGTTTTTTTCCAGGGGGGGGGCAAAACAAGCCAATTTTTTTTTGGGGGGGGGGGGGCTTGTTTTATGCAACAAAAAAAAAGAAGTTTGGGTCAGTACCAATTTTCCGCACTTAAATTTGGG
The DNA here is from genome assembly GCF_054856555.1 of Leptonotus elevatus. Taxonomy (NCBI): domain Eukaryota; kingdom Metazoa; phylum Chordata; class Actinopteri; order Syngnathiformes; family Syngnathidae; genus Leptonotus; species Leptonotus elevatus. The sequence goes on from NC_141252.1 coordinate 1,703,664, forward strand.
GGGGGGGGTACAAAATTATCAATATTTTGTGTTTAAAAACTAAGTTGGATTAAATTGACCCAAATAGCAGTTGGCCCTTTTTTGACAGATAATTGGGCTATTTTGAACCCAACATTTTTAGACCTGCCTCTCATTCAGTCAACTGGACTCGTTTCCAAGTCGCTACTAATGACGACAAGCGCTATAGACAATGGACGGACGGACGGACGGATGGTTGGTTGTTTGTCTAAATGTGCCCCGCAATTGGCTTGGCGACCAATCGAGGGTATACGTTGCCTCAGCCAGGATAGGCTGCAGCTTACCCGTGAGCCTTACGAGGACAAGCACGATACAAAAGGTATGGCTGGATGGCTGCAGAAAGCGGGCAGATCCGCTTTGGGCAAGTTCTCACTCTTGTAGCTTCAACTGTTACGCTTCCTTCTCAGCCAACAGCTGCCAAAGTCTTACGTCTTTTATGCAGGGGGATGAGGAAAAGGGATTCTTGCTTTGCGTTATCTCCCTTTTTTTTTTCTTCTTTTTTTACGTGACTTGCAAAAGGCGACGGTGATTCCGCCGCCCCCTCAACTCTACACTGTGACTGTTCCCAAGCCACACAAAAAGTTGCCTTCCCCGCCACCCTAGGCTCGGAATTATTATTTTTTGCACATCGAGCCCCGGCGAAGTTCGATTCCCGTCAAGCCACGATGTCAAAACGGCGGCGGGGTGGACGTCGGAACGGAGCGCCAAGCTACAAACGTTTTCCTCCGCACCCCCCAGGACTAAAAATCCAGACAACCGCGCCGCTCGGATGTGCCTTTTGGTTTTGTTTTCTACTATACGATGTCTCTAATATGCTCAAATGGAAACAAAACAAAAAAAACAAGTTGCCTATGTAACGTTTAGAACAAAAAGCTATACAACTATGAACTTGTACATGTTTGTCGATGTGTGCGTGCGTATGTATGTGAGTGTGTGTGTGTGTGTGTGTGTGTATATATATATATATATATATATATATACACACACACGTGTGTGTATATATATATATATATATATATATATATATACACACACACGTGTGTGTGTATATATGTGTGTGTGTATGTATATGTGTATATATATACTTGTGTGTATATATATATATATACGTGTGTATGTATATATATATATATATATATATATATATACATACATACACGTTTGTATGTATATATATATATATGTGTGTATATACGTGTGTATATATATATATACGTTTGTATATATGTGTGTGTATACACATTTGTGTGTGTATACATATGTATGTGTATATATATATACATGTTTATATGTATGTGTGTATATACACATATATGTGTGTGTGTGTATGTATATATATATATATGTATGTATACATATATAAAATGAAAATGTATACACTGACTAAATAATTTGTATAAAGTGACATTTCTGGTTGTACTCATCTGCAGCTGTTCAATCCAATAATGCAGAATAATAATAATCATCAAGAGCGATGCTGCGACAGTCGCATCAAAACCACAAAAATAACACAGACAATCTCCATGGGTAGCCATTTTATTCTGTTTGAAAGTTGTTGGGTTTTTTGTTTAAAAAAAGGGTTAATCTGGCGAGCACTTCATCCTGCTAAAACTCATTCAAAACGTCTTCTTTTTTTTGAGTGGGAGAAACACACCTTGTGCACTTTAGGCCGTCCTGTTTGAGGAGCCAGCCCATCCCCCATCGCACATGGATTCAAAAGACATCGAACCGTCTCCAGCTCCCATGAAGATGATGATGATGATGAACATCACAACAACGAGCTGCTTCTCTTCCTCTTTTAAACGGAGAAGCATGTTTTTTTTTTCTAGACAGTATTTTTAGGTTCTTTGCTGGGTTCTCCGGATGCTATGTGGCCTTTTAACTGCTTTGTATTAATATTATTAACGGTCTTGATGAGTTGAATAAATCAGCCAGTCTTATTTTCTACTCTAAGCCCCCTCCTCACTGCTCTTGTTTGACAAGGCTGGACACGTTTTTCTAAGTAATACATTTAGTGGCCAAGGCCGTTGATTTGCTCAACTGCAGAGAGTGACGTACATTGAATTTCAGGCACTTATTAGAGGCGAAGATATAATATAATGATATATTAGGCCTTTTCGAGATCCCTTTTTTTTATTTAAGATGCCATATTGCATACTCAACTCTTGGTATTGGCAAAAATGTTGAGCATTGTTTTCCAAAGTGAAGGCCGATGTTTGCAAATTATTAATAACCAAAACAAATTGAAAATTTATTTGAGTCACACTTCTAGTTTATAAGCTTATGTGGTTCAGCATTTGTGGTGGTCTTTTATTTTTTTTTCTTCAAATCTATTCTCTGCTATTCATTGAAAAGTCACCCATTTTATGTTATTGTGCTCAGGCCATAACCATGTCTAATATTAAAGTATTGCTTTAGTGCCATCTTGGTCAAATCTGTAGAAATGAGGTGTGGAACTTCATTTAGTCATGCAGAAAAGTGCTTTGGCTCCATCTTTTGGCATTTATAGGCAATTACAAATTTCTCTTTATTCTCGTAAGAATTTCTACCACGGCAAAATATGATTTTATTCTCATTACGTCACAAATATGTACATTTGTAATGCGCCGCTAAAACTTTTAATTGGGTCATTCTAATTGCTATGAACTAAATAACTCCGCAAGTCCGCATAGTGACATTGAAGACCGGATCCCCGAGCCCAAAATGTTTGAGAAGACCTGAAGCAGTCAAAGGGTAGCCTGGCAAACCACACCCACTTTCTTGAATAAGAATGACAGGCGTCCATAGACAGCGACTCGGCTCCGGCAGAAAACAGGCCGGCCAATCGAATTCGTCTATATGCGTGACGTCGTCTTCGTGAGCAACGTCACTCTTCAAGTCATTCACAATTGTATACAATGTTTATATTCTATATTTTCCCTTGTTTTGTATACTCCTTATTGTGTGAAATTAAGAACCTTGGGGGGAGAAAAAAAAGACAAAAGTCATTCACTACTCTCTCTCTTCGGCTTGTAGCCATGTTGGATTTTTACACTGCCTGTGTCCAAATTCACAAGGCTGGATTAGTCGGCTGCATGACGTCACTCGCGGCGCGACTCGACAGCACGCACGGATTTATGACTGATTTGCACATGAATGGATTATCGGTCAATATGCTAACGACAAGCAGTATTGACAATCCATTCATACGCAAGTCTGTGCGTGCTGTCGAGTCGCGTCGGGAGTGACGTCATGTAGCCGACAAATTTGGCCTTCGGAGAACCCTGCATTGTGAATTTGGACGCAGGCACGATTTCCAGACAGGCTAGTCAAACGGTGCTGCAGGGTCCCTCACTGTCCTCGCTGTCCTCCCACAACCGTCCACTGGGCGGCGCCAAAGAGAAGCCCGACGGCGGTGGCTGGGCCAGGCCTTGTCTGGATCTAAAGATCAACAAAACCGTGACATTGCCGTCCAGGCAAACATCCTTTCGGTGCGGCTTACCTCAGGTGTTCTCTCAAAGTCAGAAAGTTTGCCCTGGTGGAGGTCTGGACCGGCACGAAGCCTCTGTGCTCCTTCTCAGGAGACGCCTGCGCCTGGAACATCAAAGAGTGCTGAAAACTTGATAGCATTTTTGCTCAGGGGGGTCCTTGTGAAAAAAGGTGGGCAAAAAGACCGCTTAAGAGGGGCTGTGGCTTGTCATTAAAAGGGTGAAAGCTGTCGCAGATGGGGCCTGAAGACATAAAATAGCTTTTTAGCAACTAGGAGTGTTTTTACCAGCCTGACATCAATGCTAACGTGATGCTAACACAAAAAAAGGGAGCGAAAGCAGTCACCTGCTTAGCCGGGTTGTTTCCTAGATGGGCCTAAAGACCGTCTTGACAAAAGTGACTTCTTTTTCCCCCTTTAAATCAACTTGAAAGGGACTGCAGATTAGCATCATCAGTAGCCTTATGCTAAGACTAAAAAGTGTTCAAAGTGGACTCTTGCTTAGTCGGGTTGTCCCAGATGGGCCTGAAGACCTTAATGAACAAAGCTGAACCATTAAATTTTAACCCGCCGTGTTTTTACTGACTTATCCTGAACACTAGTTTTATGTTAAAAAAAAATAAAGGTCACCTGCTTAGTCGGGTTGTCCCAGATGGGCCTGAAGGCACTCTTGACTCGAAGCGGCGGCGATCCTGTCCTGACGGTGACCAGCCTTTTTCCACAGGAGCCAGCGGGAGTTGACAGGTCCGAGGGGGTCCTCAGAGGAGGGTGGGGGGTGCGTCTGGGAATCTGCCAGCGGAGGCAAACGCTCCTATCCGAATGTTGTTGGGAGGATGGCTTGAGGAGGACCGGAACATGGCTGTCCTCTTCCTCGTCATCATCTTCCCTGCAGGAGGTCACCGAGGAGTCATCAAAGGGAGACGTGTCGTCCGGATCCGTCCGTGAATCCTCGGGGCCCGGGTGACCCGCTGGTTTCAGAGTGACGGGGCAACAGTGGGCGTGCGCGCAGCGGCAGGTCTGCCGCCTCACCGGGCTGCAGGACCAGCATTCCACGCGCATGGCGTGCTGGTCCACGCCAGACCCGTTTATCAGGCCTGACACCTGCTGGTTCCGTCTGGAGGAGAGATGATATTCACACAAGTGTTTTTAAATTGAGATATTTTCTGATGTTTAGGGGGGGAAACAGGATGTCAGTCAAAAAATAGAAAAATTTCAATTTTACTGATTAAAATTTTGATCATTTGATTTAAAATTAAATTTCGAAAAATATTTAAATCTGAAATTTGTTTTACCAATTTATTATATATTATATTTTCATTTAAAAATAAATATATTCCATTTTCATCTTTCATTCATTATATATATATATTTTTTTTTTAATTAAAATTACAGATTTAAAAGTTTTCTGTCAGAAACGTTTTGTATATTCTGGTTATTTCTGATTGTATTTATTTTATTTTATATATTTTTAAATAAAAATACAAATTTGAACAAATAAACAAAAAATACATTAAAACATTTTTGGGGTATATTTTTTAAGTAATAATACGTTTAATAAAAACAAATATATTCTTGTTGATATACACATATATCTTGAGTTTAAAATTAAAATTATTCAAGCAAATTTTTTTACATTTTAATACAAAAAATCTGATTTATTTATTTAAAAATAATGATAAAAAATGCAAAAAAAACATGTATTAAATTGTCAATTTATATGTGGATTTCAATAAATGTTTTAAGCATTAGTATATAATTTTAATTAATTGTCAATGTAAATACATTAAAATGAAAATGTAAAAACTTTTATTTATTTATTATCATGTACAGCAGTATTTTACCATACATTAGAAAGAATTCTCATAGGTGCATGCAAACTTTTCTTTGTATTCCCTGCCACTAGAGGGCGCCCGCACTAACCTCGGCACTGCGCGCTCTCGCGTTGTCCTCTGAGGGGCGCTGTTTGCACACGAGTCGCCGGCCTCTGCGTCGCTGCAATTACTGAAAAACAAGTCATGCAGAGAAAGACACTTTTAGGTGAACAACTACATATGAAGTCGACTACTTTGTCCACATACGGCGGCAGCGGCGCTTCTCCGCCTTCCCAGCGGACGTCCTCCTCCAGGATGACGTGACATCGCGACAAAACGTCCCTCAGCGCTCGCTCGGTGCTCAGAAGCAGGCTGCAGTCCGGATGCTCTTTGCCCGTCCACTGCAGCAAATTCTCAACAGCCGCAAAGCAATTTCATTATTTTAATAATGTATTGTTCTGTTAGAAATTTTTTTTGTGTGTGAGGTATCTGACCTGGATGTGACTGAGGTAAGCGTGGACACGAGTGACGGGCGCCAGAAGAAGCGACAGCACTTGGATTTGCTCCTTCTCCTTTCCCGCTTGGCCGCCTCCCTGTTTTCCACAGAGCACAAGCTACAGTTATTATTATTATTTCAAATTCAGTCATTCAAATGTTAACACAATTTATTTATTTATTTTTAAATAATAATAAATTCAATTTGTAATGCACTTTTCATCAACATGATCTCAAAATTGCATATGCCTTTCTAAATGTAAAGGTTTTCAGGCCTGATTTAAAAAGATTTATTGTTCATTTCAAATACAAATTTTATACGTTTTTTTTTTTTTATCACCGTGTACGTATCCATAGTGTAGACAGGAAGTTGCATGCAAACATTAATTTGTATTTATTCCGTCTACTGCCAGCAGGGGGCGTCAACACTTACATTTTAAATTTACCGGTAGATAAAATTATTAATTTCGAAAACTAAATGTTAATTTAAACAATTAGATTTTTTTTACACCCAATCTAGTTGTTTTTTATGGAATAATTTAGATTCATTTGACAAATGTTGGCCGGACCTGCTTGTCCTCATTCTTCTCCAACTTGTGGACTTCCAGAGGGAGGAAGGAGGCCAGCGCGCCCACGTAGCCCACATACGCGTCCGAGAAAGACGTCTGCAAACACAAATTTCGCTTCAGTGACGGTCGACGTTCGAGAACCCCCGCCAAGGCACGCGCTCACCTCGTTCTGTCCGACCAGCCGCACCAGAACGTCCCCCACAAGGGACTTCCAGCGCTGGGCGGCCAATCGCTCCTGCAGTGTGTCCCTGAACAGCAGGTGGCGCTGCAGGAGCCGCTCCACCAATGAGGCGAACTTCTCGCTGCGTGAAGCAGAGTGGACATTTTAGAGCGTGGCAGAGTATTGATTAATTACATATACATATATATATTACATTACATATACAGTGGAATTACAGTATATGACAATCTTACTGAGGTTGAGTGGTCACATGTTGAGTGGGTGTCGTCTTGTAGTTATCGTAAAGTTGCGTCAAAGTGGATACGTACTCCCACTCGGAGTGGAGGAGCTGCAGCGCCACCTGGTGTCGCGCATCTGTGTTGCACAAGGATTCTTGAGTCGCCTTCAACATTTGTTTTGACAGTCATTCATGCTACTTGTTTTGATTTATTTATTTTACAAACTGTAACCCACGCTAACATAATGAACATCAGCAAAACTACAATGTTGTGTAAAAAAGAACACATTAGGCCACATGGATAATAATATCTTTGTACTATAGCTTGTCCAAAGAAAAACATTTTGTGTGTTTGTTGCTGTGACCTGTTCCTTCCGTCAATCCAGCTTTGAGGCCCTGCAGAAAGCAGTGCAGCAAAACTTTTCCTCGGCACGCCTTTGCTGGATCACTGCAGTTCGTGGAATGACAGTACATAAAAATAATAATGATGAAATGAAATGTTACAGTACAATGTGTGTAACGGTCATGTTGGATACAGTGGAACCACTATGTGTGAATGCATTAAAAACAAAGCATTTCCCGAGTGTGCTCGTCTTTGACATCATTGGCACATCGTTGACATTTTTCGTGTTGATTAAAGTCAGTAAAGTTTTTTTTTAATTGTTTAATTTTTCTTTAAAAACAATTTTTTTTATAATTAAAAGGTACAAATCATGTACAAATTTTAAGTGATAGTTTTTTATGAGGCTTTAATTTTTATTCATTTTCAATTAATTTGTTTAATTTATAACATTTATTTTGTTAGGGTGTCTGTTAATTTCTTTTGATTTTAATTAAATTACAAATTCTATAAAATGAATCTTTTTTCATGAATTTGAATAATGATCAAGTTACCCATTACTTTTTATTCAATTAATACTTTCTTTAAACTTTTTTAGAGCAATTTTCGTTTTCCTATTAAATCGATTATTTTGCATAACTTTGTTTATTAGTTTAATACTGTAAACGATTACAATACATGAATCCACTTTTTTTAATCAAATATGAACTAAAGCAGGGGGAGGGGAGGGTTGTGCTTATTTTTTAAATTAAATCCATATCAAATTGTTCATTTTCTTATAAATTGTTCAAATGAATCATTTTCAAACGTGGAAATTGAATAATCACCCGTTTCTCTTACGTTTCTGCACATGTGGCCGCAGTGCTCTCTGCGTCCTGTTGATGGCGCTGCGTGTCTCCGCGCATCACCAGCACCTGACACTGCATCACGCCCAATTCCTCCTGCAGAAGGCGACAACGTCGTCAGCTAGCCATCCACTTTCACTGCACAAACAAATGAACAAACAAACAAAACAAAAAAAAACAAAAAAAAAAAACGCTCCCTAACAATGCATGTGACCTGACCCTGAGGGACTCCACCAAGGCCTCCAAGTGCCGCGCTTTCTCCCGACAACGGCGCCGGTTGTCCTCCAGCTCATCGCGCAGGACCGAGTCTCCGTGTTGGACATGGGCCAGCTCCAGCAGGGCGCTCGTCAAACCCGTCTTCAGCTCCGAGACCATGCACTGCAGCTAAAATCGTTTCAGACCATAAATGTTTCTATGACTCTTTTTCTCCCAAAAAAAAATTCTCTTTTTTTTCACCATTATTTTTATTTTTAACCACATTTTTATCTTTTTAAGAATTAGGATTTACAAGATTTTAAAATGTTATTCTTGTGAGAAGCCAAAAAAGTAGGCCTAATCAGGAAGGGTTTTAGGGGTTTAGGGGTTAGGTTTAGGGGTTAGGTTTTAGGGTTAGGGTTAGGGTTAGGTTTTAAGGGTTAGGGTTAGGGTTAGGGTTAGGTTGTTAGGGTTAGGTTGTTAGGGTTAGGTTGTTAGGTTGTTAGGTTGTTAGGTTGTTAGGGTTAGGGTTAGGGTTAGGGTTAGGGTTAGGGTTAGGGTTAGGGTTAGGGTTAGGGTTAGGGTTAGGGTTAGGGTTAGGGTTAGGGTTAGGGTTAGGGTTAGGGTTAGGGTTAGGGTTAGGGTTAGGGTTAGGGTTAGGGTTAGGGTTAGGGTTAGGGTTAGGGTTAGGGTTAGGGTTAGGGTTAGGGTTAGGGTTAGGGTTAGGGTTAGGGTTAGGGTTAGGGTTAGGGTTAGGGTTAGGGTTAGGGTTAGGGTTAGGGTTAGGGTTAGGGTTAGGGTTAGGGTTAGGGTTAGGGTTAGGGTTAGGGTTAGGGTTAGGGTTAGGGTTAGGGTTAGGGTTAGGGTTAGGGTTAGGGTTAGGGTTAGGGTTAGGGTTAGGGTTAGGGTTAGGGTTAGGGTTAGGGTTAGGGTTAGGGTTAGGGTTAGGGTTAGGGTTAGGGTTAGGGTTAGGGTTAGGGTTAGGGTTAGGGTTAGGGTTAGGGTTAGGGTTAGGGTTAGGGTTAGGGTTAGGGTTAGGGTTAGGGTTAGGGTTAGGGTTAGGGTTAGGGTTAGGGTTAGGGTTAGGGTTAGGGTTAGGGTTAGGGTTAGGGTTAGGGTTAGGGTTAGGGTTAGGGTTAGGGTTAGGGTTAGGGTTAGGGTTAGGGTTAGGGTTAGGGTTAGGGTTAGGGTTAGGGTTAGGGTTAGGGTTAGGGTTAGGGTTAGGGTTAGGGTTAGGGTTAGGGTTAGGGTTAGGGTTAGGGTTAGGGTTAGGAAATCAATCAGGGTTTCTATAACACACTCCACAGGTTGGGTTTATGGTTTGGACCAAAGCAGGGTTTATATAGGATCCAAAATGGTTGAGGTTAGGTTTTTAGACTGGGGTAGGGTGTATACAGAGACCGAAACAGGGTTTGTACCAGATTCGACGTGGTTGAGGTTAGGATTTTGTGCTGGGGTAAGTTGAACACCATACCTGAGACGGGTTAGGGTTAGGGTTAGGGTTAAGGTTTCAAACTAGGGCTAGTCTTTCAAATTAGGGCTTCAAACTAGGGCTAGGGTTTCATATTAGGGTTTGAAACTAGGGCTAGGGTTTCAAATTAGGGTTTCAAACTAGGGCTAGTGTTACAAATTAGGGTTTCAAACTAAGGGTAGAGTTCAAAATTATGGTTTGAAACTAGGGCTAGGGTTTCAAATTAGGGTTTCAAACTAGGGCTAGTGTTACAAATTAGAGTTTCAAACTAAGGGTAGAGTTCAAAATTAGGGTTTAAAACTAGGGCTAGGGTTTCAAATTAGGGTTTGAAACTAGGGCTAGGGTTTCAAATTAGGGTTTGAAACTAGGGCTAGGGTTCCAAATTAGGGTTTGAAACTAGGGCTAGGGTTTCATATTAGGGTTTAAAACTAGGGCTAGGGTTCCAAATTAGGGTTTTAAACTAGGTCTAGGGTTTCAAATTAGGGTTTCAAACTAGGGCTAATGTTTCATATTAGGGTTTAAAACTAGGGCTAGGGTTTTAAATTAGGGTTTTAAACTAGGGCTAGGGTTCCAAATTAGGGTTTAAAACTAGGGCTAGGGTTTCAAACTAGGGCTAGTGTTACAAATTAGGGTTTCAAAATAGGGTTAGGGTTCCAAATTAGTGTTTCAAACAAGGGCTCGGGTCTCAAATTAGGGTTTCAAACTAAGGCTAGAGTTCAAAATTAGGGTTTTAAACTAGGGCTAGGGTTCCAAATTAGGGTTTAAAACTAGGGCTAGGGTTTCAAACTAGGGCTAGTGTTACAAATTAGGGTTTCAAAATAGGGTTAGGGTTCCAAATTAGTGTTTCAAACAAGGGCTCGGGTTTCATATTAGGGTTTAAAACTAGGGCTAGGGTTTTAAATTAGGGTTTTAAACTAGGGCTAGGGTTTCATATTAGGGTTTAAAACTAGGGCTAGAGTTCAAAATTAGGGTTTGAAACTAGGGCTAGGGTTCCAAATTAGGGTTTCAAACTAGGGCTAGTGTTACAAATTAGGGTTTCAAACTAAGGCTAGAGTTCAAAATTAGGGTTTTAAACTAGGGCTAGGGTTTCATATTAGGGTTTAAAACTAGGGCTAGGGTTTCAAATTAGGGTTTGAAACTAGGGCTAGGGTTTCATATCAGGGTTTAAAACTAGGGCTAGGGTTTTAAATTAGGGTTTTAAATTAGGGTTTTAAATTAGGGTTTTAAATTAGGGTTTTAAATTAGGGTTTTAAATTAGGGTTTGAAACTAGGGCTAGGGTTCCAAATTAGGGTTTCAAACTAGGGCTATGGTTTCATATTAGGGTTTAAAACTAGGGCTAGGGTTTCAAATTAGGGTTTCAAACTAGGGCTAGGGTTTCATATTAGGGTTTAAAACTAGGGCTAGGGTTCCAAATTAGGGTTTTAAACTAGGTCTAGGGTTTCAAATTAGGGTTTCAAACTAGGGCTAATGTTTCATATTAGGGTTTAAAACTAGGGCTAGGGTTTTAAATTAGGGTTTTAAACAAGGGCTAGGGTTCCAAATTAGGGTTTAAAACTAGGGCTAGGGTTTCAAACTAGGGCTAGTGTTACAAATTAGGGTTTCAAAATAGGGTTAGGGTTCCAAATTAGTGTTTCAAACAAGGGCTCGGGTCTCAAATTAGGGTTTCAAACTAAGGCTAGAGTTCAAAATTAGGGTTTGAAACTAGGGCTAGGGTTCCAAATTAGGGTTTCAAACTAGGGCTAGTGTTACAAATTAGGGTTTCAAACTAAGGCTAGAGTTCAAAATTAGGGTTTTAAACTAGGGCTAGGGTTTCATATTAGGGTTTAAAACTAGGGCTAGGGTTTCAAATTAGGGTTTGAAACTAGGGCTAGGGTTTCATATCAGGGTTTAAAACTAGGGCTAGGGTTTTAAATTAGGGTTTTAAATTAGGGTTTTAAATTAGGGTTTTAAATTAGGGTTTTAAATTAGGGTTTTAAATTAGGGTTTGAAACTAGGGCTAGGGTTCCAAATTAGGGTTTCAAACTAGGGCTATGGTTTCATATTAGGGTTTAAAACTAGGGCTAGGGTTTCAAATTAGGGTTTCAAACTAGGGCTAGGGTTTCAAATTAGGGTTTCAAACTAGGGCTAGTGTTACAAATTAGGGTTTCAAACTAAGGCTAGAGTTCAAAATTAGGGTTTTAAACTAGGGCTAGGGTTTCATATTAGGGTTTAAAACTAGGGCTAGGGTTTTAAATTAGGGTTTTAAACTAGGGCTAGTGTTACAAATTAGGGTTTCAAAATAGGGTTAGGGTTCCAAATTAGTGTCTCAAACAAGGGCTCGGGTCTCAAATGAGGGTTTCAAACTAGGGCTAGAGTTCAAAATTAGGGTTTTAAACTAGGACTAGGATTTAAAATTAAGGTTCCAAATTAGGGTTTCAAACAAGGGCTAGGGTTTCATATTAGGGTTTCAAACTAGGGCGAGGGTTCAAAATTAGGGTTTTAAACTAGGTCTAGGGGTTTAAATTAGGGTTTCAAACTAGGGCTAGGGTCTCAAATTAGGGTTTCAAACTAGGGCTAGGGTTTTAAATTAGGGTTAAGGTTCAAAATTAGGGTTTTAAACTAGGGCTAGGATTTAAAATTAGGCTTTTCAAATAAGGGTTTCAAACTAGGGCTAGGGTTTCAAATTAGGGTTTCAAACTAGGGCTATGGTTTCATATTAGGGTTTAAAACTAGGGCTAGGGTTTCAAACTAGGGCTAGTGTTACAAATTAGGGTTTCAAAATAGGGTTAGGGTTAGGGTTTAGGGTTGAGGGTTTAGGGTTTGGTTAGGGTTAGGGTTGGGGTTGGGGTTGGGGTTAGGGTTAGGATTTGGGTTGGAGTATAAGGGTTAGGGTTAGGGTTTGGTTAGGGTTTGGTTAGGGTTCGGTTAGAGTTAGGGTTTAGGTTTAGGGTTAGGGTTAGGGTTTAAAATGCCTGGTGAGTGACATGGGAGTCAGCAAATGAGAGTAAAAATATCATTTTAATTAATTAATTTTTGTGTCAAAATGTCAGATTTTTTTCTTTTCAATAAAATGTCAGATCTTTTATCACAGACTTCACACACAGTGTCTCTACTTACTTTGGAGATTTCCGTGACAAGCTCCGCCTCCTGAGGCTTCATGACCTGACACAAAAAACAAACACACACGCAGGTGCAAAACCACAAATTGTGAAAACTCACGACCACATTTAAAACGCAATCACATCTTGGCCTGCATGAAGCAGCATGTGGCTTGCAAAAAAATGCATGTAAATCGGCTGTATCTTGAATTAAACATCATTTTGTGGTTGTTGACCTGTTTTTGGCAAGGTGGGGGCCCCCCACCGGTGGCCCCTCTGCTCAAGGAAGTGGCAAGCCCCGCCAAAGTGCATGCCCTGCAGGAGGTCAGCCCGCCGCAGTCTGCTGAACAAAGCACGCGCGATGCAAATAAACAACAAAACCACTGAAAAAAATAATGAAGAAAAAATAAAAGACAACGAGCTTTTAGGATATTTTATACACTCATTTTATATGAGAAAAAAAAAGCAAGTCGAAATAGTTTTTTAAAAGCGAAAGCATACCTTAGTTGAAGTCCTTGTAAAAGATGCTCCTTGATACAGTATTCCCTTGTTATTTCCCGTCAGCAACTTTAAAAATACTTTTTATATCTCCCCTCTTTGCACTACGGCATGAATACTCCTTACATTATGTTTCCTCCTGAGCATGTAAAAATCTTACTTTATATTTTAAGTTTAAACACGTCTAAAAATATTTAATTATATTGCTATTTCCTGCTGCCCCTCGAAAAAAAAATCTCCTTCATAATCCGTTTTTCTTCAGGCAACTGCAGATATGCTCCTTTGTATTCCTTTTTTGTGCTTCTTAAAAAAAAACAGCCCCAGTGTTTGCTGAGCACAGTTTTTTTATGCTCAGTGTGTGGGCAGCAGATGTCCTGTGTGACGTCACCATTCATGATGAACGCATATAAAACATGTAATTTACATATTTTATTATATGGGTAACGGTATAAAAATATATATTATTATATTCATTTCTATATTTAATGTCATATTTATGTTTGCTTTGTTGTCTCTGCGAATGCTGCATGGCAATATTTTGATGTTTGGTTGGTTTGAATTGTTAAATGTCTATGTTGTTTGTACTTGTTTGTTCGATAAAAATTTAAATAATTTCATTGTCTCGTCCCCGCCCGTCTTTAGACTATCTGCATGTGTCCCGCCCGCCTAATTGAACGGGCTCTTAAATCAAGCGAACCTATGCTTGACGTCGAAGTTTGTGCTTCCTGGAGCAGGCGTAGCTAATGGTCTATCCTCGTTTTGATTGGTTACTGCGTTCATGCGCTTTTCAAATCGCTGGAACAGCTGACGGCGACGTTGCTGTCAAACATTTCGAGTACGTGCGCGGTGAGGAAATTGAAATTACAATACAATTACCACACATTCTCTTAATAATATGATTCTATATTTGACACAATATAACCTTAAAGTATTGTGTTATTTGCGTGTGATTCGATGGTGTCTTTTCTGCACGCCTTTTTTTTTCCAGCGTCGCCGAGACGCGGCTAACGTTAGCTTCTCGTCAGATGACGTGTTTTTGTAGAATTTAAGCTTTAAATGTTCGTTTATGTCGCTGAATGAAATAAACAGGGAAAAAATGATCGTGATTGTTTTTTTTTAACAAGTTTTTTTTTTTTGCTGTACAGTAACAAGAACATGATTAGCCATTGAATTCAGTTTACCATTTGGACTGCTTTAATGCTGTGTCTGGCTCTTGCACTTGACGATTTGGGACATTTGGTTTCAAGGTGGAAAAGATTTGTAATCAGGGACGGCTCTAGGACTTTTTCCAGGGCTAAAGGAAAGGGGGAGGCTTGGCCGATACATAAGGAGTGCTGAGAATTAATTCAATAAAAATGCTGGAGGTGCTTAACTGGGGTTACACAGATGCATAACATGCCAGCGCTCTAAATTCTTTGGCAGTTTGGATAAAAACTGGTCTTTTCTCTCGTTACTTTAGCTGTGAATACCAAGACCGTCCTTTCTGTCCGAAGACATGAGGAGTGGGCAGTTTCAGTTTGACTCTTCTTCTGAAGAAGATGATGTTGGCAAGGAAGAGGACACTCCTTTGGACATTTCCTGGTTTGCTCCTCCTATTCTTTGTTTTCCAAATAATGTTTATTTTATTTCAATATGTTTTCTTGTTTTTTAATCTTATGCTTATTTTCCTTTTGTTTGCACGTTTTATTCTCATGTTTCTAATAATTTGCAAGTCATTTTCTAGTTTCTATTGTTCTCATCCCTTTAATATTCTTGCTTTAGTCTTATTTTTCTAATTGTCTTAATGTAAAAAAAAATAAAATCGTATTACTTTTGTAATTATTTTTGTTATCGTCCCTTCATATTTTTCGTATTGTTTTATTCTTAACTTTATTATTGACCTTATTTTTTCAATCATTTATTTTTCTTTGTCTTATTTTCTTTTATTATAATTCTTATTCTCATTTTAGTAAGTCTTTTCTGATTTTTCATAATGTTCGTTAGTTTTTTTTTTTTACTTTTATTTTTCTCATCAGATTTTTAATTTAATAATGTTTCCCCCCTTTTTATTCTTCTTGGTGTTATTTTGTCCAGTATTTTTTATTTTTCTCCATTTCGATTCTTTAAAACTTATTCCCATTTTCTTATCGTTTGCCTTATTCTGGTTGAAGTCTTCTCTTTGTTGTACTTTCTACATTATGTCTGACTGAAGATTCTTGTTTTGTGTTCCAGGGTTCCTCTGTCAGAAGTGGGCTCCTCTCAGTTTGTGGGCATATGTTCCCTTCCAGGTAGAAAGTGTCAACATGGAACGTATGCGTGCACATTGTGCGACAAAATGACTGTGTGTGTGTGTGTGTGTGTGTGTGCGTGCGTGTGCGCGCGCAGGTTGCAGGTACAAAGATATCCGCAGGAGTGTGCACAAAGACGTCGGTGAGCTACACTGCTGTCATACGTGAAAACAAAAGAAAGGAAAGGAACACGCTTATGTCTACTTCGACTGATAATACTAATTCTAATATGGCAATGACTGCCATTATTTACTGCGACTACAACTAATGAAGGATATTATAATTAAAAGATTCTAAAGATAAACCCAAAATTGAAAGAAACATTTCCATTGACCTGCGGCGTTTTGCGCGCAGAGGAGCTGCACAGGCAGGGCGTGCAGGACGTGTTTGTGCTGTGCACCCGAGGCGAGCTGTCCAAGTACCGCGTGCCTTCGCTGCTGGAGGTCTACCAGCAGAAGGGTGTGAGCGTGCACCACATGCCCTTCCCCGACGGGGAGGCGCCCCGCCTGGAGCAGTGCGGACACATCCTGGATGAGCTGCAGCGCAGCCTGGACGCCAACCGCAGAACCGTCGTCCAGTGAGAGACAACAATACTTGTTATGCTGTACACGGCACTTTACTTTTCCCAAATGTTATTTTATAGCCTTATTTATTTTCTCCCCCTCAAAATGCCAGACTCAATGCCCCATTTTAAAATGTTTGCAGATTTTGCCAAAAATAAACCTCCGAGTTATAATTTTTGTTTCCATTGCAGCTGCTACGGAGGTCTGGGACGCTCTGCATTAAGTATGAATCGACTTCATTTTTTGGACACCTTTCCTCAATTTCAATCAAACATGACTCATTTATTTTCCAGTCGCCGCCTGTCTGCTCATCCAGCTCTCCGTAACCATGACGGCCAACAAAGCCATCGACATCTTGCGGGCGCACAGAGGACCCGGAGCCATACAGACCGTCAAAGTGAGGCCATTGTCAGGACTTGCGGAATTTGATGGACTTTAAAAAAAAGAAAAGAAAGGAATTTCTTGTAGATAACTAAATTTCCAGGACTTTTTGAAGGGCTTAATGTAGAATATCTCAAATTTGAGGACTTTTTTGAAGACATTAGAAGACAGATTCTCCAATGGCATTTAGTTAGGCAAGGTATTTCTGTAGATACCTCTTTTCCAGGACTTTTTGAAGGCCTTAATGTAGCCTAAAATTTGAGGACTTTTTTGAAGGAATGAGAAACATTCTCCAATGTCACAACTTTAAGCCATTTAGTTAGGCAAGGTATTTATGTAGAATGTCTCAAGACCTTTTGAAGGCAGTTTGGTTTCTCCATTGTTATGGCTGTGTGAAAGCATTTGATGTTGATCTGTTTTAGGAATTTCTGAAGGCATTTTATGTCGCTTTGCTAATTCAGGACTTTTTGAAGGCACTTTCTGTAGCGTCGCCATTTCAGGACTGACAGCATTTTTATTACATAGCTCGCCGGCTTCAGGACTTTTGATAGCATTTTACACACCATACTTAAAATTTCCTCTGTTATTAACAGTTGTCACGTTTTTCCTCGACAGCAATACAACTTCCTGCACGAATTCCGGGAAAGCTACGCCGCCTACCAAGAGAGCCGAGACATTCACACGGAGCGCTCAGTTTCTCGATGAGCCAATTCCTTCGATTTGATGTTGTCGAGTGCACTTTAAAAAAAATATATATTTTTTTTCTTACTCTAATTTGGTGAATTCTAATTACTTAAAAGGGAATAATTCCTGCTTGTGTGCTTATTTCGTGAGCTTAACAGCTTCTCATTGATATTACTTATGCTTGCTTCTTCTGCCTTTGCCGTTTTTCTTGGACGTGCGGTACGATTAAAAAAAAAAACTAAAACAGTAGGATGGTTTTATTTTCGTCATATAAACTCAAGTGGTCAAATCTTAAAAGTGACATTTTGGTGATGCGACATGATAGTTTTCACCCTGTTTCTGGACAAAATGAACTAACACATGATAAAAACGTTTGCCTGATGCTGTTGCTAGTGTCTAAAGCATCAAGACTGCCTCATAGCGAGGAGTGCTGGAGTCGTCCAAACGGAAAACACAAAAATAAAGAAACATCAAGGAGGTGGGGGGGGGGGGGGAATTAAGTACGGTAAACAACAAACAGCGGTGCTCATTGAGGACGTTTCAAACTAGCGCCAACTGTTGTCGAGTCTACCTTTGAAATTGGTGGCACACTTTGAACACTACAAAAGGGGAGGTGTCCTGTTTCCATGGCGATAACTGTCCAAATTCATTATCCAGCTGTCAAAAACGCACGTCGGGGAAAATGTCTAACTAGTCCGTAAACACTCTTGGGTTGTCGACTAGCTACCCCGGGCCGCCATGAAACCTAAAAAGGAAGTACGGGCTGAGAAAGTGGGAAGGGGGGGAAAAAATGTCCTTTGAGCTTGTCCGTAAAATGTTGCAGCGTTAGGCCCCAAGAGATTCAAGATGGCGTCTGGTGTTGCTGATTGTGGCAATCTCTGGCCGCTCCCTTGAGTGTGTGAGTGAGTGTGTGTGTGTGTGTGTGTGTGTGTATGTATTCACACAGCTCCAAGATCCAAATGTCCTGACCCGTTTTGCCATCGTCATCCTTGCTTCCCACCTTACGAGCTCACCAAAACGTAGATCATGCTGGGTAACAAAAGAAGAACAACATTTTGTCATCAGGCTTAAAATTCATTTGCAAGACACTTTGAAAGCATTTCATGTTAAAAAAAAAAAAGTGAGGCTAAGACTTTTTTTTTAGGAATAGTAAGTTCATATTCTGCACTTTTTGAAGCCCCTTTACACAGAACAGCTCACAAACTGAAGGTGTAAAGGTAGTCTACTTTTATTTTTACCTCATCATGCCTTCAATTTTAAGGACTTTTAGAGGGAATTTAATGAATATCTAAATTCTCTAGCCTTTAGAAAGACATTTTACGTAGAATAGCTAATTTGTAGGACTTTTTGAAGATCACTAGCATTGCCTAACTTCATTTGTAAAATGTTTTGAAAACATTTTAGGTAGAATATCTTAAATTTAAGACTTTAGAAGGAATTTTTTTGGAAATAACACTTCAATATTCAGGACTTTTTGAAGCCCTTTTACACAGAATAGCTCATTTTTAAGGACATTTTTTATAGTTTACCTCCACTTTTTGAAGGCATATTGTATATAACACCTGAGTATAATGCTTTACAAAGGCATTTGATGACTAACTTTAAGGACTTACAGAAGGAATTTCTTGAAGAATATCTTAATTCTCAAGCCTTTAGAAAGACATTCTATGTAGAATAGCTCATTTCTAGAACTTTTTGAAAGCAACTAGCATCGCCTACCTCTATTTGCAAGATGCTTTGAAGGCATTTTATGTGGAAACCCTGGATTTAAGACTTTGAAGGAATTTTGTTAACATCGCCTTTCAAGAAGACTTTGAAAGAATTTTGTTAACATCGCCTTTCAAGAAGACTTTGAAGGAATTTTGTTAACATCGCCTTTCAAGAAGACTTTGAAGGAATTTTGTTAACATCGCCTTTCAAGAAGACTTTGAAGGAATTTTGTTAACATCGCCTTTCAAGAAGACTTTGAAGGAATTTTGTTAACATCGCCTTTCAAGAAGACTTTTTGAAGGCATTTTGTTAACATCGCCTTTCAAGAAGACTTTGAAGGAATTTTGTTAACATCGCCTTTCAAGAAGACTTTTTGAAGGCATTTTATGAAGTATTTGATATGACGATTCCGTGCAAGCTCTATAGAGAACAGAAATAATTTTGATGGCTTTCATGCATAATACCTCAATTTCCAGGATGTTTTGAAGGCTTTATTCATAGAAACTAAGCTTTTTTCTGAAAGCTTTTCTGCACATCTTAATTGTAAGGACTTGTAAAAGGCGTAACATCAATTTCCATTGCGCTTTCAACCATTTGTGACGTACCCATAGAGATAGTAGAAGAAGGAGAGGAGGTAGAAGGCCAGCTTGCACCAGCCTTCCTTCTGACAGAACGCCAGGATGTCTGCATTCATGATGGTCGTCGGGTCGTACAGTCCCGGACAGCTCATCACGGGTCTGCTCATGTACCTGCAAAGGACACGCAAGGGATAGAGACACACACGAGCGTGCACGTGAAACTCAAATGTCAAGATGGCGCATCGGTCCCCGCACGCACCTCCAGACGTGGTAGGCCAGCAGAGGCAGGTTGAGGACGAGCGTCAGCCACTCGGCGGCGCAGAAGAACATGACGCAGAAGAAGAAGTGGATGAGATACTCCGGGAGCACCAGCTGGAAACGCCGGGAGGGAGATGAGAAAAAAACAAAAACAGTCATACACTGATCCACCATTACAGCACATCATCAAACATGTAAAAACGAGAATGAAGGTTCCATTTTATGTACCATGCTGGAGGTTATGGTGCATGAATGAATATTCATCGAATCCAGTGATTCCCACCCACATTGAGAAATTATCCTTTCAATTAATTTAGGTGGTCCAAAAAGAACTATTTATCTACTATAAATAATTTAATAATTAGGGGTGTCAGGTGATATATTTTTTTAATCGTAATTAATCGCATAACTTCAAAAGTTAAATCACGATTAATTGCAAAGTTTGTATCCGTTCTAAATGTACAATAAAAGTCATTGCTACAGTAATTTCATAATAACTCATAAAATTGAGTCAAAATTAAAAAGATGTGCTGTCCTGTAAAAAAACAAGTGTGATATTGATTTGTGTTGGGAATTTTTCTGCCACTAGATGGCATAATTGCATTTGTATGACAGTGACAGTTCAGTGCATTTTTCTTTTCATATTAAGAGCTATCTAATTTTGAACATGAAGTAAAATTGTAAAATACAACTTGACCCCAGTCTCCAGAAATGTAGGCATTATTATTAAATGTATTACTGTTAAATTTTAACGTGGACTTGTCTGCTGCGTTGCACCTTGAATTCCCCGAGTACAAAGTTTCCAAAGTAAGGGGTGGCCATTAAAAAAAAAGGAACATTAAATTGACTCAAAATTAACACACATTTTTTCACCCCTAACAGAAGAGTTGCATGCAGAACAATTACATGCTCTTCCACTAGATGGCAGACAACACCATTTGTCTCTATAGCCACTATTTCAGTTCGGAATAGAATAGCTTTGTATTCAACTAAACACCGGCAACCACATTTGTGACTAAATTAAGACATTTTTTTTTATGTATATTCATTTCTCAATAACTAATTGATTTTTATTTATTTTTTAATAAAAAGGAGGTAAATAAATAAGATTTATATTTAACATTTTTTATTATAAAAAAAAGGATTTGCATTTTATTAGCCAACCATCCGCTGAAGTGCAAGTTAAAGAGTCAAACAGGATAGCTGCTAATTATTCTTAGCGGAGGTAATTTAAATGGACCCCCCCCCCCACACACACACACACACACAGTATTTCAGTGGTCCATGGCACTTCCTGACAAACAGACGAGGGTGACACACTGGACGGGAACCATGCTATGAGCTAGCGGGCGTGCTAGTGCGAGGTCACAAGGTTGGGTGGTTGTCAGTAAGTAGGGGCAGATGGAGGCACCACATGAAAGCCATGCATCGGGGGTTGAAGAAAGAGGATTGTGTGTGTGTGTGTGTGTGTGTGTGTGCGTGCGTGTGTGTGAGTGGGGGGGGGGGGTTGCTTAGGATTGGATAGTCGACTTTCATGTGTTGAAAATGAAAACCCTGCACTGTGCTGCTAAATGCAATCCAAGAACCACTTCCAAAATAATTAATTTAAAAAAAAAAAAAGGAGAAGAAGAAATTTTCGCTCCAAAAAGCTCCTCCCACAAGTGAAATGTCTGGCCTATCAATAACACCATAAAAAAAAAACTGCTGAGCTAGACAGCGCGAGTATTCTGCCATCTGCTGCACACGTCAGGAAACGCAGAGCTGCAGCCAAAAACTGGGGCCACGGGTTTGGGATCACATTACAGACATCGTGATTTAAAAAATAAACAAACAAACAAAACAAAGCTTTGATGTGAATAATGTTTATGTAGTTTAGGATGCACCAGAATCAATGGCCAAATGCGTGAAAACTATCAACAATATTTTAATGTCATCATACTTTTAGTGCTAAAAAGGTTTTTGGGGTGTTACTTGGTGTAAAATCAGACTGAGCACCGGACCTTCAACTTCCTGTCACTGTACTGGTATGCAAACAAAAGGGAAGGTCATAGTAAAAATAGTAACAATAATCATAATATCATGCATGTTTTGAGCCTTTGCAAGTCTTTTCAGTTAACAGTTTTTTGGTTTGCATCACTTAACATTCAATCAAATGTTACTCCTTATGTGTGGTGGTGAGGATTTAGGGTAACCTTGCAAAATAGACAAATTAAAAGTAAAAACAAAATAAAAAAAACATCTCTCGAAAACAAGTGCATCAGCAATACATTTTTATTTCTAGACAAAAGCCTGCAAGAAAAAAAAGGTGGCCTAAAAGTGGCATTGTCGAAACCCAAACCAAACCTTAACGTTGACTTTAGCTAACTGAAAAGACATTTGCAAACACTATTGGTTCGTGCAGAATGAGCGGGCATTTTGCATTTTCAAGACTGGTACAAACCTTCAGGGCAAGTTTGACGCGTTTAATCTTTTTGACCTTTTTGACTGTCTTTTTTTGGGGCAATGTGTAAAAAACAAAGCGGTTTAGGAAGGAGAGGGAAGGGGGACAAAAAAAAAAAAAAAGCATTAGAGGTTGGACAGCGGGAAGAAGGCATGGTTAGGCCAGGTTATTCATTTAGCATGACAGTGCAGAGAAATGATTGAAAAGTTTTTGTTCCACAAGTAAGTCAATTCCAATCCAAGCGTTCCAGCATGCGCCCATAAGATCAAAACTCAAAGGATGGTGGGACGAAGGTGGGGAGGTCACTTACTGGATTTAAAGTGTTACATTGATCTATGGGATTCTTGTAGTCCGTCTTCAACTCGTCGAAGGCGATTATCTGTGGGCGGGGGAGAAGATGGTTACATTAGAATTTGAAAATTAGCCCTCTACAGGTATAGTAGTTATAATTTATAGTGCGTCTAAGTAACGGTCTGCGTTAAAAAAAATTAAACAAATCCATCGCATTAATTGCTTTTTGTGGCCGAGTGTATCGTGACTTCTCGCGAGATTTCCACAAGGCGGCTGACAGCGAGAGACTCCCGTCCGGCTAACGCTAAGCCTGCTAGCTTGTAAGGTCGCGAGGTGACGCTAAACAACTAGTTTCCCATTCGACAGCAATAACTTTGATTTTGTCAGGGCTCGAAACGAATAAACTTGACTTATTGTAAAGTTAAACAACGTAAAAGTGAATGTTATCGCACAATGAATGAAGCGTTTAGTGACGTCGGTTTCAGTCGTGCCAACATGATAACGACGGCATTCTCGAAGAGTTACGTCAAAGTAGACGTAAACGTCAATTCCACACACGTTGAAGATGATTTACGTCAGAAGCGTAACGTTTACAAGCGGGCCGTCCAACATGGCCTGCCTTTTCTTCTTTTGCCTGGGCCGAACCTTAACTCAACTAAAACGCCACTAACTAGTGTCCACAGTACTTACGTGCCAGATGGCGAAGAAGATGAGCGCTGCCGTGAGCAGTAACGCGAGCATGTAACAAAAGGCCGCGAACGTGAACGCCATTGTGTCCCTCCGCTCCGGTCCGGCTCGTCGGTTCCTGGTCAGCAGATGATGCAGGCAACAGGAAGCCCTCGCCACGGATTCGCGCTACCCTGCCCAAGCTCCAGCTTCTCCTGAATCTGTTTCTTCTTCTCCAAGTGGGTGATGTAGCCATGGCACATTCCTTTCTGTACAGTTACCGCCATCGTGTGGATATTTTAAATCAATGCAAGCAGTGGTTCTCAACTGACGTCATCCTGTTTTGTCTAAAAAAAAAACACTGTAAACGCAGTTTTAAGTGATTTTGACCACAAAAAAACATTATATATATTTTTTTTATTGACTGTCAAAAGCTGAGCTGAACTGTATTTTTTTAAATTTCCTGATGCTGCTTACTCAATATTTTTCAATGTGGGAACCACAGGTTTATAATATTGTTTGTAATATTTGTCTAATTTTTTCTATTCTTTTATTATTAACTGACATGTTTGTCCTATTTTTTTTGTAATTGTTTATTTTTTTAATTGTCTTCTATTATTGTATTACAGTCTAGATTATTTTCTAATATTTGTATTGTATTTATTGTTTCTCATTTAATATTTGTCGAATTTTTTTCAAAATTGTATTTGTAAAAATATTAATGTATGCATATTTGCTTATTTTGGCTCATATTTTTTTGTATTTTTTAATATTATTATTATTAATATTATACTTATTATATTCAGTATTGTTCCATATTTTGTATTTTCTAATGTTTAATTTTTTTTTTTAATTATTCCCATTTTGTTTTTGCAGTTTTTTTTAAACATGTTTACATACATAAATATCATCATGATCTTAAAATATATGTACAACATTCAGTACACAGAATTGACTCGTGGGAAAACAAGCTAAACATTATCCACGCTTTTTATTTGGACAACAGGAGACTATCGGCACATTTTCATAATAAAGTACAGTATGGAAAATACAAATACAATACAGTATCTCAAGTTTCACCGTCTGACATTTTTTTTTCATTCTTTCATACAGAAAGGTGAAAAAACAGCAGGACAGAATTACTACTACGCCACTACATTATCATAATAATAATAATAGGGAGGGAAGCAAGCAGTTCGATCACCTTATAACCCAACTCCTACTCAAGCTTTTCTTTAAAAAGGAGTGTAAGTAAATATATCAAATAGAATGCAGCTGCAGCAAATTGATCAGGCAAAAAATATCAGAATAATTCAAAAGAGGTAAAAAAAAACAACTGTTGGACTTTAAAACTTCTAATAGAAATTTTAATGCTGCCCATCAAAACAAATTTACTTTTGGCCTCTTAATAATGACTGACGATTTGATTTCCTCACAATGTACGATTGGAAACTGATTAACTGGGATGGTCATGTTTGGAAATATGTCCACGACATGTGCCTTATTCTCAGATCTGCTACATTGACTGGCGGCTTGGTGATGAAGTGCCGCCTCCGCGAGTGAAAATACAATCATTTCTTTATGGCATCCTACACATTCAACGCAACCCTCACGGTGCAGCGTCGAGTCATTATTGTAACGAAAGTCGTACTCGCGGTTAGAGCTGGGCGATTAATTATTTTAATCATTAAATCTGTTTTTGTTTGGTCACATCATTTTTTTTGTTTCAGTCAATGGTGGTTTAAAGACTGAACAACAACCTAAGACGACTTAAAAAAATAATAATAAGATAACTGGCACAAAGATTAAAGCCACTGGCACGGCACGTTCAATACACGAAAAAAAAAGAAGGCAGGCAAAATAATCAATTCATTTTACAAAATAAAGAATTCGTATAAAATCGATTATTGGCATAATGGTGTCCCGAATCAGTTGAGGCTCTCAACTCGTTATAGAAACCCAAGAGGACGTAAAGGGGAAGTGGAGCTACATCCACGCAATTGAACCTGAAACAGGAGTTCACAACATTCAGAGACTCACCATCCCGTTCGAAAATCAAATAGAAAATAACCTATTGATACTTTTCCTTCTGAAACATTCCAGCTTGGTGTCTTTCGAAGCACGCGGAGCATTCACTTTACGCATGACATTCATCAACACGGCTAGGAATCGGTCAGTAAATACAAGATTTGAATAATAATATCGCACATTTTATAGCGATCCGTCTCAACTAGGAAAGACGCAGCCTTCAGGATTTTCACAAAGTGTGTGTAAATTGTCCAGTTTGGAATGTTTTGAGACGAGGGCACCAACTAGGACGTCATATAGGATCCGTTAAGTGTCCAATTAACCCTGCAATTCCCCTAAAAAACAAACAACAAAAAAACTATTTAAAATGGCTGAACTGAGCGTTCGAGCTAACTTACAAATTCCGAATACCAACATATGAATAGAACCCCATTGTAAACCAAGGGCCTTCCGTATGCTACGTTTAACAAAAAAAATTTGCCACTAAATTTGTTGTTGGAAATGTTATCGCACACCCCGCTTGAACCTGACCATACTCAATTCCTAAGTGCCTTATTTAAATCCCCTCAAATTAATCTTCATCACAAGCTGAATTTCACATGTTGAGAGGCAGGATGTTTGATTTTCTCAAAATGGCGGCGGTGGCAAATCCAAGTGCAGAAAGTAAAAACCCTGCCACAATTTGGCTTCAGACGCCGTGTGCTAGCTAGCGAGCGCTCGTGCTAGCTCCCCGGGTGTTCATTTACCTGCTAGGGAGCTGGCTAGCTGGCTAGCTGGCTAGCTGGCTAGCTGGCTAGCTAGCACACGGGGCTAAAGCCAAACTGTGGGAAGGTTTTGACTTTCTGGTCGTGGATTTGCCACTTCTGCAAAATACCCACCAAAAAAAAAAAAAAGGGGGGGAAGAACAGTATTACGAAACCTAATGAGAGCAATACTTTTGGAACCTGTGGAACACTTGGGAAGCGCGGATGAGTTTGGTCCACTGCGGGAGTTTTCATTCAACACGGACACAAACCTGGCACACAGAGACGACAAAAAGGGGGGAGGGCTGGGATCGGACCCGGTGGTTAGCGGTATACACGCATAATGGCGTATACTGTAAAATAACCGTCCCACCCTCAACCCACAAACATTTCAACCAGTGAGAAGCCTAGAACAAGACAGGAAGTAGCAAACACTATTGAAATCAGGTCGAGGTTGGGAAAGAGAACGGCGAAGGTGGACCTTTCGAGGTTCCTTAGCGGAAGAAGCGCAGTTTCTCCCGGAGCCATTCCTCCGTCAAGTCCTCTGTGTTCCGGATCTCAAACACCTGCAGCGGCAAAGATTGAAATTCAGGTTTGGAATGTATGTTGTTGTTTTTTTGTTTGTTTTTTTAAATACAGCGGGACATCGACTTATGAGTTTGTGTGCTAAATGGTTGCAGCGAACGTCACAAAAACTAGTGATGGGAAAATGAAGCTTCATGAAGCACTTACAATGTTTTTTGTTGTTGTTGTTTTTTTTTTTTTAACTTATCTTGGTTTAAATATAAAGGCTTAGTGCAATGGAAATTGATTACATTTCCACTGCATTTTTAAACCAAGAGTGCCATCTAGAGGAGTGAAAGATATCACAAGTGCTTCATGAAGCTTCATTTGTCCATCACTAACAAATAGTAGCAGATAGTGAACAACTATTAAGAAAAAAAACACGTTACTTTCTTTATAATTAAATTAAATAATTTGACCAGTTACTGCCTCTGCAACATTTACTTTGGAATTTAATATTTGTGGAGTTTTTAATCATGTCCTTGACATTTAAGAAGAGCTGACGTGCCATAATTAACTCATTCACTGCCATTGACAGCGACAGATGTCAAAAATTCATTTGAGCTAATTCTATTAGTTTCACATTTTCACGAGTATGAAAACATAAAAAAAATGTATTGTACATTCAGAACAGATATAAAATTTGTGATTA
Source organism: Leptonotus elevatus (assembly GCF_054856555.1). Classification (NCBI taxonomy): domain Eukaryota; kingdom Metazoa; phylum Chordata; class Actinopteri; order Syngnathiformes; family Syngnathidae; genus Leptonotus; species Leptonotus elevatus. Next base: position 1,730,673 of record NC_141252.1, read on the forward strand.
ATCATGAGTTAACTATTGAAGTCATGCGATTACAATTAAAACATGTAATCGTCTGACACCCCTACATTTTTAAGATGTTTTTTTTTAAATTAGGGGCATCAGGCGATTACAATTTTCAATTGTAATTAATCACATGACTTAAAAAAAAAATAATAATAATAATAAAAAAATAAATAAAAATAAATAAATAAAGAAAAAAAATAAAGAGCAATGATGATGACATTTCCGAATGAACAATACTGAGCTCTTTAAAAGAAGAAGAAAAAAAAAATCACATGACTTCACTAGTTAAACCCAATTTTTATATCTGTTCTAAATGTACAATACAATTTTTTTCTGAGTTACTCTTGTTAACAAAAGTGAAAAAAAAAAGGTGAAACTAATAGAAATAGTTCAAATGAATTTTTGACATCTATGGCAGTGAATGAGTTAATCGATATCAGATTGAAGTGGAGTGACTCGAAATCGACTGGAAACCAGAATCGATACCCAGCCCCGGTGCAAACGGGTTCATTCTTTACATTCTATTCAATTAAATTATTACTCTACATAGACTTTTAAATGCTATTTTTCTTGACAAAAAAATATTTGCGATACGAGTGCATTGAGTTACAAGCGTGGTCACAGAATAAATTCAACTCCTAAATCAAGGCACCAGTGTAACCAGTGTATTACTGGTTGCTTGGCGGATGTCAGCTAGTAAAAAACATGTTATTTAAAAACGTTGATATGATATGACCATAGGTGAAACGACAGTTGCGCTCATAAGTTTACATACCCGTGGGGCATACTCAGTATCAACCCGATACCGATCTCCGGTATCTGTACGCGCCCATTCCCTAGTTGTAGCCGTGTTCACAAACCTTGGTCATTTGAGTAGTATGCACCAACTTGTTTTTACTGCCCGCGTACATCATCTGCTGCTCCGGCCTGCAACCTGCCCCGAGCGCAGACACGGAACATTCGGGTGAGTACTGAAATTGGCCATCTTGAAACGTCAGCCACTTTTGCGTACGCACCCACGGGGCTCGAGAAGATGAAGCAAAGAGGGTAGGACACGCGTCCGTCATCGTGCTGGTATTTGTAACTGTACACCACAAATCGGGGCTGCCTCTCCGGGAGCTCTTCTTTCAGGTCGTCGGGAGAAATGTCCTGGAATAAAAAAAATAAATAAAAAATAAAAAAGACGGAACGGTCACGCTTGACATACGGTTCGGTGTCAAGAATTCAGCCTACCTCGTGTTCGTCATCCAAGATCACGAGCTGTTTGTCTTTGTCGATCTTCACTAGGGGGTTCAAAAGAAAATCAAACATGGTAAGTGAATAAACAAAACAAGAACACTGTAAAAAAAAAAAACTATTTTTTTTCACTCAGAAATTCTAAGTACATTTTTACAAGGAAAGTTTTGAGTACATTTTACCTTTTTTTTTTATTATTATAAAGCTACTCAATAGTTGAGAAACTAACCCACAACCTTCTGGTTGGGAGACAGCGACTCTACCACCTGAGCCATGCCGCTCCTACTGTGTGTTAGTATATTGATGGTGTCAGGCGGTACACTTGAGACCAGTTTTTTTTTTTTGCTTTATTTTGGACACACCTGCAATGCAGTACAGTGGCAAACAGCAAGAGTGGCAGGGTTTAGGTGGTAGAGTTGCTGTCTCCCAAACTGAAGGTCATGAGTTTGTTCCTCTTTGAATGTCTCTTGGTTCGATTCCGATTTTTGGGTGTGCGATTCGATTCAGAATCGATTTTTGATTGACAATGATTTTTGCTTCAATTTATAGATGTGCAAGGAATTTACTCGCTAATGCTAATTAGCGCGCTACTTGCGGCACTTTTATCACTCAAAAGAATGGCTCCACGCTGCAAAAATTTTTTTTTTTATTGGAATAACTTGATCGTGACTTTTTCCTTCTACTCTCTAATGTAGCTACAACTTAACAGTGTATCAGACCGTGTGGAACAACACTGACCAAACCGGGTACAACATGAACAGCGCTCCCAATAAAGGCACACACAAACAAAGGGAAGACGGTATGAAATAATTTAAATAAAATCGATTTTGGGACATTTAAAATCGATTCTGAATCGTACTAAATGAGAATCGCGATTCTTATGAGAATCTATTTTTTTTTGGGCACACCCCTAAAACCTTGTCATCTTTTGAACAATGAATTGATGACGTGATAAAGAAGCCACAACAGGTGCCTTGTTTGGAAAATAAGTATGGACTCCAAATGACCAAAAATTTCATTTTCTTCTAGACAAAGCTTTTCCAAATTGATGTCAATCCCGTTTGATTGCATATTTAAAGCGTCTCCCTTCATTTCGCCCCCAACCCAGCGTGTGTGCGGTGTAAATAAGAGCGCCACCAGCACAACAACGTTGGCTTACGGCTTAAAAGGCTGTGTGTGACCCACTTCTGGGAAACTGTCAAGAATGTTGACTGATGAAACTGAATGTTTCATGAAAAGCCCCCATTAATGCTGAATCTTAGGGCAAGAGGAAATAAAAATATGAAAAGGAAGGAACTGCGAACCGCTACTCACTGATGATGGCCGCGTTGTTGGTCTCCTTGCGGAGACGGAACTTCTTCAACTTCTGGATCAGATCTTCATCCACTTCGCACACCGTCAGTGTCTCACTCTAATAAGAAAAAGAAAGAAATTGCCGACAAATAACCACAAAGCCAAAGACAAGAAAGAAAAAACAAGTGCTCGTAAATGAAATCTACTGGGGATACGCTGCCGTATATCAACATCTGGCCTGATGTGGTGCATGAGAGGACAGGTCTTCTTTTAGAATAGATGATACTATTTTTTTTTTTTTTACATCTCCTATAGGTACTGCCTAGGCACAAGTAAATGTCTAAACAATGTAAACACCCCCCTCCCCCTACATTCCCCGATTTGGTCACTGGATTATACAGTACCGTAATTAAAAACACATCTCTGAATTCGCTTTACATGGCCTTCAAGGAAATTTGCAGAGGCCTTAGGCGCTTAATCAGCTAAGACGTTTATACCACTGACTGAACCCTTGCCAATCTGACCCGCATACACAAACAACAAAAAGTACCCTGCTGGCTCAACGGGATTTGAATGCTCCCCCACCTCGGTGTCACCTCCTCATCACATTGCATAACTACGGCAGCACGCAGATATATAAGCTCCTTCAAAGTCTTCATTCTATAATGACACCTTGCTCAACAGATGGCCCGGGTGGGAGGCGGGATTTCTCTGAGCTTTGAGAGAAGATCCTCAGAGATTTGGCAGACTTTCAGCGCAAGTGGCACAATAGGAAGTGCAAACAAAGAATGAGGAACCACAAAAGGCATCAGCCCTACTTTTTTGCTATGGTTCTTTATTTCTCAACAGGAAGACAGCTGGTCGGCCACATGACACAGAGCTAAATAATGCCTCGATCAATAAAACTCTCTTTTATTGAGGAGACACACAGTCAAAAGCAATTAAGGGTGGAACAAATATCTCGAAGAGGAGGAGGAGGAGGTGAGCTAGTGGAGTAACAGCTTGCAGAACCCGTCCGTGCATGTTGGAACATATTATTTGCACGGCATCCGCTGCATGAAGTTTCCCTACACACACCAGAATGTGGCAACATTCTCCTTCAGAATAAGAGAGAAAAAAAACCCTCCCTCAATTATTAAACATGTAATTGAGTTATCCGCAACACAAACAAACCACCACATAAGGCTCATATTAGCTAGCATAATTGCATTAAAAAAATACTAAACACACTCTGACATGACAATCATGACTTCAATTTTTTCCAATTTGTAAATTTCAATCAAAAATACTTATTTCTCAGAAATTGAGTAACAACTTCACCGTTCTTAGCTTTGTGAAATAACATCGTAGCAGAGAAGAGGTGATGTTAGCAATGATAGTTTATTAGCTAGTTATCTGACTCCATGGCAGGTCTATAGTATTTACAGTTTTTGTTGAAACATGGTTCGTAACACGAAGCAAAAAAAAGTAAACAAATAAACCAAGCAATATGAAAAACTTCTAAATTTGGAGCACAAATAAGCCAATGTAGCTTTTATTTTGACACCCACAACCGGAAACCATTTGACTATTAGCTTCTCAGGTTGAAACTAAAGGGTGGAACTCATGCTAAGGCTACAAAGCTAACGCTAGCCAGCCAACGACCGTACTTTCCCTCCTGCAACCGTTCCTCCAAAACTTTACGTTCGCCGTCAACACCAGATGAATACACACAAGCGAACGTGGCGTCAAATCTCTACGCGACTTAAACGACACACTCACCATTGTTGTTTTCGGAGTTCGAAGCTCGAAGACGCGGAAGGCTGCTACTCAGTATGGCAGGGACGCGTTCAATGTTTTTTGTTTTTTTGAGACTTCACAAACGCTTGTGACGGCTTTGGCCAATCCGGAACAAGAGATGCTTCTAAACTTCAGTCACCGCTGTCTTGACAAATATATCGATAACATTTTGCAATTTTTAGGTATGAACCAAACAAAGAGCAGCTTGACCGACGATATAAACTGTGGGACTGATTTTTTTTTTTTATATTATCTGATAATAAGATGCCATTTATTTTAATTGCTATACAGAATTCATTCTCTTATACACATATCCCTTTTAGGATTGGAATACAACTGTACGAAATTCTATTTAACCATTTTTTGTATAAAAAAAACAAGCTCTCGTGTTAACTTGAATAAAAATATTTTGCTTTTTTTATGTGATGTCATCAAAGAGAATGGTCACCCTTGGAACGTGTCTCTAGTCTTGATTGAAATCAAATGTTTTGAGTGCAAAATATTTTTTACTTGACACTTTAATGCTAATATTATCATTATTAATTATAACATCATTTAAATCAGAATTAAGTCAAGTAAAAATGTTCATTGTTTGCAATAATGTGTTCTATGTGCCTATAATCTAAAGACGGTATTCTGATTAAAATTGTTTTTGTTGAATAAGAAACAATGAGATTAAACCATCTGTTTTCAGCCATCCGAGGTGGCTGACATTTTATGCAGCTCATGCCACCCGCTGTCGACTGAAACTGACCTCAAGGTTCCTGTCACAGCTCACGTGTTTACCTTTCAGGTTTGGTCACTTGATGTTTGCAAGCCACGTCATTCAAATTGACAACACTAGTCAATATACTGTAACAATGAATGAAAAAAGAAAGAAAAAAAACAATGAATAAAAACATTTGATCTTAATAGCATGACCGCTCTTTTGAAAAATGTATTTCTCTACATTTTCCCAGAGCGTTATACTGAAGGGGCAATCTATGGAAATTATGTAAAATGTAGATTTTTTTTCCTCCTTGGGGGTGACAAGGAACAAAATCAGACGATCCAATTTACATGCTTTACATAAACACACGGCGCAGAAACAACAAAGACTAAAGTAAATAAAGGACTGAAATAGAAGCGGAAAAAAAAGAAAAGTTGTCTTCACTGTGACGTCATGGAATGGGCGTGCTGGCACTTCCTGTTTGAAGAGTTGTGTTTGCAGGCAGCTGCCGTAGCTTGTAGTTAGCCTGACGAGGAGGCTAAATTGGCTGGCTAACTGGCCTACACTCCTGGACAACAAGCGACCCACTTTCACTTCGGAAGACTCCAACATCCGGCGAGGTTTTTATTGACAATATCATATTCCTCTCCTGTTGTCTTGTTTTACTGCCAGCGGAGTTGACAAACTAGCGAGTTAGCCTTCGCTCACTCAATAGTTTCGCAGCTACAGTTAGCCCACTCGCCCTGTCAACAGTGTAGCAACTTAGCTCGTTCGGCCAAATAAGTAAATAGCATTTAGCATGTACGCGGTGACAGCGCTTGATTTGCTTAGCCTAATGTCGTTTCAGTCCACTCGGGCGTCCACCTCAGTGGACTTTGTTACTCATTTGTGCGGAATGGAAATATTTAGTGTGCCATTACTCAGATGTCCCTGTGTGCGTGCGTGCGTGCGTGCGTGTGAGACACTCCTTCCTGCTTGACAGCTTGTTACCCGCCCCAAAAAATACTCACATTTGATCTTGTCTTCTGTTTTAGGTCATGTCGGATTTCTCGGTGAGTTTTGCTGAATATCACGGTTGTTTTACAGTTATGGTTGCATGATGACTCTTGATGACTCTTGTCATTGTCCCACTGTAGTTAACAGACGCGTTGGGAGACAGTACCCCAAGCCAGGCCAAACAGCAACGCAACACCAACCCGTCAGCACCATCAAACAACCCTCCACTCCCTTCCAATCCTGGATGGCCCTTGTCAGCCCCCGGAGCTCCCACTCAGCCCTCAGCCCCCTCCGGCTTCCCTGGCGGCACCGGCCCCGGGGCGCCGGGCCAGTTCCCCTTCCCCTCCGGCCCCGGAGCGCCGGGCCACTACCCGGGGCCCCCTACGGCGCCGGGTGGATTCCCGTCTGCTCCCGGGATGCCTGGACAATATCCTCCGGCGCCAGGGGCTCCGGGTCAGTACCCCGCCAGCCCCGGGGCGCCCGGCCAGTTCCCAGGGCACTACCCGCCTGAAGGCGCACCTGGTCAGTTACCCGGTGGGCCTGTTCCGTACCCGGCTGGACCTTTCTCCTCCGGTCCTGGCGCTCCTCCCGGGTCTTATCCCAACATGCCTCTCCCGGGTAACTACCCAGCAGGGGGTAACGGCATGTACGGCCCGGGGGGTCCGGGCGCTTTCCCCCCTTCTGCCGGCCCAGGTGCCTTCCCGGCGTTTCCCCCTGGTGGAGGCTTTCCCCCTATTCCAGCTGGCTCTTGGGGACCCGGTGGCGGAGGTTTCCCACCGGCACCCGGCCTCTTCGGTCCCGGTCCTGGACCGATGGGTCCCTACGACAACCCCGCTGGTCCCGGAGGCATGCTGGTGAGTACAACAAACTGCGTTCAGTCCGTTTGCTTGCTGGCTTGCGGTGGTGTGCAGTCGAGCTTCTGTGGTGACGAACTTTCACCTTTGGTTTTGTCTGGCTTGATATTTTTCCACCAAGTGGTCTGGTTTAATCCGGTGTGGAATGGGAAGTCTTCAAATACTGTTGGGCATTTGACTACGTTACCTTGAGGGACTGTTAAGAAATTGACAATTAATCAGTCCATCTTTTATACGTTAAGGAGATAATGTTTTCCTTCCCCCCCCCCCCATTATTTGAAAAAAGACTTAATTCAAAAGGTCGCTGATATTCTTTTGTCAAAATACACAATCACATCCATACATATCCAGTCAACCAGTTTTGGATCGGGCGGTTCCGTTGCACACCAATGCTGAGCATGGCTTTCGTTACCATGACAACCGCGGGCACGCCTAAGCTTGTGACTACTCATGTTGACAATTTAGCAACTCTGTCACTATATTTAGCAACTTTTTCAATCTCTGTAGCCACAAAGAAATTCCTCGCATCAGGAGATTTTAAGACTCCATCCGGACTGCAAAAATACAAATAAAAAATCACGTCAAGTCCAGATTTTCTTTCAGATATGTTCTATGTGCCCACACTGGTCAAAACGTGGCATTCTGATTAATATTTTGTTTGTGGAATATGAATTAAGCAGCAAAATCCACCCATTTCTCCTCCATGTCAGGGGGCAGCCATTTTGTCATTTTGCTGTCAATATAAAATCCCTTAAAAAAAACAAAAACACTTTTTTTTTTTTTTTACAGACAATGTGAAAATAAGTGCTTCTCTTAGATAAGTGAGCATAAAAATGCATGTATAAAAGTTTTTAAATGTTCAGCAATTTAACATTATAAGATGAGCCGTCCTGCTTTGGGTGGTTCGGTCTCAAAGGCAAATACAAATCAAAGCTGGCTCTACTGTTTTTACCCCCCCCCCCCCCCCCAACCCCCTTGAACGCACATATACCGTACCGTACCATTTGGTGGAAACAACTACAACCTTTCCCACTTAGTTTCTGGTCTGAATGGGATGCTGGAGTTTTCTGAAGATGGCTTGCCTTGGGCAAAAAACACGGGTGGCGAGAAGCATCATCACCAAAGTCAAATAAGTTAAATTTTTTGAAAATTGTCTTCTTGTCTTTCAGCCCAGATCATATCCGCCATATAGATAAATGAAAGGGACAAAAGGACGTCACTTCCAGAGTCAACGTGTGGTTTGACTGGAACACGGCGGAGTGGTAGTTTAAAGACTTTGGGCACCAGTGTTATGCATTACTGTATATGCAATGATGATCACATTTTATATCACTGCTTTGCTGCATTAAGAAAATTCACAGTTTGTATCAGTGGCCACAATTTTGTAAGTCGCTCCAAATAAAAGGTCTGTTTAACGTTTCTTTGTTTAATGTGTGTTTGCTGTGTCATTGTGTTGAGTTTGGGGGAGGGGGGAGGGGGGGGGGGTTTGATGATCCGACCGTCTTGCTGCATTTTTTTGTTTTATTTGCCACTTTTGAGATGTAATGACTTCTTTGTCTTCGTGCGCACAGATCCGAGAGGAAGATTTGTTGTGAGAAGCGGAGTTAGTCGCGTCGATGAATATGATTTCTGAAATTATGTTTTTGCAGATGGTGCCATACGATCTCCCGCTCCATGCCGGACTCATTCCGCGTCTCGTCATCACCATCGTCGGGGAGCCGGTTCCTGGGGCAAGCAGGTTTGTTCTCATTCTGCTCAAAAGTAAGAGTCTGGAGGTTTGCGTCTAGAAAATTTCGATGCATACCGCCTGCCCCAACCCACAAAAAAATACGTCATTTTAAATAAAGACCAGTATATTCTAATATACACTCTAAAAACTGTTAAGTCAAAAGTAGCCTAATTATGGGTTTAAAAAATGGACCGATCCACGTTATCGGTCAATGTGACCCAATTTTCTGGGTTGTTTTATACAAAATGACCCAATTTTTGGACTCAAAGTTGGGTCAAATTGACCTAAGTAGAGGATTGGTCCATTTTTGACCCATAGTTGAGTTATTTTTTGAGTAGCATTTTTTTTCTTCAACTTGCATGAAATTAATGGCGGGTTTTCTATTTTTCTAATTTCAAGTTCCTGATCGTAAAAATATCATGAGTTCAATTACAAAAACAATGTATTATATATTATTCTATCAGGATTTTCCCCCAAACAAATTGTATTGTTTTATCAAATATTCTCTTAGTTTTTTTAACAATGTTTTAATGTATTAAAAACGTTTTAAAATTAAATGTCTTTGGATGTATTAAATCTTTTTAGACTTTATCAGTATAACTGTTTTAAATAATTATCAGTATAATTACTCTAACCACTGTATATTTTAAAACAGTTTTTGATGACTTATTACAAGTCAAATAATGTGAATTTTTTAATGTAATTAATCTAAAAATGTAAATGTATTTTAAAGATGTCTTATGGATTCTATGTTGCCTTCTACAAATGTTTTTTTTAATACAAATGGAATTTTTTTTTTTTTAATTTGTTGTCTTCAGTTAAGTAACATACAACTAAATTCATGAATATTTAATTTATATTTTCATTTTATATTTATTATATTAGTGTTTTTTTAACTGAATCGTTTTTAAAATTGTACGGTTTCCTTGATATAATTAATTATTATTATTATTATTATATTTGAATGTATAATTTTAATTCAGTTTGTTTTTCATGTCATGTTGACGTCATCAAATTAAACTAATCAGTTTTTTTTTTTTTTAAACCCAACAAAATGAGAAATGACTTCTGACACGTAATTGTACGTAATTCGGGATGCAGGTTCCACATGGACTTCATGAAAGGTTCAGACGTGGTCTTTCACTTCAACCCTCGCTTCCACGAGCAGACCATCGTCAGAAACTCCAGCATTGGAGGCTGTTGGGGGCCGGAGGAAAGGGATGGAGTTTTCCCCTTTATTCAAGGCCAACGCTTTGAGGTAAGCTCACGCACGCACGCACGAACGAACGAAAACACGCAAACGTGACTTCTCGCTGACGTCTGTTCCTCGCCGCAGCTGAAGATCCTGGTGGAGGAGGACGTGTTCAAGGTGGCCGTCGACGGCAACCACGTGCTGGAGTACGAGCACCGCGTGGGCGGCCTGGAGGACGTCACCCTGCTGCGGGTGACGGGCGACGTGGCGCTCTACAGCGTGGCGCCCAATATGATCTGAACGCTGGAAGGACTAACTGAAGTTGAAAGGAAAATAATGCCTTGGGAATTTGACACGCGCATCAGACTACACGCTCGTTTAGCAGGTCATCTTATAATTTATCCCGGTAGATGGCATGAAAATGACGCTTTGCTATATACGGACGTTAGAACTGCACTTAGTACGCAGTATCGAAGGAAGAAAACAGAAATGGACCTTTTTACCATGATGTCACGCAAATTGCCAAACCTCCCAATTGCACTAGTACACATTTGGCCAAGGCAAACCATAGTTTGCATGTGTGAAGGGTCGGGTGTAAAGATGATGATACGAGAGTTCATTTGCCGAGAAGGGAGCAAATTACATTTGATTCGACATTTCAAAAAATAGGCGTGGTGGAAATTCAGACCTACGTTCGTCATCATGAACATTTGAGATGCTGGTTATTGAATTGACTTCTCTATTGCTCACATTAATGGCTAAAAGAATTCAAGCGTGTTGTAAAGCTAACGTTAGCTAGCGCTGCTAAATTGCTCTCTGTGCAGCTATTGGCAACATCCTTTCCATTTATCCTCTTTTTCCCACAGGTTCAACTGGATACTTTTTATTTGGGTTTTTACATCTATCCAAAAAAAACAAAAAAACTCTTTGGGGTGTCAGCAGTCACTCCAGAAAGCTGCTACCCTGAAATACTCTGGCGCCTATGTGTACAAACATGGTGAAACGGTCCATTTAATGCGGTCTTGTTTCCGAAACATTTCACGTTTCTATCGAGTTCCAATGCAAAAAAAAAACAAAACAAAAAAAACTTAAATTAGTAAATAGCTGGCTTTTGATTAATGCCGTTAAATAAATACCTTTTTGACAATATCAATTCGTTTAGGTGCTCTTGGTTTAAATATAAAGGCTTTTTTGCTATGGAAATGGATTATATTTCCACTGCATTTTTAAACCAAGAGTGCCATCTAGAGGAGTTAAAAAATATCACAAGTGCTTCATGAAGCTTCATTTGTCCATCACGAGTATCTTACCTTTTGTAATGTATAAAACAGGAAGCTGACGTTGAAACGTACTATTTAAAGCCATTATTGCATTATTAACCTTGACTCCTTCCAAGTTGCAAAATGACATGCTGTGTTCTCCGGTGTCCCGATACGGTGGGAGGGGCGTGTTTCGAATGAAGTGTGTTATTGCCAAAGATAACAAGTGTTAGGCTACACGTGCTTTGTTTTGGGTTTTTTTAACGGAAGAAAATGGCAAACATTGATCGGCTGATTTATTTTATCCGAAGCCCCCCCCCCCCCCCCCCAAAAAAAATGTACTTGTGTTATTGGACATATGACTGAAATAATAAAGATGTGTCCGTGATGCTTGGCTTTTTGAGTACTGTGGTGGAATAATGCCATGAAATGATACATGCAACTCTAAAATAATCTATTATGCATTTATTTTTGTCATTTGATAAGATTATTTTTGTATTAAACTTTCAACTTTATTTATAGAGCATTTTAATAAAAAAAAAAAAGTGATTAGACTTAGACCAATGTAGAATGCATTTATAGTTTAGTAAGCTATAAATAATACATGGAATTGTTCATTCCTATGCCGCAAGGACATTTAAATTGAACACAAAGTGCTTAGCAATACCAGTCATTTCTAAGTAAAATAGCATCGTTGTAACAAAAATGCGTAAAATATTTTCAGTAAAAAACATTCACTTTTTACATGTTACATAGTTTTAAATGTTACACAGATAGTATATACACCAAATATATTAAAAGTAACATTTCTACAATAATAGTTTTTACGTAGTTATTGACATAAAATATAAATCAAACTTAACACATACTGTATGTCGCTGCTACCTGAGTTGTAAATGTGAAAAATGTAAAAATAATCTTATTTTTAGCAAAACAATTATACGAGTAAATATTAAATTTCAAATAAACCGAAATACTGTGACTTCTTTCACATTGATACATGACAAAAGTTTTTTTCGAGTGAAATAAATTTGAAGAGGGAGAAATTCTAACGCCTTTTTACACGTGTCTTTCGTTTCTTGGCCCGCCTGGGGGCAGCACCCGCGCTCAAAGCTTCATGTTACGCCGCCTGAGTGCGCGAGCAAATCGCGGACTCTTCACCAATGAGTTCACCTTCACGCAAATAAGTTTACCTCCTGCGCAACCTCGCCTTTTAAACAATCACCACCACAACAAACATGAACGGCTCGCTGCTCTCGAACACGGAGGACATAAAACTCAAGCGAGGGCCGGCAGGTAAAGATCATTTGATGGCATCGATGGTTAGCCTTAGCCGCTACCAAGTTACGTGGCCAGCGGCGAAGCTATCGATCTAATTGCTAACTAACTCACCCAACTAGCGAAAGACGAATACATTAAGAGATGGCAGCTTTGTTAAAACATCCTCGCTGATGAATGAAGTCAAAACCGATCGATAGTTGTGGATTTGAATGCGTTTTATGCTATTTAACGTCTTTTTTACAATGTGTTTGCTCGGCCTGTCAGACTGAAAGTGAATCTGCGTGCATAGTACACAAGTCTGCAGTCTGCACCCATTTGTACGTCATAAAAGCAGGGACTTCACCACGTTTGAGACTTTTGACGAGGGCTCAGCGAATTTGAAAAGGCGTCTCATTGCGATTTGATATGCGATTATTTTTAAGCAAACACAAGCAATGCAAGATACATGCACTGCTGTAAACAATATCAGATTAGTAGTCATTAATGTTTTGGTCCCATGGGTTTGGCATATGCTAAAAAGAATGGAAAATGAACTATAAATTATATGAAAGCTTCTTTAGCTACTTGAGTTAAAGTTAACATACTCAACTCATTGATTTTCAGTCTTTTAAGCGTTTACTTCGACGTCACAAAATTCTACCAAACAAGTGTGGCGTAAACATAAATCGCATTACAATAATTAATAATACAAACAAATCTGTGGCTTCATCACTGACTAAATTGTAAAAAACGTGCAGACTGCACTTTTTCCACATATGCATAATAAAGTACAGTATACATATGTATAATACATAAAGCCTACTGACTGACCAAAATTAAGCAGCCTTTGCTTTCGGCTGCATTATTTTTAGGCATATGCTTCCAAACCGCAAATATTTTGTACAGGTTGCCTTTGCTCATGTGTACAACTCTCAAGAGTCTAAAAAAAAGCTGGAAGGGTCCGCCATTTTTGGGGGCCGTATTTGACAATGAAGACATTCCTGCCATTCCCTTCTTCTGCTTAACATGATGTGTCTTTGCAGGCCTGGGCTTCAACATCGTGGGCGGCGTGGACCAGCAGTACGTCGTCAACGACTGCGGCATCTATGTGTCCAAAATCAAGGAAAGCGGCGCAGCGGCGCTGGACGGGAGGCTTCGGGAGGGCGACCGGATCGTGGCGGTACGAAAAGCAAACTAATTGTAAAAAAAAAATAAAAAAATATGATTTGTTAAACCTTACCCCCCCCCCCCCCCCCCCGCCCCCGCCCCAACGTAGATCAATGGCGTCAAGCTAGAGGATCAGACGCACAAAGCTGCAGTGGATTTGTTCCGGACAGCGGGTGAGGACGTGGAGCTGTGCGTTCTAAAAAAGGTACAATAGAAATAAATCTTTACAAAAAAAAAATGTTTTCATCCACTTTTATCCTGCGTTATGGAAAACAGGACCTCCAAGGTCAGACTACAATCTCTTCCGTGATCTTTCAATTTGGTTGACTGTCACCGTCTTAAACCTTTTTTTTTTTTTTTTTAGAACTGTGCAGGCAACGATTTAACATGAACTCATTTGCTCCCAAAAACATAAAAATACTCATTTTAAATATTACCAGACGGATTTATACGTTGTTATGTTTTTTATGCTAAAGCATACAGAAGGCTTTGATGTAGCCTCAGAACTGAAGAGAATGCTTGAAGCAATGGTAGTTAATTACAAAAACGGCCAGCAGGTGGCAGCAGAGTATAAGAGATCAACCAGGGCATGTAAAAAAAAAAGCCCCCCCCCCCACTGTTTTAAACAAATTAGTGAATAATGATGAAACTTGGCTATATTCTAATGCTAATTGCTGCAAAACGTAAACGGATAAAAATATACTTTTTTTTCCTCATGAAGAAGAGACTTTAATCTTTCTTTTGGTAGGTTCCATGATTTTATAGCAATAGAACACAATATTCTGTGGGCCTTGCAAAATCAGCCAAAATCCAGTAAAACAGCCGGGAGCGAAGGGGGTTGCTTCAGTGAAAATGGCTGCGAGTGAATGAGTTAATAGTCATAGAAACTTAAAATGAAAAAGTCTCAAGGACCCATGTGTGTCATCGAAGAGGAAGTTGCCAATGTTGATTCGAAGCAGCCATTTTGGGCGAATTCCAGGGCTTGTATTTTGTATGCTGATAAACTTTGAATAGAGTCAGGCGGCAATCATCCCAATTATTTGGGTTGATATTGAAATCGCCCCATTATTAAAAATGACTGAAACCGTTGGAATCCCAACTTTTGACACGCTTCACGACCTTGGAGGTACCTCCTGTATGACAAACACGAGAGTTGCAACGCAATTATTTCACGTTTGTTTTTTCCCCCTCTTGCAGTCGTCCCATCATATAAACGGACCGTCGGATTCCCAAGACGATCACGCGCCCCCAGCGCCCTATCTGGGAATACTCGCTGTGCTAACGGGAGCCGCCGCTGCCATCTTTGCATTCATTTACATCCGTAACAACAGAAGGCCGTTTTAACAAATGCGTATTAATTATTATTATTATTATTATTTTTTTTTTTTTAGGATCAAACATGTTGCTTAAGGCCAAAGAAGGGAGAGGGAAAAAAAACTTTTTTTTTTTTTTGATCAGCAAATGACACTAATGCATTTCTCTTCACAGAGATGAATTGCACAGCTTTGGGGGACATCTCGTCACAAAATGGCTGCCATTAAGGGGGAAAAAAACTATTAAGAGCTTCTTCGAGCTCCCCCGTATTGTTATCCATTTTCTGGCAAGGCAGGCATAATAAGCCATCAATCAATGTTTAAGAATTGATGAATTAAGCCTATCTTGATGTGTTAAAATGGAGGGCATCGCTTGGCTGTGATCTTTGATTCAACCGTCCACTCATTTGCACGTTAGAACAAAACACAGTAAGTTATGAGGAGTTAAGTTTGCTATGTCACAACTCTATTCTGCTCAAAAGGAGTGAAGTGATAAAAATATAAGGAATAAACATTAATTAATGTAAAGATTAAATTAAAAAATGAAAAAATATATATGAATCCTCCCATTCGATAGATGAAATAAATGCCATCAAATTGAAAAATGAAGCGCATGCAAAAAGCTTTGTAATTGCCAATAGATGACACAAGAGGGCAGCAAAGCACCGTTGAGACAATTCACTTCTCAGAATGAACAGCTTTCCCACACTCCAACGACTTACTTCCTTTCCCACCAGATGGCGCCAAAGTAAAAATGTTGCCATTAGATGTGGCTTTTCACTACCAACAAAAACAGTGAATAGGTGTGATTTTTTTCAGCAAATAACAGAAATCAGGTTCCCAATAATATACTCCGTCCAAAACGTTTAATAAGAGAAGATTGATTGGAGTTCGCAATCTGCAGGTGTGCTGTTGGCAGAACGTGCTCAATTTTATTTTTTATTTTTTGCACTAATCTTCACAATTTTTAGGTCTACGTTTAAAAAAAAGCAGTAATGCGTCGAGCTATATCAAACTTATCAAGAACATTTTTTCCAATTAATATATCAAAAAAATGTACATTTATCACACATAATAAGTTTTGAATGTTTCTCGGGCGTCAATGCCATTTTATACAGATATAGAGTTGCATAATTTTGTAATCTCATACAGGATCAACTTTTGTTTTTCTTCTGTTGTCTCTATTACCAGTCGGTATACCAGAAAGTACACAGTGTTGAATCCAGCCTTGTCTTTTAAATTTCCCAAGTCAGCGTACTGTGAAATTATTCGTTGAAGATGCCGCTATGTATGTTTTTGTATGTCCATCGCCATTTTTGAACACATTATTCTACATTCCTCATTACTGTGCACAGAGGCGCGCTTAGTTCCCGAAGATAAGAGGGTCTTTTCGGGGGGGGGGGGGGGGGGGGATTAAAATGTTTATTTTTGCACTAGCCACAATCATGGAGCATCTCCAGTCGGGAAGAGTGAGTTGTGCGTACGTGCGTGTCAGAAAACGTTCCTATTTGTTGACTTGTAAATACTTTTCATGTCCCTCTGCTGCTGATTGTGAATACTGGGCTGTGTGTATGCCAGAAAGTAAATAAGAACAAATTAAAGTGTTTTACATCAGAACAACTGTTGAATACATGTTGAATTATTATTTTTTTTCTTTCTTTTTAATTTTTTTACATAGTTAGTTGACTGATGTTTGCCAGGCTGTCCGCACACTATAAAGCGGTCTTTCAACCAAAGGTCAGGGAACCCTTAAGACACCACGTCGGTAAAGTTCTAAGAAATTAAGCAAAGTAAAAAAAAAGAAGAAAAAAAAAGGGCCAATAGTTAAAGTCTGCATGTAAATGATAGCTGGTGAACGTATTGACAATTCCAAGCTTAAGTCACAAGTCAAAATGGCGGTCGCCGGTCAACTCGGTGAAAGGAAGCTCTGCTCATTGGAAAGCATTGGACTTTGTTGTCATTTGATTTGTGAGGATTATTTTCATTTCAAAATGTGACGGATGAAATGTCGTTTACTACTATAACAATCTGCCTGGTTTGTATGCTAGTCACATGCAGAAACAATACAATACGCCGTTTGTTTGCACCGAAAGGAAGTATTTGCATTGCGCAAATAATCAGAAATGCCCTGTTTTTTAATCATTTTTATCCACAAATGTGCAAATCCTCGAGTGCCGACCCGCGTGTACGCGGGGGTCTACTGTCCCGACATTTGATGCTACGAAAGTGATCGACAAGGCAACGAATGCGACGTCATGGAGTCGCCGCCGTCCGCGCGTCACGATGACGTCATCGCCCAGCCACAAGCGGCAGGAGGTGGAGTCACAGCCGCAGTGAGCGACAACCGCACCGAGTGGACGAACATTGACCACGTCGGGGCAATTTAAACCCTTGTTTCGGAGTTTTTTTATCGTCATGTCGCATCGTCGGAGCCTCTCCCGCCGACGCGGAAGACGCTTGTCGCGGGCCAGCCGCAGCGGGAGCGCCGCCGCCGGACGGAGATGCTACTGGTAGAAAGCTGCGAGCAGCCACCGTGGACCGGGACGCCCCTTCATCATCATCATCACCATCATCATCCCCCACCGTCATCATCAAAATGGACGCCGATGACAACACGAGGAGGACGCTCAGGCCTTCATCATGAGCGATTTGGAGGCTTTTATCGCGCCCGGCTTTGATCTTTTATACATTTCTGCCCTCGCAAAGTGACATTTACTGCCTTTGCGTGTGCGTGTGGATGCAGCGTGGCCCAGTGCGTGTGGAAGCGGAGGAGGTGGAGGAGGTGGAGGGTGTGGGCGTGCTGAGATCCACCACACGCTCAGCTTGGAGCCATGGCCAATGAACCCGTCATCCTCAACGTGTATGACATGGTAAAATCATTTTCGTTTCTTTTTATACTTTTTTTTTTTTTTAATACTTATCTCGCAGGGATTTTAATATTTTGGTAATCTGACACCTGCCGCCCCGCCCCCCCCCACCTCTTCCCCCAGTAAAATACAATTAATTTCCATAAAATTGAGAATTGGGAATATTCTTTTCTTAAGGACAAAAATGCCTAATATTACAGCAATTTACCAATTAGCAGTACAAGAAGTCCGTTCTTAGTTTGCATTTACATGACTACGTTATACAATACTGCCTCCCAGTGGCCAAGGCGGGCACACCGGAAGGAGCATCAAACAAACTGAATTGCAGTACAGCATTCAATTAATTTCATGACCATTAATGCTTTGCATTCTGTTTACATTCAGATATTTCTCTACGTTTTTGTAAAGTACAGTTTTACGAATTGCTATTGTTCTTTACAAAAGAAACAAAAACACTTTATTGGTGGAGGCTGGAATGGATATAGCATTTCCATTGATTTACAGCGGATGTTAAGTATTGCAATATGTTCCATGTGCTGCAAATAGTTTAAGCATGGTATTCTGATTAATTTTGTGTTAGTGGAATCAAAATTGAGCAGGTAATGCCACCTGTTTTCGAACCATCTCAGGGGTTTTCCGTTTTGTCCTGTGCTGCCAAGCTAAATTGATTAAAAAAAAAAAAAGAAGAGAAGAAGTCTTCTCTAATGTCATTTTGAGATCATGTATTGTGCAGATTTCAAAAGTTAAAATCAAATCAGGACTGTATGGTAAAAACACAATGCGAGTAATAGCATTACGACTTACGAGCATTTAAGTATAAGTATTGTCACTTTCCTAAAATAATGGCCGGACATTTTTTCACATAGCACAAAAAAACGGAACCAATACTGATTTTATTATGTTTGTAAACAATTGCATTTAAATTTTTAAGGCAACTTTTTTTTTTAATTATATTTATTATATAATGTTTATAATAATAATTATGAGTAGTAGTATTTTTTAATATTGCTCTTTATTTTTCAAAAAAATTATTTTGACTCGCAAACTATATATTGCAAAGCCGCTATTTTCGAGCCTTGCGTTCGCAAACTGAGCCCGTGAGTGCTGTGACGTCAAAATCTGTGGACTGCAGGTGGCAGTGCAGGACAAAATGGCCGCCTCCGTAGAGGGAGAAAAAAAAAAGTCTTAGAAATGTTGTTGCATCTTCTGAGGGGGTATTTATAAAGTTTGAGTTCCATTACGTGTAACATAAAATGTGGAAAAAGTGAAGTGCTGTGGATACTTTCTATCTTTTGAGCTCTGTAGGCGTTTGATGGCCAAAGTGAACACTGCAAATCCTGAGAGGAGAGGATGTTGTTGTTTTTCACTGTGAAATCAATGTTTGACGTGAGGCTGCAGGCAACACGAGCTCATAGAAAGGAGGTGGGGGGGGGGGGGGGGGGATTCCGCAATGAAGATCAAGCGCCGGTTAATTGGACAAAAGGTGATGGCGGATACTTGAGAAGTCAAGACTGCGTTGCATCATGTCGTCTATTATTGATCGGAGTCAGCTGGGTCGGGTGTGGATGCTAGTGTGGGGGATGGGTGGAGGCTAAGGGGAACGTCACCGATGTCTGATTGTCTGCCATAAGGACGCTAAACAGTCATTCGCAGAATAGTCATAGTTTACGATTTTCCTTTTAGTTTTTATTTCATTTTTACTTTTGTTTTTAAAATTCTAACGTTCTAATCGCAAAGCGAAGTTTCCAACGCTATAAAAGTATCTATGAATGCACCATTTTGCTAGCGTAGCATTAGCAACGAGCGCGTGTGTAGCGTTTGTTATTCTGTTGTCCCTAAGCACCTTTTAAGCTGTTTAATGACATCTTGGTTGGAGTTAACTAAAACTAAACACACGGTAATAAGAATTACACCCACTTTATATTTAAATACAAAACAAAGAGTAATTTAGACACCAACATTTTTAATTATTACCAATTTGTATCCAACTTAAACATTTGTAAATAAAATGTTGGAATAATTATAAACCTTTTCTTGAATAAAAAAAAAAAAATCTAATTCTCAGCTGTGAAAAATACAACTTTTATAATATATTTATTTTTGTAGAACGCTTCAGTGTCAGTGGTTTTGACCTTTTCTATAAAAAAAAATACCACGTGAAATTCAAGCAAGAGGCGCAAAATGCATGCCGCCTCGAGAACTCTCGGTCGATTGAACACATGAGGAGAGACGAATGGAGAGAGTGAGTTAATATTCTGCAAATGAATAAGTTACATTGCTACTAAATGAATGCCTGACTGGTTATATCCTTTATATTTCCATGCAGTACTGGATAAATGAGTACACTTCCAATCTCGGAATTGGAGTCTTCCACTCAGGAATCGAGATTTATGGCCGAGGTGAGACACAGCTTCAAATATACTTGACGTCACATAAAATCACAGGAGACAGCACAGGACGTCGTTACATGACATCAAATCACATGTCTGGACTACTTTTTGCTGCCTAACTCATATTTCACAAACGCAACATTAATACTAGTGAGCGCGCATACAACATATTATTGTTTAAAAAAATAATAATAATAATAAAATTTGGGGTTGATATCATCTTTAAGAATTTTTTCCCCCCTAGATTTATTAACGTGGGAGAATAGCTGTCCACTTTAGTGACCACGGTCCCCGAAAGGGTTAAATCACGCCAGGACAAGAAATTCTCTTCCAATCTAGTCCATTCCAGGCAGGACGTGGCCACGGTCAGATTACCTTCTAAACCTGGAATAATGGAATTGTGTTCATTATAACGTGACCCAATTTCTTCAGGCTGTGTTACCAGTGACGCAGAGTCTATTTTTCCCTCTGCGTGTAGCAGTGAAAATTCCATTACTGTATGTTCAAAACATGTTACCAAGGAATAGAACCACAATATGTGATAATTATTGTGCGGGTGATTGTAAATATTTTTTAATTGAACCTTCATAACGCTTCGGTACATTAAAGTAAATGTCAGGACATGACCTGGCATTAAATCACATGACAGGGCAGGACAGGACAGGACATTATATCACACGATTTGACATTAAATTACATGACATTACATTTAATCCCAAAACAGGACATTTAATCCCAGGACATAACATGTCAACATAACAGGACAGGACAGTCAATGATGAACTGCCTGCTAATGACTTTTGTCGATTTTACCAATTGTTGTGCACTAGAATTTGCATACGGAGGCCACCCGTACCCTTTCAGCGGCATCTTTGAAATCAACCCGGGCAATGCCTCCGAGCTGGGAGAGACCTTCAAATTCAAGTGAGGCTTTCGTCCTTTGTTGACTTTGACTTTGTCTTCATTTACCGACTGACTGGAAGACGATTGTCAACAGGGAGGCCATCGTCTTGGGCACCACCGACTTCGCCGAGGAGGACACGGACAAGATCATGGAGGAGCTTGGCAGGGAGTTCAAAGGCAACGCCTACCACCTCATGCACAAGAACTGCAACCACTTCTCCTCCTCGCTCTCTGAGGTCACTAGATTGTCGATTCTCTTTTTCTTTTTTTAAGCATGAATGAAGAAAGGAAAAAAATAACAGAAGATTGTCTGGCATAATTTTGCGGCCACTGTGGGCTGCTTGTCTTGAAAAGCCGAAGCTGCCAAAAATATTGACAATATACTGTATGGCAAAAAAGTTATTCATGCTTTATCGTCCCTTCCTTTTTTATTAACATGCGCACATCTAAACATATATTACATTTAAGGTACAACTCAAGAAACGGTTAAAATCGGCGCAAGTCGCGACTTAAGTTGCTCGACAACAAGTCGAGGTGACAGTAGACCAGAGAGTCGTCCATTACTGGAACCTTCCAATGCAAGCCGGGCGAGACTTTCATGTTCGCCGAGCAGCTCACTCGACCAACGAAAAGGCAGTTTGCAACGGCGGAGTTCAAGACACGCTTAGGACCGCCCCCTCATTTGAATAACATTTCGTACTGGCAGTATGGACTAAAACTGCCAAAATTCTAAATAAATGTATTTTTGAATGATACTTTTTATATTTGTTTTTTTTTTTGTTTTTTTTATGTATAATACAAATGTATATATATTTTATTGTTTTTATTTCCATTTATATATATTTTTTTATTTTCGAATTGTATTTTTTAACATCCTTTTTTATTTTTACTTTTATTTATTTATTTATTTGGTCATTTATTTATTTCGAATTTTGGCAGTTTTGGTCCTCCATATAGTTGCACTTACACTGGCTCTTATACTGCCATACTACAACATGAGTAGGCCTTTTTTTGATTTTTAATAAAACATAGTATCTCAATAATAGCCTATTCATTGAGATGATTTTTGTGGAAATAATTTTTTATGCCCTTAAAAAAAAGAAAAAAAGACTTAAGAGCACGTATTTGGGTCAGTATCTAAAACTGCATTTTTGTCATACAATCCGGTTAGGAAGTATGTAGTCCTACGTGGCCTGCCAGTAGCACAGATGAAAAATTGTGCCCCCCTCCATTTGCCCATCCCGAACCCGAACACGATCCTTCCAGTAAAAACCCGCCTTGTGCTTTTTCCAGCTGCTGTGCGGCCGCGAGATCCCGCGCTGGGTCAACCGTCTGGCCTACTTCAGCTCGTGCATCCCCTTCCTGCAGAGCTGCCTGCCCAAAGAGTGGCTGACGCCGGCCGCCCTGCAGAGCCACATCAGCCTGGGCCTCCACAAGGACGAGCGCCGGCGGCAGTCCAGCGACGACGAGCGCGACCGCCCGACGCCGTCCGGGGCCGCCGGGTCCTCCTCTTCCTCCTCCTCCTCGCACAGCTGCCGCCACACCAGGGTGTGAGGGGCTGCTGGACCAGGACAGAATGGGGGTGGGGGGCTTTTTTTCTGAGCTACTTTTTGGACAATTAAGACTGCCGAACATGGTGTGACTAATGTCAGCCCTTGGATGTCTGGTTGGGAAATTGGCTGGGAAGCACGCGCCTCCTTACCTTAAGTTCTCAAAAAAGTCTGCCTCTGAAGCCTTAGCAGCATCAAATTTGATAGCCGTGTCTATCGTAAACCGAGAAAATAAAAATAAAAGTCTCAAGAAGCCATGCCGCCATCAAAGCCACGTTTCAGCAACATGAAATTTAGTAGATCATTCACTGTCGTCCCAAAAAAAAAAAAAAAAAAAGTCGCTCTTTAAGAAGCCATGCGCGAAACGGCACAGGGAGACCGCCGTTTTGGTTTGAAGCGGACATTTTGGCTGGCGGCGGCGGCGGCTAATCGAATGGGCTCTTTGCACAAATCCACTCCTTCATTTCCTGTCTTTCATGATTGGACAAACTGATTAATCCGGGTGTGCCTGACCTCAGTAACCACGACGACAATGGCCAGACACACCTGGATTAATCAGTTTGTCCAATCATGAAAGACAGGAAATGAAGGAGTGGTATTGAGTTCAAAGAGCCCATTCTCTTGAAAAGTTTTGCCCACAAAGCCATTTAATTAACCATAGCAGCATGACATTTGTTCAAAGTCTCAAAAAAAGAACACCCGAAAAGATAATTCGGAGTACTGCCATGAAGAACCTATTTTAGGTCAATGGGTAGCTGTTTGTTTGTTTGTTTGTTTGTTTGTTTTGATTCAATTCAGCCACCAAAGTCAATTTCTGAACAGCATGAAATTCGGTCTACACGTAAGCAAACAAACCCCAGTCTCAAATGCCCATGTATGAAAAGACACGAGTCGGCCATTTTAAGGTCTTTTAAAAAATGTTTTTACCATGCACAGAGACCGTCCAAAGACGAACTTGTTCTCAAGATTTTATCCGATTGCTAAGAAATTTGAACCACATACACAACTAAAGTGCAAAAGCGTATCGTTTGTGGGCATAGCATGGCTAAGTTTAATGACGAAAACTACGATTTTTATTTCAGCATTTTAGCATTAGCTCATCTTCTACTTAACATCTGACTTCAAGTTGGAGTTGCTTTATAAATGATTGTATTGTCCAAGTTATCGCTAATCGGGCACATGCGCTTGTTCTCATTTGGATCAACTCGCATTAGCAGCTAGCTTAGCATACACTTAGCACTTAGCAATGCCATTTGTCAATTAAGTCATCTTCATTTATATAGCGCTTTCAAGTCTTTTAGAGTCTGAGCTGCTGTATAAATGATTATATGCCATAAGTTACTTTCTATCCTACAACACACATGCACTTGCTTTCACTTTCAACCATACACTTTAATCGGGCCTTTTAACATGTGTCTTTGTATGCTGTGCTAAGCTAACCTGCCGCTGTTGGTTACTCATTATTATTATCATCCGCCAATGCTGTCGGACAATATTTGTTGTGGTTGTAAACATGTTTACAGGTTGAAATTTAGCATTTCAAGGCAAAAAAAAGAAGGGAATGTGTCTTTTGGTTTGGGACAACGCGCACTGAGATTTCTTTTCCATCCCGCCTGCTGAGGTGGTGGTGCGTTTGAGGACAGCTACTCTCTCAGGAAGGAACTCACATCTTGTGAATGGTTTGGACATTTCACCAAGTGTATTTATTGTGTTGCAGCTGACACACACACACACACACACACACACACACACACACACACACACACACACACACACACACACACACACACACACACACACACACACACACACACACACACACACACACACACACACAACTGTGGTTCATACAGTACATCACGTTCTTACACTAGACAGGTATTTTTTTCTAGTCATCCGAGACCTTGTAAAATACTCTTTTCTCAACCCAAAACTTGACTTAATAGTACTAGAATAAAGAGACTAGTAATAATTGAGTATGTTTCTTCTATTATATCTTGGAATAAATAAAATAAAAATAAAAACGCCTCATTCACTACATAGCCCTGCACTATATAGTGGCCACTGTTCTGAATATATGACTGGCTAACCGATAGCCCATACACGCCCGTGCAGGCCGTTGAAGCGACAGGGCGGCCATCTTGCTCCTCCCATCTCGCGAGAAGACTACTGTATAAACTATATGGTATACGTACAGATTACACATATACAGCTCGTAGGCAGTTAGTATGGGGGCGGGGCGGGGCGGGGCGGGGCAGGGCAGGGGGTTTGTGGCGGGGTGGACACTTTTTTAACAAGTTAAAAAATAATAATTAACAAGTGGACGGTATTCATGCTGCTTTGAAGAGCCCCTTTTTCTTTTATCACTCAGCTCCTTAGACCCCAATATTAGATTTGGCAGAGGCATATTTTGATAAATTACAGTTATAATTCTTTAATTTAAAAAAAAGTTAATAAAGCTCACTACTTTCTCCTCGTCACATATCACGTGACCACCGTAACTGTTACGACGCACCGGCGCATAAATCTCCTGACTATTTATTGTGGAAAAAAAACAAAAAAAACCCTGTACTTTAGTTCCTTTGTTGTAGATATTTTCAACTTAAGTGCATTAATTATTTCCATAATGCATCGCTTTGTTTCAATTGTTTCAACAATGCATTGTGCTTTATATCAACCCGGTTGAGAGAACATCGATGTTCACTACTTTTCAGAGTGCATTGTGGGTCATGTTGAGTGCTCTACATTTTCGCTCCCTGGACATTCGGACACCACTACAAAATGGCGTGACCCCTCAGTAGGGCACTATATGGGGCAGTGGTGGGCACACGGTGTTGGAACGCGGCCAGCAGTTGCCGGAGACGGCGCTGATGTGTGAAACCCGGAAGTTGGGTGTCCGTGGCATCTACCCCATAGATGGCCCAGGTGTCAATAAATGATAAATGTCTCAAGTATGTCTTTTGATAAAATAGTTATATTAATTAGTTATATAAATAGTTAATATTATGTTTTTACAACGGATGCGGCTACTGCAATTACAATTGTGTGCAAGATGTTAAAGGTCCATGTCGCAAGATACAAAGTTTTTGCAGATTTGCGACCCCTGTGGCGAAAAGCGGAATGGAAGCCAGCGACGTTAATTAATGCGCCGGTGCGTCGTAACGCGCCCTGAGTTAGTTAGTGGTCGTTTTATTGTGCATTGCTTATCATAAATAGACCCTATCGCATTTTTGTGACGAAGTCTTACCTTTTTAGCAAGAAGAAAGAAAGATGTGGGTCCCGTTTCATCCTTTTTGGTTTTTCCACCGACTCCAATATTAACGCTGCTCCAATATTGATCCACGTCTTCTTGCGACGCTCGTGCGATTTCCGTTTTGCCTTTTTTTCTCTCACACTAGACCGTATTATCCTTTCCTGCCCGGTATTCTGAGTGTAGTCGGGGGACGCAGTCACGCGGGGGAGATTTTTCTCTCGGTCAGAGTCACCTCCGTGGACAACTCTCGTTGCAATGTCGCCAAACTTTCGGTGGTGAGGGTAGGTTTTCACTAACGGCAATGGCCGACGTACTCCGAATGCACTTTCATCACGGAGGTTGTTATTGACTTCCGAAGACAGCCTGCCCAAAATCATAGTTTTTCGGGCTTCTATTTTGTTTACAAGTGTCTCCAGCTCATATCTTTTTTTATGTATTTATTTGTGCCTCATTAAAATGTGATTATCTTTATAATGTATTGTGATTATAATATTATTATCTTATCGTGCATCGTAAACATTCCCACCGGCAGGCCCTGTTTATATTAATTTGCATATTTATGTGCGGGCGTGGAGAGGGAGGAGTCTGGTACTCTTAACATTTCCGCATTGATTGAGATGTATGAAAGGAATGTTCTTGGATTCGTACGTATGCACAGATTCGTACATCTTGATTTTTTTTTTTTTTTTGTGTGCGAGCGACGTTTTCTGGAAATGGATGTACGGCGTATTCTTAACTTTTTCTTTAAAATTGTCATTTTAAAAATGACATTCATCATGGCTTGTTAGGGGCAATTTCATTAACTATATTTGGATAAGTGAAACAACAAATTAGCTTAGATTTGATTCATTGTATTATCTTGAAAAGACAATACTCTGGAGATTACAGGTGGAATAGCGCTATACTTTGTGGCCAGAGGCAGATAAATAACAAGACAAGCGCTTGTATGATCTTCAATGCTGTCCTTTCTAGCTGTAATCACGTATACGCATGATTCGCTTGTCAATAAAAATTCTCAACTCATTCTTGGCTTGATCTTTCTCCTTATACAAGTTGACACACCGAAAAAAAAAAAATCTCATTTTTTTTTTTCATACAAACATTTTTAATTTTCTAAATGCATTTCTGCTTTTCATTTAGCGAGGTAAAACAGACAGCAGTGTTCCAATCACATCTTTTATTTGTAAGGCACCAGAAAAGCTTCCTTACTGCTAAAAGCGCCATGCATTACTTCTTGTCGTTGTTAGCGTAGTACACTTTTGCTTTCTTAACACCTTTTTTTGTTTAACATATTCAGTTACACACATGGTTTGTTTTTGTTTTGTTTTTTTCATTATCTTTGCACAAAAGAGGATCAAACATTTACAAAGTGAGAAAAGAACTTACAGAACTTGAAAGAAAATGATGCGCACGCACACACAAATGTGCTATTTTCATGACAGGTTATAAAGCAGCTTTGGAACATACAAAAATGCTTTAAAAATACATATATTGATATATTCAAATGTATACAAATTGGCCCTTCACAGCGCGCAAACAAAACACACCACTTGCCTGGGAGAACATAAAGATTATTACTATCATTAATGTTTTTAGAATCAAAAGAGCACACAGACGAAACTTAAGTGCTTTTACTAAATAAAATAAAAAAATAAAAATACAGAAAATAAAAACATACTATATAAAAGAAAAATAATTAAAATAACAGAAAATTTGGAAAAAAAGTGAATTGTATGTTTTTACGAAGTGTCGATTTTAGTCATCAAAGCGCTCTTCTCAGTGTGACGTCATACCAAGATCTAATGACAGTCCACTGCCGCCCCCTATTGGCCTAAAGTGAAAACAAAAGTTTTTCTTCCACAATGGTGACAGACAGCAAAACTGTTTGAAGACTTAAAACTTCATTATTTTGCCACAAAGTTGGAATGACAAGGAAAAGTTACCATTTTACACAAGAGGGGAAAAAACAACAACATTTTACTCTTTTTGTTTAGTTTAGAATTAAGTTAATCATTTTTTATGAAAAATAAATAATTTATCAAGTTGTAACTTTGGTTGTGACTGCTTAGTGGTTATTATGGGATTTTTTTTTCTTTTAAGTGAAAATGTTAAATTTGTCAAAACTAAATTGCAATGCAGCCGTTTTTTTAATTTATTTATTTAAATCTCAAGGGAGAGGAGGAGCAGGCCAACAGGGGGAGCTGTAGCGAGCATACGGATTTGGACAAAAAGGTGCAAAAAGAGAAGAAAACAAAAACAAGTATTTTCATTTGTTCACACACGCGCACTTCCTCTCACACGCACACGCATTTGCGTGTCGCACAGGCTCGCTTGTCTAATGTGGGTTTTTCTTGTCTCTTATTTTTCAGACCAATGTTTGGATGGACCCAAATGCCTTTGGATGAGATTGAGGTACACGGACAGGCCAGTGGTTGGTCAGCCACTTGCAAATGATATAGAAAAACTTGCGTTTAGTCAAAAGTGACAAATGGCTCGTTGGTCGGTTTAACCCCGGTAAGCGTGCCTTTTAGAGGCGGACTGACTCCATTTTGATTTGTGCCGTTACAGGTGAAGGAGGAATGACAGTAAAAAGAGTAACGTTGACTCTCTTACTTTTTTTTCTTATTTTTTTTTACCTTTTCTTATTTTTTTATGCTTGAACATTACAAGCGCAAATATGTACACGTGACGTCGACTGAGAACAAACAGTCCGCCGCCGCCGCCATTTTCCAGCCTTGACCCGCGGTCCTCTAGTCGGACTTGTCGCCGTCCTCGGGTCTGGGCGGCGGCCTGTCGGCCTGGGCCTGGGCCTGGGCGGCGTCCCCGCGGGCCTTGTCTTCCTTGGCGGCTTGGGCGGCCTGGCCGTGCGAGTAGTTGGCCAGGATGGAGGACAGGGACAGCAGGCCCGAGCCGGACGAGGCCGCCGGCAGGCTGGGCGGAGTCAGGCCCAGAGGCAGAGGGGCCACCGGAAGAGCCAGGCCCTGGAGCTGCGACAGGTGCTGCACCTGGAGCTGTTGCTATACGCACACGTGCAGGAGGACATCAGCGCTTACACATGCATGTAGAATAATAGTACCTTGACTTCCCACACTGACAAAAAACGCAACTGGTTTCTTTTTCTTTTTTGCGTGCCGTTGAAATGGTCATTTCAGTGTGAACAACTGGTAAATGTGCATGAATGGCATTTACAGCAACTTCTGCGCCAATCATCGTCACTGTCAGACGTTTACACACATTAAGATATATGACACCTTCAAACAAATTGGAGCGACCGGCGATGTCATATCTCAGGAAACATCTGACATATTGACAACATTTGAGGTCATTTAATCTCCTGTTATGGACGGGGGTCAATTTGGCCGATACAAACAAAAAAAAGTCTGGTTTTATTTAATTTATTTTAATTTCTGGCACTATGGGATATTTAAACATGCCGGGGGCAAGAAAAATGCAAAATTATTATTTTTAAAGTCTTTATTTATCCAGGTATGGCAATTGAGAACATTTCAATTGCAATGCCAACCCAGCTGTAAACTGTAGCTAAAAAAAAAAATAAATAAATTACAAAAAATTAATTAAAAAAATTATAATATATATGTGAAAAATAAAATAAATATTGATAATATAATGCGTGATTTTAAACATTTATTTAAAAATGTACATGTTGACTCACCCGTATAATGGAGTTCATCTCAGGGGGTGTGACCTGCTTGGCTCTCTCGATGGCGCCCATTACTTGCTGCTGGTGCTGGAAAAAAGAGACGATATCATTTTTTTCATCTATAACTATCACGATGTAACAAAAAAGGAACAGAAAACGATTTAATTGTATGTGAAAAATAAATAAATAAGTAATTTAAGTTTAAAAATTGTTATTGTATTTTTTTTTTAATTACTAGAAAAAAAATTCAATTTTATGGGAATTGTTTTCAATGTGGAAATGTATAGCAATAAAGGGTGTGGTTATGAAAAATATGTACACAAATAGTTTTTCCAGGATTTTTACCCAATTATGTCAATTATTGATTGGATAATTGCTAGATACAATGTTTGGATAGCTGCAGCCTTATACTCCGTTTCAGATTAATGTGGCTTTTTAGAGGTCCTTCAAATATTTCTTCATTTAAAAAGGCTTGACGCAAGCGCACACACAGACACAGCACAGCGCACACACACACACACACACATCGGACTTACCTCCTGCGACAGGTAAGGCAGCACCTGAGCGCAGATGCCGTTTAGTCTCTTGACTATTTCAGCCTGAGTGGGAAACACAACAAAGTGGCGAGAATTTGAAAACAAGCACAACATGACGAGTCGACGATGTGGACGCGTATTTATTTTATTTTTTATACCTGTTTGTGCATTTCAATGTTCAGTCCGTATGACATTTCGTAATACTGAAACACACATAAGGGCACAAAGCATATTAACATCTGCAGGCACGGCTGATGCCAATTGTCTTCTGATTTATGTTCTCACCATGATGTAGTGACGCTGCATCTCGGACTTTTCAGAAGCCAGTTTGTCACATTCCAACTTGAGACTGGACCACATGCACCAGTGCAAAAAAAAAAAAAAAAAAAAGAAGAAGAAAAAAAAGACAAACACAAACATTCTTAAAAAAACTTGAAATTGTGGCACAAATCTAATGAGCCCCCGTCGACAACTTGCACAATCAATCACCTGTGGTATTGTGCTTGAAGGAACTGGAACTCGTCTTTGATGCGATCGCACGAGTCAGATGTGGTGAACTTGAGAGCTTGTCCAGATGGAGCGGATGCCTGCTGGCAAAATCACGACAAAAAGACCTTAGAAATGCCAGCATTTATACTACTCTTATTATTTTCATTTTCATTTTATTCTCCTTAGGTGGGGCCCGTAATGGGTTTCTACCTCGCGTCCACATATGCTGTGTATTGTTTGTTTGTTTGTATTTCAAGAATGTGTACAGAAATAAAACAAAGCAAACGACTCAACCCTTGCCGCTTAGTTAAGCGGACGGTTTGTCAGGAAAAGTACAGACATAAAAGATAACAAGACAATTGTTTTGGTTTTGTGTTTTTGGCTGTGGAAAATGGCAATATTACAGGGGGAAAGACAAAAAATATATATATACAGATGAAGATCAATTTCATAGACAAGATTAAATAAGTCCACTAACGGACACATTTTTTGCGCATACAATTTACCAGGTTCCTTGTGATGATGCAAAATTCTGGATTTTGACCAATTACAAATGTCTCTATTATGTTTGCTCCTTAATCCTTACGATGCATACTAACAACTTCTGGGGTGTTTGTTCATTCTTGGCTCTTATTTTGGCACCTGTTATAAAAAAATGTACAGCAATGTTGTAGTTACAATTTCCATTATTACACTCCACAATTACAAAATCGGCATGATCGGAAACAAAAATAAAAGATTTTTAATACTCATTTTGAGTTGTTTAAATGCATATATTTGCACCTTTTATTTCAATTTTAAAATGACTGATAAAACTTGTTTGGTCCAAAAGTAACTTTATTAATAATAATAATAATAATTATAGTGTTTCAAATAATTGTACTAGTCTTAATATTTTCAAATGTTTAAATATTTTCTTGTTTTGTATAAAATATAAAATAAAATAATCATTTGCATAATCGTGATGATTATTTCTTCCATAATCGAGCTGCCCTATTTGGCATCTACTACATTCATATTACTTCACAATTGCACACAGGAGGCTTTATTATTTTCTCTTGAAAACATTTATGTAAGATTCACTGTATCTGTCAAATTATGATTTTTGTTATCGTGACATTTATCCAATGATCTGAGCAGCGGCTGGAATGATGAAATCAATGTACTAATTAATTAGATATAATAAGCGTCATGGTGTCTGGTTCTATTTTGGTTGAAGTTAAGATTTCCTGTCGATGACTTTGCATTAGGACGTTAGCCAGACATTGGTGCATTTTCACTGAGTTTAATGAGTCATAACTTCAATATCTGTCACGGGAAAACGATACTTACATAATTGGAATCGTTTTTAACAGATTTGTCTGGCAATGCTGATCTCGTGTAACTCGACCTTTAATCTGATGTCGATGTTGGAACGCTTTTAATCGTTTGAGGGACGTTTAAAACCACAAAATGAGTTAGAATAATACTTTTTTTTTTTTTTTTTTTTAAACCTGTTAGTGCAGAATAACGCATCTTAAATATTTTAAACACTCACAAACAAGTAATGACCCATTGTATTTGAATGGTAGCTATTTGTATACATTAGGGTACATACAGTACAGTGAGCGATGCTAGGCTAGGCTAGGCTAGGCTAACGCGTTCACACTCATTACTGGCGAGCTACCACACGCGTTAACGGTGATATTACGTGGACGTAAGTGTGTGTGTGTGTGTGTGGGGGGAGAACATGTCAAGGACGCGAGGCATTGTCGAGGAAGAGGGGAAAAAAGCTGCCATTTTATGTCCTGCGGCGTCAGCTAACGTTAGCATAGCTTAGTCTAGCCGAGCTGCTAGGCTAAATAAAGCAAGCAGCCAGCTGACTGACTTTGACGAGTTTGCACCAAGCGGACAACTACTCACCGAGTGCCTGGATTGAGGAAACATCATGTCAGCAGCAAGCAAGCAAGCAGCAGCGTCGCTCGCCGAGGAGTCTCCGTCGTGTTGAGCCCCGAGCGAGCTTGCTATCCGGCTAAAGCGAACGCGTTCCCGGATATGGGATTTTAAATGATTGCTATTCGCACTTTGTACCCCGTCATCGCTCGAAACGCTCGCTTCGCTTCAAAACGACTCACACGGGCCGACACCGTCTTTTGGTCGTCTTTGCGGCAAAAGACGCCACTATAGGGTAAACACTTATTATTATTATTTTTAAAAGGCTTTAAAAGAATGCGATGTTTATTTATTTTTTCTCTAATAACGTTACGTCTCCCCCCGGGAAAGCTCGACTAGATGTGTTGACACATGAGCCCGCAACGCTCCTGCTTCTACTCTTCTTCTGTGGTGCTTCCTGCTCTGGTGCAGAGGAGAAAAGGAGAACACGAGCGTAGCGTCAGCGACTCCCGAACCCGACAGCGCCCTCTCGGTGAAGATGTGAACTGACGCCAACCCCAGCCTTTTGTAACAACCATAAATGCTTATAAAATTAAAAATTCACTGAAAACGAGCATCTCCTGTTTTTTCGTCAAAGAAGACATTTTATCAGCAATGTTGTTGAGTTCGGTTTTTTTTTGGTTTCTAGTAGGGGTGTCAAAATTAGTTATTGTTAATTTAGTTATTGTCAATTTTGAGTTAATTTATTAACGCCACTAATTAACACGGTACGGTATCTTGGAGTTTTATGAAGTATTAAAAAATAAAAACAGCCACACTTGTGATCAGCAAGTATAGGAACAAATTTATTTCAATGTTTAAAACAGATAACCTTGTCATTATGTTTCTTTAGAAGGCGGCGATAATGATCATACGTCATGTTCGAATGAGGATCAGGCAACAGTGGTCGAGAAAAACAACAAAACAAACACATGAAAAGACATTAAAAAAATATGGCAAAGAGTTATGTAAATCGATAAGCGGCCAATGGGAGCTAAAAGGCTTCAGTCAATACATCCAAAGCCCCTTGCTTGCAAAAAACAGCACATGCAATAATTATAATTACAGCTTCTTATTAAAAAAAAACCCAGCAGATTATCCTTTAAAAATTTCTTATAGAATATATTCTTTACCCACTTAATCATCTATCCTTTTTTGTCTCTGGTGGTTTATCGCAAAAAAAAAAAAAAAATGGTGGAGGGCACTCGGGTAGAGGGGATCTCAGGTTGGCGGTGGTGTGTTGGCACTTTTAGAGAGAGCCTGGCACGCTCGTATCATACATCCGATTTTTTTCTCTCACATTGGATAAAAAAAAAAAAAAACATCACACACCACTCTGCATTTGAGAGTTGAACAGGAAGAGAGGTTGTGGTCCTAAAATCATATAAACAATAGTATTCTGGTCATTTTTGAACATAGAGAAACAAGAGCGCCAAGGCAACACATAAAGAGAATAGTTGTTTTAGTGAAGAAATTAAACGCACAAAGTGAAAAACTGAAGTGTCATGCAAACACCGTCCCTCTTTTCAGCTCATACATGGCAAATAGATACTGTATAAATTTAAAATATGCCAAATAGTACACCACTGTGCAACACAAACTAGCAAAAAACAAACCCCAAAAAATGTACAATGGTTGTCGGTCAGTTTTTGCACTCCACACGCAATAAACAGTTAAATAATGACTTTTGCTCACTTAACATTCGCACCTTGGCACAAGCAGAAGCCGGCGATGTGTCATTTAGTGTAAAAGGGAAAACAATGGCAGTCTTTCTTTTTTCTTTTTTTTTTCGGTGGCAATTTTGAGCATCTGTTTTTATCTGTTTGGGTCATTGTGACTAGAGGCGGAGCATGTTTAATAACCTAAGAAGTGTCAGGAAAAAACAAACACCCATACACTGCTTTCAGAGGTGGATTTTTGTATTCTTTAACAACTTAAAATGTCACAAGAGGGCGCCAAAGCCATGAAGAATAGGAACATAGTAATTGGCATCAAGATGTGGAAGTTGTAAAATGCCTTAGAAATCATGTTTTTATAAGGCGTGGGAATTTTTGGGGGGGAGGGGGGCGTTCAATTAATCCCCCCCCCCCCAAAATGTTGTTCTTCACAGCAGGACTCGGGGCAAGGGTGGTCTTATTGTGCAAACATTATATGCTGCTAACACTTAATATGCAGAGCAAAAGAAATTAATAGCAAATCTACTTCCAACTTTAATTTTTTTTAACTTTACCATTTAACTGGAGTGTCCTCCGCCCCCACAGACGCCATCGTTATTTCTGAACATGTTTTCCATTGGGTTTCAACCTGTGCGGCAGCCTTTGGCTCCATGCAGTTTGAACAAAACATTAAAGAGCAAACAGTAGTAGGAACTTAACATCCTATTATAACGGTTAGAAATTGCACCAAATGATGACAGTTAAAAGGGCAGAAGTGGGGCACCAGTCCTTCAAAGAGGCAAAATCATTGAAAAAAGAAATTGTACATTATGAACATTTGAGTGTTAAAAAAAAAGAATCCCAGCAGGCCACATGAAATGCTCCATTTGGGCTTTAGATAGCCCACGAAACCGTAGCTTGCCTACTTCTATGTCCTTAAAATGAAATGAGTGGCTAAATGAAGAAAGCAAAAAGCTAAAATGAAACAAAAGTATCACAAATTTTAATCTATACACTACAAAAATAAAATAAAATTGAGAAGCAGTAAGTTGAACACCTGGATACTTTCCCAACATTAGCTAACCGCACAAACATACTTTTCAGTTGCGTTTAACACTCTTTTTTAGTGTTATACCCTACACAGCTTCTTGGCAATTGGATAACATGCAAATACTTATTGTGGCTGTAGTCTTTTCTTTTCTTTTTGGTAATACATAAATATACTGCATGAAGTTCTAGTCGTGGCTAACACCGCAGAAGACCAGAAAATTGTTACTCAATGGTGGTGGTGGGTGGAAATAAACGCCGTTTGGGTTTGCATTAACATTCTGCATCTACTCAAACTAAGCATCTCCGTTTCTGCATGTTTTCCTGTGCTACCTTCCCCCACACCCCACTGTGGTAGCCCTTAATGAAAAATGAGAGATTAACAAGTCACCTGAAAAAGACTGAAAAAGTTCATCAGTACTTCACTGGCACCAGTAAAGCAAGCCTGGAAAATGCAAAGAAAATAAATAAAAATACAGAGCCAAACAATCCAAAACACTGTTTGAAATGTGCTTTCTCTATATATACATATTTAACCTAGAGGAAACACTTTTTGCTGCTTTTTTTTTTTGTGGTTTTTAAATAAAACATGAGGGCTTCCGAAAAGAAAATGGTGAATGAAAATAATTGGGAAATCGTCCCCAAAAATAAAGTAGCGACACTGAAAAAAAATCTATTGTGATACAGACATTCCTTGTTTCTATTTCGTCCCTCCCGACCGCCAGGTGGCGGTGCTGAAAACAGCACGTTTTTTTTTTCTCTCTCGCTCTCTCTCTCTCTTTTTTTTTTTTACAGCAGTTCAGACTCAAGTAGGGCTCCGTTGTGAGGAAAAACAAAGCGAAAGCCTTATTAAACATTGAAAAAAAAAAAGCAGTCGAAATTAACACCTTCAAACCTGGTCCATAAATTAGATAAATAAAAAAAAACTCTTAAAATCATCACCATATTATATAATATATACGTGTATATATACTGCTAATTGACCTCTCAACTCTGTGACGCCTGCTTTTAAAATCAACAAAATCCATTATCACAGTATCAATACTATTTAGAGGGAAAAAAATATGCTAACCTTTTTGTTTTTTTTCTGTTGTCATTTTTATGCCAAAGACGGTGTACCACAGAGCATTTTTGTACACGGCTGTTGTGTATATGTATTTACAAATATACACGAACAACACACTTATTTGCAGACGTCAAGGAAGGTTTGTCATCCCGCTCCTTCATCCTCCTCACCACTCAATAGCAAACCATCGTTTTTTTTTCTTGTCGTTTCGTTTTAAACCAAAGTGACTATACAGTTTAAAACAAAACAAAAACAAAAAGTAAACAGAAGCACATCCTGATATATAATAAAGAGTGAGTGACAGCGTTAGGAAGCGTCTGATTGGACACCGTGGAGTGAGAAGGCGCGTGGGGGAAATCGATTAACACTCCTGGTTGGTGGCGGGGGGGGGGGGGGGGGGGGGGGGGGGGGGTTTGGGGTCGCGATTGTCCCTGTGAGTCCAGGAAGGAAGCTGTGCATTCAACAAAAAAATCAATCTTTTTTTTTCGTTTTTAAATGCACAAAAATGTCCAAAAACATACTTCTCTCAAATTAAGTTTGTTGCCATTGGGATTATTATTATTATTATTATTTTTTTTTAAATGTTATTCCTTTGAGGTTGCAATTTGCAAAATTGTAGTAGCGACCAATTACATTGAGGGGCGGAACAATTTACAAAGTACAGTAAAAGGTCAGCAGCAATCAACCAGAATTGGGCCAATTTTATGCCCCTGCTTATGCTGTTTGTCATAAATGGCTTTACATATAGCAGGGGTGTCAAACATCGGCCCCCAAACCGGTCTGCTAAGGGGTTCAAGATCAATTTGAAAGTGAAAAAATGTAGAAAGGACACTGGGGAGATTTTTTTATGCTCATGTAGAAAATGACGAGAAAATAATTCCCAGATCCTTAAATGATGATTTAATTATTAAAGGGGAAGTCAACCGTACACATTTCTTGACAATAATATGTTATATGGGACCTCACGAGTCTAAACATGACATTCTGATTAGTGATTAATATTACATTTGTGGAATTGTGGGGTCTTAAGTTTGGACCGTTTGTGTTTGTAAACGATTTTTTTGTTGGGGGGGGGGGGTGTTGAATTCCCCTTTAAAGTGTAATATTGTATTTTTTCAATTTCAAATAGTTGTGACTTAAAAGTTTTGTGCCTTTATATAAAATTACTGGGATCAGACAGAAATCTTTCATGAAAAATCTGTGGTTATTTATACTCGTTATTTATGCTTGACTTTGCAGGTCTGGCCCCCTTGACATCAATTTACGCTTTAAGCCCCCCCCCCCCCCCCCCCCGAATTACAATGAGTTTGACACCCCTGATAATATATTTACATTGTTAAGAGGTTTTCTTGTTTTTGCACAATTGCACTTCTCACACACTGGTGGGTACATTCATCGATGTGGAGGTGGAAACCAAATCCCGTTTGTAGTGTTCGTCCCCCCGGCGTTCCGTCCCGTCACTGTCTCACAGTCGGTCAGGTGTGCCAGGCCCATCGAGGCAGCGGTTTCTGCCCATAAAACCAGGAAGATACGCAAGAGAGGGTCGCCGTTTTCTTTTCCTTTCTTTTTGTCGTCGTTTTGTTTTGCAGGGGGATTTTTCAATGTGCTGGACAAAAAAAAAAAAAAAAAAAAAGGGAGCGTGTGTCCGAGTGAGTGTATGTATGTATGTGTGTTGCGTTAAAAGTCGAGCGCACTCGAAAAAGGAGGTTGTGCAAAAGGAGAGAGAGAGAGAATGGGGTCTGGGGTGGGCTCACACCAGGTTGTACTCTTTGAGGTTGAGCTGTAGGATGGTGTCCTTGACGGCGGCAAACACAAAGCGGATGTTCTCAGTGTCCGTGGCGCACGTGAAGTGGGAGTAGATGATCTTGTCGCTGTCGGGGTTTAAGTCCACAAACATTTTGAGGATGAACTCCCGCGCCGCCTGCGCATCCCTCTGCGGACCTGGAGGAGGGCACACATGGAAAGCAGGGCTGAATGATTTTGGAAAAAAATATTGAATTGCCAGTTTTTACCCCCCCCCCACCCCATGCGCAATATTGCGATTTAATATGTGACTATTTTCTCAAGGTCCTCTTTCCCATGTATTTTTTTTTAACAAACAATTAATTAATCTGTATTACAATAAACAATATCCAATTTGTTATACATAAATGTTTTGGTCTTACAAGTTAGGCTTAAAGGAAATCACGATTAGGACGATCATTTATTTTTGGTACAAAACAAGAAAATGTTTCAACGTAAAAATTATTAAGACAACTACAATTCTTTGAAACACTATAATTTCCTTTTGGATAAAACAAATGATTAGTTAGTAAAATTAAATAAAAAAAAAATATTATAATTCATTAAATTATACAGTAATAATAATATTGAATGAAAAAAAGAAGTAACGCATTTCTTTCGGAGTTAAATGAAAAAGCAGGCGACCCGAGCCATTGGAGCCAAAAGTCAAGCACGCAAAATTATCGCTGAGGAGTGACGTCATCTGGAAGTGCTTTTCTGTTGGCTGCTGCTCGATGACATCACTTCTTTCTGTGCGACACTTTCAAACGTCCTTGGTTCCGGTTAATAAGGAAATAAATATGGCCCATGCATTAAATTAATAACGGTACCAAAGACTAATGAAGGACTTTTGCTATAATCATAGTTAGTTTTGTAAACATAAAATGTAGTTTCAGTTAGTTTTCATTTTTTTAAAAAGCATTTGTGTTTTTATTTTATTTCGTTAACTAAATAGTTTTTTGAATTTTTGTATTCGTTTTTTCTCGCTAACTAAAATAACCCAACAACTTTGACTTGCAGTCTTTTGGTGAACGCTGATATCAGCTATCTGCCGGCTTGTAACGTTTTTGAGAACCACCAGTATTATGTCGAGGTTGACTCTGAACAAACCATTCCTGACAAATTCACAATCCTACCATCAAACTCTGGAAAGTAGTCCACCAAATGTGAGTAGGAGATCTTCTCCTCTAACAGGTCCTTCTTGTTGAGGAAGAGGATGACGGAGGAGTTTTGAAACCAAGGGTAGGTAATGATAGTCCTGAACAGAGCTTTACTCTCCTCCATGCGGTTCTGATAGGTAAAAAAAAAAAAAAAGGAAAAAAAAGAAAATATTCCCCCCCCCCCTCAGTTATTATCAACCACTGTGTTGTCAACATCCAAATAAACACGAGTTTGTAAGGGTGTGACCTCGTTGTCGGACTCCACCAGGACTTGGTCGTACTCGCTCAGCGCCACCAGGAACATGATGGAAGTGACGTTCTCAAAGCAGTGGATCCACTTCCTCCTCTCGGACCGCTGACCACCCACGTCCACCATCCTACAGGGTGCGCGCGGATGAGTATTCACGTGATTATAGAACGTAACTTCAATAGGGGTGTGGCGGTACGTCTATTTGTGTTTGAGTTGTTTTTCGGTATGTAACATTAAGTATTATTGAATTATTATTTAAAATGATATAACTTAAAAAGGGGAAGTCAGCCCCCAAAATACATATTGACGATAATATGTTCTACGCAGCCCCACTAGCCTAAATACAGTATTTGGTTAATATTGTGTTAGTGGAATATAAGTTAAGCAGCAAAATCCAGCAGTTTTTATCAGTATCAGAAGGCGGCCATTTTGTCGAGTGAAAATGCTGCTCAGTTCTCAGATAACAACCAATCACAGCTCAGCTTTACAAAACAGGTGAGCTGCGATTGGTCGTTGCCTGAGCAACTGTGATGTCATCTTCAGTCAACAGCCAAGTGGCAAAATGGCCGTCCATGAGATGGGAAAAAATGGCTGGATTTTGCTGCGCAAGTCATATTATATTCCACAAATGTCATATTAATCAGAATGTCGTGTTTAGACTAGTGAGGTCGCATGTAACATATTATTGTCAAGAAATGTTT
>NC_141252.1:2375683-2608183 GCF_054856555.1 Leptonotus elevatus
AGCGCAGCGGCTGACTGGCTGTTGACGTCAAGCCATGCGGTCGAACCCCGGGCTGAGGTTCGCGCCACAAAAAGCCCGAGAAATGATCTTCGTCGCTAACGTTGCCACTCTGTCACGCTTTGAAAACATATATCGGCTACGGTCGACATAAGAGTTTGCTGTGCTATGGAAACCACGAACATAAGTCCCTTCATCTCTGAGATGGATATCATAAAGGGCCGCTCATTGCTGTGTCACGCAGATTTATTACGGACGGAAACATGATGTGGGGGACGCAATGTGGGGAACGTTGCACCCCCAGTATACAATGCGGTAAACGATAGGGATAAAAGTGACAGGAGGCGACTTCAGAGGAGACGGACAATGCAAACAATACTATAGTGCGAGAAATTGAGTGCGTAGTTTTCTTCTCCGTTTTTAGACATGACGTGAGTTTTAATTCCATCAGTAAGAAAGTGACAGTTTCATCTTATTTGAAAAGTTCATTTCAAGGCTGCAATTGTCCAAGATGACACTAAACTGTTATTACCTGAACATGAGAGGTTTGCCAGAAGGAAGGAACTGGTTGATTTTTTGGTATAAATCTGTGATTGGTTTTAAAGAAATGCATTTTTGTGCACAGTGTTTGGTGGTTAATTTTCATGGCACCAGACGAAAGTTGGGTAAAACCAAAGTATTTCCACAAGTTCAAGGGTGGCAAACGTTTTTTTTTTAAGGGCCACGTTGTAATTATGTTTTCCCTTGGGGGGCCGTTATGACTCTGAATCGAGCTTGTTTAATAAAAAAAAAAAAAAATGCTTGTAGTGTAGCAACGTTATTTAAAGTGAAGTTATATTTTGGCAAGAAACATGATCGCACAAGATAGTTTGCATTTTGTGGGCCGCATAAAATGATGCGGCGGGCTGGATCTGGCCTCCATGCCTTGAGTTTAACACTTGCACTATAGTTGAACAAAACCAGCCTTTCTCAATCCTAGAAAAGTGAGATGATTTTTACCCGGACCCGGGGGAGAGATGTAGGAAGAACCCAGTCGATCAGGTCAATGTTTTTTTTTTGTTTTTTTTTTGAAAAATGTTAATTTTTCTACACAAGTTTTGGTGGAGGTTTACATGATGACATTTCTAAACTTAAACCTCAAAAAGTGAGCCGATTTAACCCGAACTTGGTGGCGGATGTAACGTTTATAAGGAAAAATACCAGTCGATTTTGGGTTTAAATTTATAAGCGGTTTTAAAGGAAACTGCATTTTTCTGTAGGGAGTTTGGCGTTGGACAGTCGACGCGAACAAAACATTTCCCCACTTTTTCCCTTATGGATAGCGTTCAAAGACTACAGAGTCACCGTGAATGTATCGCAACAATAAATAAAAGACCAGAAACAAGGCATTTAGCTTACAAGTTGACCGGCCTGTCACTCTCGACGAGCCCCCGCCCCCCCCGGCGCGCAGCTCTCGGGAACTCCCCCTAAGTTCCCCCGGTTGTCCTCACTCTCACTCGGCTCAGTCGCCGCGAGAGCTGTCACACACACACACACACACAAACGCTGACACGGAAACACGCTAGAAACAACAAGGTAGCCCACCCTGCGTCGGCTCTCGCCGGTTAACCGAAGCGCTGCCTGCCGCTGGGTCTGCGGGTCTGCGGCGGTCGTGAAACACGGCCAAGGAGGCGGCGGCGGAAGGAGCGGCTCGCTCGCCCGCCGGTGGAGGTGAAGGACGAGGCGGGAGAGAGGGAAAAGGTAAGCGGCGGTTGTGTGTTTTACCTTCCCCTTTCGCTCTCAAACTTTGCGACGGGCTTTTGGCGTGTGTTTCGTGTGCGGTCGTGGCAGTGGTAGAAGTATTTAAACGTGGCTCTGGCTCATGTTTGTGCCCGTTTTGCGTGCGTGGATTTCGGCGCGCGTGCGCGCTAGTTCCCCCCCCCCCTCCCTGATACAGTGGGGTTCTTCTGTTGTGTTCAGGTAACTTTGGACATCGTACCGTCGCCTTGTTGCGGTTCATCGAAGAGAGCCCATCACATGCATGTGTCATGTTTGAATTTATTCTCGGGCTAAGGTGCTTGTGTTGTTGCCCCCGGTGTGAAACTGCACGTCCCATAAGATGGGTTTGGATGTAGTTCGTAGAAAATCCCACTCTTTTTTTCCAGAACACCGAAACGCCACACAGTAATGATACTGTTAAAACTGCAGGTGTGTCCTCCACATGTGTGTTTCCTTCAATTATGTGTTGTTTTTATGATGCGCGTGGGTGTATATGCGTGGGGGGGGGGGGGGGGGGGGTTGTGGCGAGTTCCTGTGAGGTGGGGGTCAGTCACTGGGTCTCCTCTCTGGAATTCTCCTAGAATAGATTCCACACGCTCGCGCACACGCGCACACAAAAATGACTGACATCTTCAGTCAAAGCGTGTGTCGGAAGGAAAACAAAACTGACCTTTAGTGTGTCTACTTCCTGGCATGTTCATGGATTCGTTTGTAGAGATGATGGGAACCTCACAACGTGTTGGTGTGTGTGTGTGTGTGTGTGTGTGTGTGTGTGTGTGTGTGTGTGCAGTAACTCGAGACTGGCTGGACATTGTGACTGTGAAGGTTACAAAGACCACTCAGGTTGTTGGGGGGGGGGGGGGGGGGTGGTATTTGTCTGTTCAGTCCAGGCCTCCCCCGTCTCACTTTAAACACTTTTAGCACATAAAGATCAAAGTATCAGTAAAGCGCTGCCGTGGTGTGTTTCAGGCTCGTTAGTGGTGGAGAACACGATGTAAACAAGCCTGTGGGTTCGCGTACAGAGTCGCTGTCAACTTTTCTACTGTCCGCTGGGAGGGTGATGAGGGGGTGGGGGGGCGAATGTGTACAACCCACTGAGAGAGAGCGATAGCGAGACCCCTCTTTGCCGGACTTACCAAGCCTGCGTGCCTCTTTCACACGGGGATACCGCAAAATGGCTGACTTTTGCCTTTCACACAGAACCCAGTAAAGTGGCATATTGCAGTCTCAAAGCAAAATTGGGAAACAAAAGCCTTACAGCCGGCCGAGGGCTGCATCTTGTCTCCTTCTCTTCCTCTTTCAAATGAGCAAAGGCAGACAATGATGCACTCAGAATGGTTGCCCCCCCCGGATATAGATAAATTAATAACGGTTGTTTATTTACACCATTATGGTCTCATGCTTTTATTTTGCGCTTTATGTTGGAGTTAGGGTGGCTTGTGTGACTTGTCCGTGGGCGGGCAGGCAACAGATTTTGACCTCGCTGATTAAGGCGCGGATGCCGACACTGATAACGACAACTATTATCGATGTCTTGCAAAAAAAAAAAAAAAAAATGAAGAATACAGCCTTGTAGCATCTCAGTGAAATAATACATGTAGGCGCAAGTCTTTAGTTTTCGCTACCCATCTCTCCGATTACCAACTAAACCTATCCAATAGTAAACAATTGATTCATCAAGGCGGACATCAGAACATTTTTACTTTTAAATCCAGGTAATAGTTTGTGTGCAAAGTTTGAAACCCCCCCCCCCCCCCCCCTGATTTGTTACATGTTGTACATTATACGAAGAGCAAACCGTAAAAAGTAATGCTCTTTGCATGAGCGCGATTGGCGAACGGGTGGAACATTACACAAAGATAAAACACTTTTTGTTATGTCCATTTGTTTTGCTTACAATATTATTTTGCAACCCTTTATTTTACTGAGCAGCCAGGACAGAGAACGCACACTTTGCACGCGCTGTCATCAAACTCGTCTTGCTTGCAGCCGGCACGGCTCGGCTGTATAAGAACTAATAAGTGCAGTGTAAACCAACCAAAACCCTGTACGTTTGTTTACATGGTTACATAACAGCGAACTTGTTGCGACTTATTTGCTGGCGAACAGTCGTTATGTAACCGTTGCCCATA
Source organism: Leptonotus elevatus (assembly GCF_054856555.1). Classification (NCBI taxonomy): domain Eukaryota; kingdom Metazoa; phylum Chordata; class Actinopteri; order Syngnathiformes; family Syngnathidae; genus Leptonotus; species Leptonotus elevatus. Next base: position 2,379,571 of record NC_141252.1, read on the forward strand.
ATGGAGGCGGGGCACCGTCGTTTGAACTCGAATGGACACCGCGCCCTTATGATTAAACCGGGGCCCCTCCCTTTTTATGTCGTGTCAAACGCATTCACGTGGGATGGATGCTGTGTGTTGACAAGACACAAAATAACAATGCATTAATTCCTCTGGCTTTTGTAAATAACTTGAGTTGTGGGGCTTCCTCCTCTTTGATTCCTGCTGCGAATTTATGGGGCACTCCGCGTGCTGTTATTTAGGAAACGCACGCGCGCACACACGCACACTTAGATTGCGTGTCTGAGAGCCAAGCTGTTGGGTTACTCATCGGCGTTGTAGCACAAGGCCGACAATTGTGTCTCGCATCTTCATGCCGCTTTCAGGGACGCAGTCATTCGCATTTCCCGGCAGCGTGCGCGCCGGGTGGTCGTCTCGTCTCGTCTCGTATTGCGCGCGGCGGCCGCTGCTGGCTGCTAAAAATGAAGATGTGAGCAGGAAAAGTCGGTGTCAAAGAGGAGCGATATGTGCGTGTTGTTCTTTTCCAGGCAAGGTTGCGCTTCTCTGGGGTAAGGTTGGAGCGCTAAACCATACAGAGGGAACACTCGCATTGGAAATGATTTAAAAAAAAATAAAAAAATCTGAGTCTGTTATCAGTTTCTAGTGTACTTAGAAAGCATTTGCAAATACTTGTAAAGCACAGGTGTCAAACTCGAGGCCTGGGGTCCAGATTTGGCCCGCCACATCCATTTTTATGCGGTCCGTTGCCTTCACGTTGAGAGATTGCAAACGTTTTTTGTTACCAATCCAGTTTTTTTTTTTTTCCTGGCTCAAAATGAGACAAAGGGGTGGTATCATCCTGACCATGGTGGGTGACTACCGATACCAGGCAGCGGTGCCAATACCAGTCTTATTTTAAGGTACTCACAGGGTCGCCCTCCTGCAGCCATTTTACGATCAGGGACTAGAAATGAGAAATTTCGTGAATGCAAAGTTGCCATTTTTTTAAACTACAGCCATTAAAAATTCATCCACTAGTACATATTTAATTGAAATATAGATCAGCGTTGTTGTAAAACACTATTATGTTTATTGTATATACTGTGTTTTTATGACTTTGGACAACCAGGAAATGGGCGTGTGCAACGGTTGCTCCATGATCTGTTTCTTCCTCGGTACATTAAAGTAAAAAAAAAAAAGAAAGAAAGAAGAAGCAGTTTCTTCCTCAGTTGTTGCTTCAGGTCTTTCCAGTGCACTGCTACTGATATAGCGCCTCCATTATGGCGCAACACTGCAACTGCAGTTAAAATGCACAGCCGGAGCGCTGTGTTGAGCGATATCAGTGGCTCGGGCTGGAGGTGGCGAGCAAATTAGGCGGAATAAAAAAAAGAAAAAAGTCATGATATGTGAAGTTGTGAAACAACAGTTTTTACTATTCTCTGATTTTTCCAAACTAGTTATTCATCATTTTGTAGTGTAAATGTAATATGAAGCGAACGCGCCTTGTATTTTGGTTCACAATCATTTTGACGCAAGATTCTCACGAGTTCCTCCATAGGACGACTTTTACTTCGAAAATAAGTACTCCTAGTTGAGTGCAATTTATGGCTACTTGACCCACCTCTGATGAGGACACACATAACATACAAAGTATACTACATTCCAATGCACAAAGGGATGATTCAAATGTGTGCGTGGGAGATTGACTCCTTGATTTAAATCACCTTAAAACCACCGTGAGATCCATCCTGGGAAAGAGGGTGAAGGAAAGAATGAATGCATGAATGGAAAGAGGATGAAGTAAATAACTGGTAACCCCCCCTTCCCCCTTCCCCCTTCCCCCTTCCCCTCGCCCCCCCCCCCCCCAAATCACTCACCGCTCACTCATTGACTGGCTCCATTGTGAACGTGGCGTAGTGCGCCGATTGGTCGGCGGGGTCTGAATGTCACCGCTTCTCGTCCCTGCGCTCTGGAATGTGTTCGCCTGTGTATGCGTGACGAGTCGGTCGCTGTGTATCGCGCGTTTGATTGTGTTCTGTTGTCCACACTGGCTCTCTTTGTCCGCAGTCTACACACATGCGCGGCGAGTATCTGAACCAGCATTCCTCCCACTTAGGCCTCCACTTGCCAAGAAGGGAAAAAGAAAAGCAGTAAATAGCAGTACCATTCACGGTCATGTTGGTGTGGTTTCGCCGTGGCCCCCGCTTTTAAGACATGGCTGGCTAAAAATATTTTATTGCCGTTTTTTTTTTTTTTTTATGCGTCTTACTGTCTCTGTCGCGTTCTGTGTGCTCATTACTTCGCTCACGCATAAAACATAGTTGACTTTGAATGAAAAACGAAATGCCTTTTTTTAATTTCCTTCTATTGACAACAGCAAAGTCAGTTGCTGTTCCACTCCAGGCCTGCGGGAGTCACTAAAAGGACGTTTCAAACTGACGCTGACTCGCACATCAAATCAAAAAGAAGGATCAGGACACGTTTTGGCTGACTGGCTGAAAAGTCATTTAAGTTGTCTGAAGTTGTGTTGCACACTAATCAACCGCGACAGAAAGTGAAACGCTAACGATTGAATTCAAATTATTTTCATATTTTCGCTGACTATCGAAATAAAGGCTATTATCTTCCGGCTGTCGGTAGTGTTGTTTGTAAATTCCAGCTCTTAACTGTAAGAGTTAAATGTCTGCGAAGGAATGTCATTGCGAACAATTCTACTTTCAACCTTAATGTATCTTCGTGTGGGTTTCTGACTCTTGCCAACCGCCAAAACAAATAAAGAAGAGCTACATTTTCCTGCCATCTTGAGTGTTATTCTTTTTTTTTTTTTTTTTTTTTACTGCAACTCATGCTCTCAAAGTTGATGGCGTGCAATGGAAAGTCATCAACAATTGAAGGGTCATTGCTATTTCACCCCAATCCAGTAGGTGTTGATGGCATGTTGCTGATTTGCAAAACAATTCAAGAAGAAGTACTTGATGTTTTTGCAGTCTGTGACGTCATTCATTTGCCAGAACGCCGACACTGTGCGAGTTCATCGAAAGCGATGGAAAAGTCAAAGCTAGCGATCAAAGCGCTGTCCGCATCTCGCCAGACAGCTAGCATGACTTGCCGACATCCGTTTGTTGTGGCATCAGAAAGTAGTTTTAAGTATTTATAGTAAAACATATTGCATTAGCGCTAGCTAAAGTTAGCCGTCTCGAGCGGCTCATCAAATTACATAATGCGATTCGGTCGCTGACTGCTTTCCGCCGGTGGACGATTCAACCTCTGATATGCTTTTTTTTATTTTTTTACCGCGTTTCAAGCGCTAGCATTTGAAGAAGCAATCGAGGAAAGCGAGTTCAGTATCTACTTAAAAAAAGGAAGTATTCACTGGAAAACCGCGTTAAACGCAACCATAACTACCACAACACTGTCTCCTTTTGAGCACCTTGTTAGCGGAAAGTAGCTTGATGTTAGCCAGCCGGCTGACACGGCAAACAGCAGTGTGTCATTGGTAGGCTTCAAACGAGTAGTAGGCCCATATGCAAATTATTATTTTTTTAAAATTGTTTAATTGTCCTTATCCCCTCCAAAGATGAAGGCTTCACTGTAAATCAAATGTAATTTATGTATTTATTTTTTAATTTTTTTACTGTGACGTATGGTTTAAAGAAAAAAAAAAACGGCCAAAGCCGGTGGATGCCCCCACGGGCCTTACCACATCCTGAGTTGCGCAACAGGACACGCTGTGACCGTCTGGACTAAAAAATGACACGAGGCCACGGGCTGCGTTTACTGCCCGCTGCGGGTAGACCATTCGTCTCACTCTCCACCGCAGCAGCAGATAGACGGCACCAAAAAAAAAAAATGGAAATGGAGAGTGATACAACAGAGCGGGAAAGGCATCAGAAAGACCGTAAATCTTTACCACAGAGGTCCGCTTAGTAAGAGGAAACGGCCTATTCAGGCTTTGCTCCTCTTTCTTGTGCCAGTCAGCATCTGAGGGGGCAGCACTCGCCGACAAGATCCTTTAAGTACATTAGCATGTGAGTTGGGAGGCGGGTTTCGCCCAATGAGCCCAACCTCGCTCGCTTCGAGTCCAAACCCTTTTGAGAGGCTTTTTTTTTTTTTTTTTTGGGGGGGGACAAGATAAAGATTGCTTTGACGCGGCGTGGGCTTTAATTACTTTGATCGTTTCAACTAGCTTGAAAGCGGAAGTGGGCCGGCGGTAAGGTCGGAGCGAGGGTCTTTATCTCGGTCAGTAATCACACGCGACTGCCATTCAGAGGACACTAATGCAGTCACGAACACAAATACACTCAAGCGAGAGATTTGTTAACAAAAGGCGCGGGGATACTGCAAGTGCCCGCATGAGGAGGCATGTTGACGGATTGTTTTGACAAAGTAGTTACAATGTTGACAATTTTTGGACGTGAACCTACTAAAACCAGGACGCATTGAATGAGATACGCTAACGAACGACAGCAGCAGAGGTGAATTTGGGTTTCCTGTCTTTCTCGTAGCGTAAGAGAGCGAAAATGGGGTGCGGGGGTATATTTTTGAGGAAACAACTCTGTTGCAGCCAAGTGGAGACTGTGGAGTATAAACCTTGAACTATTAAACTGAAGCGTCCAGAGCTAAGGTGCAAGACTCTTTGTAATTACTTATCAGTATAGAAGGAGGGTTTTTATCTGTGAGGATAAAAAAAAAATGTTATCCATGAGGAGACTGAGGGCAGTAAGAAAACATACCATTGCAGCAAAACTGAGACTGTGGACCGTAATACTGTGAAATATACTGTGCAACTGCAGAATCCAGAGTGAAGGCACAGTACTCATTTCCCGTTTATTTCGCAACATAAGGAACCTGTTGTTATCCTTGAGGAGATTAAGGGAAGCAGGAAAACGGGTCACTGTGGTATATAATACTGTGAAGTACTTAACTGCAGCGACCACAGCTAAGACTCAAGACTTGTTTCCAATATTTACCTCTCACCATTTGGAGAAAAGTGTTACCCATGAGGAGATCGAAGGCAGTAAGAAAACATGCACTGCAGCAAAGTGGAGACTGTGGACCATAATACTGGGAAATATAAAACTGCGGAATCCAGAGTAAAGGCGCAGTACTCATTTCCTGTGTTGACTTCTCAGCGTTAGGGAACAATTGTTATCCTTGAGGAGACTGAGGGCAGCAGGAAAAGTGGTGCCACTGGTGGGACATCTGCCCGCTACATCCACAGGAAGCAGAAATGAAAAACTACGGCATGCACTGGGACATCTGCACGTGTGTGTTTTGTATTTTGCTGGAATTTTATCACAGCATCCTTGAGGTTGCCATGGTTACAGACACTGCCAGATCTCCCCGCTTGTTAGACGTACACGCACCGACGTCAGACGAGAGCATCAGAGGAACTTGGACGGCTCACGGCTGAAATCCTGACACAAAGCTCCTTTTCTTCGTTTTTGTCAAAACACTTTTCCTAGGGTGTTTAAACAGATTTAGATAAAGACTATGTTTGGGAAACTAGTCCTGATTTAAATGGGACATATTATGGAAAACGTTTTTTTTTCCAATGGGTAATATCATCTTTTTGGTTTGGGGTTCAAATATATATGTTTAAATGTTCTTTTATGCAGCATCGCCCCCTTGCTGTCGACTGAAATTGATGTCCAAGTGACCTTGGGCTCACATCACGTCATGTGACCAAACCCAGAAAGCAGGTGAGCTGGGATTTTTGCAATGCGAGCCCGAGGGCACGTTGATGTCAACATCAGTCGACAGCATAGGGCGGTACAGGACAAAATGGCAGTGCCTGGAGATGGATAACAACGTGTGTGGATTTGTGTGTTTAATTCATATTCCACTAATTACACAGAATATTTTATTTAGACTCGTCGGCGCAGGGACACATTATTGTCACAAACATTTTTGACTTGACTTCAGCTTTAAGGATTTTCAGCTTTAGTTCTCCGCCAGGAAATATTCTAATAAGACAGGCTCTTGACATTTTCCTTAATTTCGGCAATAAGCCTCAAATCTTAATGAGGGAAAATCATGCGTTCGCAGGCGGCGGCCGTCTATCGAGGTGCCGATCTAAATTAAGATCGCACCCTGCTTTCCGCTCTGCGTGTGATGAAGACATGGAGCAGTAATGCTCTTCTTGATGGAGTCCATGAATGCCTTTGAACATTCTGATAACTGAAATAAAACACTTGTTTGTCAATACACACTTTTCCTGTACAAAATGAAAGTCTTCACTTCCTTTCGTGTTTGTTTATTTTAGGACCAGCTGTTTAGAGGCCTCCAGACATTTGAACATTTTCTCCCCTTCTCCTTCCGTGACATTTGGAAAGTTTTCTTTAAAACCCCCCTTGACAGTTGATGGAAACATTGTTCCCCCCCCCATCTACCCACCCATCCAGCTGTTTGTGAAGGCAACCGCAAGAACGTCTAATAACAGTTTGCTGCTTTCCGTCTTTCCTCTTCCCACATTCTCAATTTCACGCAAAAACTGCAAAGACAACCCGGGGCAGTTCGTTCCCCAGCGCACGTATGAGGTTAGCTGAATCGCTAGCCTTTGGGACAACCGAGCCACTGCGAGTTGACAGTGGTGCCTTGACATGCGCGTTTAATTCATTCCTTGATGATGCTTGTAACTCAAAACACTTCCCGACTGAAATGAATGCCATGAATCCGTGTTGCTGCGCGGCTCGTGCTTTTATATCCGTTGCTTTTAAAGGGTAACAACATCGCTAACATAGTCGCCAATTGTTAGCTTATGCGCCTATGGACTTTCCAATTGTATGTTAGCATTCAGATCATGGAGGCTACGTGGTTGCTTTAAATACAAAAAGTGTGCTCTTGGGGGCGGCCATTTTGACATCACAGTGCCTAAAGGCCAAGACCAATCAAGGCTGACTTGTTTTGTGGGATTATCATAAATGTGAGCCTTCGTAAAGTGCTTTGAGCACCATTGTGTAAAAAAATAAAAATTGATAAAAAATAAAAAATAAAAAAATAAAATAAAATAAAAAAACAAAAAATAAAAAAATAAAAAAATAAAAAAACAAAAAATAAAAAAATAAAAAAACAAAAAATAAAAAAATAAAAAAACAAAAATAAATAAAAGCACTCCATCTACTAAATGACAGATGTCTGCAAACGGATCCCCTCAGCATTGTGATGTCATTTTCACTCGACAGCAAGTGGCAAAATGGCCGCCCCATGAGATTGATAAAAACAGATGGATTTTTTTCCATATCTGCATTTCTTTCCCAAATGTTCCACCGCCTTCTGGTAGATGCTAATCCTCACATTTAGCCTGATAGCTATTAATCACTTTAAGCTAGCGCAGCTCCAGCAACAAGACATTGTTGAGAAAATGAGCACTTAATAGTGTGAAAGGTTGCATTATAAGGAACACATTTCAAGTCTGCCCACCCTCTCCGGAGCTGACATTGTGTTTTTGTTCTTGCGGATGGCGACTTGTCTGCTCTGCCAGTCGGTCAACCGCTCGCGGCTGAGCTGGAGCTGCGGGAACGGAGTACGGGGGTTGTTTCGGACGTTGTGGGCTCTGCCATTGGCGCACGTCCATCCCCCAACTGTACCACGTTGTTACACTCCTCACGTTCTATTGACACTTAGCGTGTGGCTCAATTTCTTAAGCGTTGACATTTTTTAAGGGGTGGAAATCCGTAGATAAACTGGCATCCTATTTGTCGCAGCCGTTTTTTAAGGCAACCTAATTAAAGGTTGGACGCACAGAGCGCAGAGAAAGAACAAACATCACTTCGACTGTGTTGATGTGGCATGCGCGTTGTCGTGACTCTGTAATTTCATCGTGGTGGTGTTGCGATTATGCAGTGATTTACTGGATAATTTGTAGCAACACAATTGACACGAAGGGGGGGCAGCCAGTCATGGGAAGTGGAATGGACTATGGTGACTATGGGAATCGCCGGTTCAAGGGTTTCAGCTTTCAAAAGTCTTGAAAAATCGAAATGGAAAAAATAGAAGTTGTTCAAATGAGTTGAAATGTTAATAATTTGTCTAGGCACAAGTTCAGTGTTTATTTTTAACAAGGAACACCATCTTTTGACAAAACAGCCTTATGCTTTTTTTTTATTCACTTTTTTCACTCAAAAAAAAAAAAAAATCGATATATATATAAATTCTCTAAAATGTGCTTTTTATCTTGAATGTGACTTTATTTTCTAAAATATGCAAATATTTTTTATTTTATTGAATTTGTATCCTGGAATTATAAAACCTTTTTTGTAAGATTACAATTTTCTTCCCCTCAAAATGAAATTTATATTCTGTAAATTTAAAAATTTCTTCCCCCAGTTTTGTTTGCTATGTTTCAAGAAAATATACCAACCGCTACTAACTTTTATCAAAACATTTTTACAAAAAAATGTGACATTAAGACTACACATTTTTATCCTGAAAAAAAACCCCACTGCCTTAAAATACAACATTATTCTTGTAAATTTATTTCCCCCCCACCCCTAAAAATCTCATTTTGCATAATTTGGGCAAAATAAACAGCTTCTACTATGTTCTATCTGGAAAATATCTTATTTATTTTAATTTTTTTTAAAGACTATGACTTTTTCCTCAAAGCTTTAAGAATTCTTCTCATAAAATTATAGACTTTTTATATTGAAAATATACCGGACCACTTTTTTTTTCCTAAAATATGTGACTTTAATCTGACAAGATTGCTTTTTCATATTTACAACTTTCCTTCTTGAAAAGTATTACTTTATTCTCATGAGATTAAACTTTCCCCTCACATCTTGACTTCAAAAGAAAAAAAAAGTTTTTTATAATAACATTTGATAGTTAAATAATCAATAATACATGTTTTTCCATGTTAATTTACTATTTTTACTATGTCAAATTGTATATATTTTTGGCTTTAAATTACACATGTATGCAAAAAAAATTAGGAGATATGCATTTTTGGTTTGCTAAAAATGTCCCCGAAAGCTAAATATCGCTAACTTTTAGTGAATATATCATCAAGTGAGAGCTACCTTTTTGAGCCCTGAAACTCAGAACTGCGAAGCAGACGTGCTAACCACTAGGCTACCGCGCTGCCATAATGAAAATCACTTGTACTTGCTATTTCTTCCAAAGGTGACTGCACAGCATACCACAGTTTTTGGGGGGATTAAATAGCGTAACCTAAACAGATCTTGCCAAAGTTCAATTACGGGTCTGCTTGTCACCTGCGAAATTAATTATGAACATTTTGCCACCCTGGCCCCTCGGACCCTTCCAGCCCGACAGTGAAAGAGAGACTGCCACGGTGAAGAAGGGGATCTAAGGTATCCGTCATTTAGGCTGAATCAGGGTATTGAGGCTACCTGATCCTTGCTGGCGTCAGCTCGTATTTATAAGCCCCCCAAAAATTTGCCCCCCCCCCCCCTCCTCCACTTAGGGCTTTAACATAAACCTACAGTATACATTTATCACACACTTAAAGGGGCTGCCAGACGAGTGGCGCGGGGGGGGGGGGGGGGGGGGGGTTGTTTTCGTCTGTCGTCGGGAGTCAAAAAATCCGCGACGATGGCTTGCAAATTGGAAACGGTGAAAGGAAGATAAAGCCAGTGAGGACGTTTGTTGACTTCTTTCATGTGGTCTCCGTCCGCCGCAAGGCTGCGCGCGGTTCGATGCACGAGGCTGTAACGAGGCTCGCTCCTGGAATGCGAGTAGCTCCGAGGACAAGGTGTGTTTTTTTTTTTTTCTTCCCGCGTATCCTATTAACGTCTGACTGGCTGAGCTTGATGGGCTTTGTCAATTCCACCCTTTTAATCATCCACGCTAAAAACCTTCTCCCCAGAGTCCTAATCCCAAACGGCGCTTTCAGCCCACGAAGAGACTCAAATAAATAAACCACAAGTGTTTTCCAACTTTTCCCCCCGAAAGGAGGACGGAATCTTAAGATTGGGGCTTTTAAATAGTCGATGAATTTGATGGAGGCAGGCTTTTCTGACTCTCGACTTCAAAGAGGCAAGAGTCACGTCGCCGCCAAATCCATCAGGATCAGAAGCGTGAGAGTGTTGTGAGTGCTAGCATGTGCAGACTACTGATGAGGAAACTTTACGGTCCCTTAAAAGCGGAGACCAAATGTTCCCTTTTCTGATATTTGACCTTAGGTCAAACCAGAAAGTAGCTGGGATACTCACTTTTTTTTGTCATAATAATATCTGACGATACATGGCTCGGAATGACAACAATGTGCTCGCATGCTAACGCTAGCTTACCATATACAGTCTCCACTTTGCTACTGTTTTCACGCTGCCTTTGTTCTCTTCCCATATTGTTAGCTCTTGTCCCGACTGATGTGATGATCAAGGATGAAAAAAAAAAAAAAAAAAAAAAAAAAGCAAGTGCCCAATAGATTTTTTTTAAAGCATATATGATCTGTTACTTTGTAGGGAGCTGAGGTCAGTTTGTCAATGCGCTGCCGCGCGCAATTCTCAAACTGAGTCGGCACTTTTAAAGCAAGAATTCCATTGATCTTCATGCATATGCGAACCATTGGAAGTAGCTGAGGTCAGAGGATGGACGCGTAAATGCATATTGTAAGCCAGGGAGGGTGTCCAAAGTTTTTCCTTCTCGGGCCACATGCGCACGTCCACTTTCAGAATCAAAGCAAGAGTAATCAGTTAGGATGTGACCCATTTTAAAGCAGTGTTCACTTGAGGATCTTAGTAACTCATTCGTGTGAGATGCTCTCAAGTCAGACCTTGACACTGACGGCGGAAAGTGCAGGATAACATTTTTTTGCTTCTGAAACTGTAATATTTAATTCACGAGGTACTTACAAAGAGAAATGTTGTCGCTAGTTTAGTTGTAAATATGTTCTTTGCATATCTAGGAAAGTTCTCCCAACTCAAATGTATCAGCTGTCAAACCCACACACAGTGTTGCAGGTCAAAAGTGATTTTTTTTTTTTTTTTTTGCTAAAAAATAGACGGTGGGCCGCGAATGGCCCCCAGGCCATAGATTGGACACGCTTGGCCTTTAGCCAAATTCCATGCCATTTAAAGCAAGAATCCAATCGATTTTTAAAGGATACGGCACTCTGTTTGATCTATCTGAGGTTCTGCGAGTCATGGCAGATGACAAAGTTAAGGAAAGCACTTAGCGGAAGAATCCTGATTGATTTTGATGCAAACGAGACCCTCGCGAAGGCGCTGAGACCACCATAAATAAAGGTTATGAACATACCATTGACTGTTGCTGGGTTCGAGGAGTTATTGCCAAGTTAAGTTTGCTAATCGTAGGCCATCTTAACATTATGCTAATATTGCAAAAGTTTGAGACGTCAACTTTTGTGTGTGCGTGGGTGTTTTGTTTGCGCTGCAGCCACGCGTAGGCGTTGTCAAGTTTTTGTACACCGCGGAATATTGTGCATTCGGGCTTCGTTATGTGGCCTTCAAATAAAAATGTGTTTTTACTTCACCCCCCCCCCCCAAAGAAAATCTGAATTCTTATTTAATAAACAAAAAGGACATTATTTACTGTTTTTTTTTCTTGTGAGATTTGATTTATTTCTCCTGATACCAAACAAGCTCAGAAAGTAGTTTTTTTGTTAAAAAAAAAAATATATATATATATATTTTTTTTTAATCCCAGCATTTACTTGCATCAGCTTCCATGGACATACAATAAATTTATATTATTATTATCCGTACATGTGAGATGCTTGAGTGTGCCTGTGTGTGTGATTAATGCATGTGTGGGTGAGTCATAAACGCTGCGGCCATTGTCTTTGGCGGCCCACTATCCTTTTCCTCCAGGTGTCCAAAACATGCCCGAAGTGTGTTTTGTGTGTGCGCGCATGTACGCAAATATATCACCCCCCCCCCCCTCCCCTTTTGGCGGTTACTGCCCTCGCATATACAGTACATACTGTATCCCCCCATGAGATCACCATGCTGAAAGCAAGCATGTCTAGTGTGCGTGCGTGTGCGATGACAGCAAGCCCCCCCCCCCCCCCCCACACACACACACACTCCGCAATGAGAGTCCTTGTGTGACACCATCGGCGTCCAATAAGTCGGCTTCGGTCGTCTCATGTCGTAAATCTTTGCCATTTTGTGCGGACGCGTTACAAACAGATGTGCGCAGCCTCCAGGCGTACGCGCTCTCCCTTTTACTGTATGCTCACCGTGACTCAGTCCTAAGACATTTCTAAAACGGGGCTAATAGATCACCTAGACGCTAACGCAATGCTAATTTAGTCCTACGCGGTGTAAACAGAAACGGCGCTAATGCACTTGCCTATTCACGAATCAGCATTGGGCGAACGTCACTGAAACTATTTGCTGAGAAAGGGAACCTTTTGGCGCCTGGCTGCGAAGTTTGGCCGGCTGGACAAACAGCAGACGATGGGAGGGTTCCAGTAGAGGTTCGACAGGCGGGAGAGTCTTGTGGTGTTGATGTCTGGAGAAAGCAAGGGTGGTGAACGTCTCAAGATGGCGCAGAGAAAGGTCCGGATCGATCGCTGTCGGCACTGATAGAAGCTAACAGCCGATTAGCCGGAGTATCTACGTATCGCTGGCTAAAATGTAATAGGAAAGTAGTAATTAGAAAGTACATTTTTGCTCGTCGTGAAGTGGTGGACTTTCATTATTCTGTTGCAATGTCAAACCAACGTTTAAATGTAAAACTAGCCGCAACAAAAACTGCTTCCTGTGCATATAATTTGGGAAGAAAAGTTCGGAGAAAAAAGTATTTTGTTTTCAAGGGGAAAAAAATTATAATCTTACATTATAGTCATACAGTTGTTAAAAAGTCACATGAATAATTCATTAACTGTAGTATTTTTATTTAGTTTTTTTTTTTAAAGCAATCTTAATCTTTATGATTATTTATGACTCTTGAGAAACATGTAATATATTTCTGAGAAAACAATAGTCATCTTACAAGAATAACGTTTTATATTCTCGAGAAAACCCCTGAAGAAAGCGCGGTTGACTCCCGGGGAAGCTAGGTGACACAGCTAATCAGATGCTAACAGCTAGCCGCGCAATGTAATGCACAGGAAATCAAGTAAAGATATTTAAATGTATGTATTTAAAAATGAGTGCCACAACATTAACAAAAGGCTCATAGGAAAATGGTAAAGGCTATTTATGAGGTTAGCAACTTTGCTAACCAGGGATTTTTTTTAACACACAAAATTAAAAAAAGGGTGTGACAAATGTGCCTTTGGTGATAAGGTCAGAAGCTCATTTGCTGCCATGGAGGCGGGATTTAATAACTTAGAGGAGTCGTGGAAGAGCAGTGTTTAGCCACCGTAGCGAGCCAGCCGCAGCTCGTGCGGCACAAGTTAGCTTAGCGCCTAGCATTGCCCCAGAAGTTTCCTGACAGCGAGGATGCGTTACTGTTCATAGTAGACACACCGTTGTTTTTCTAATCAGCAATTTCTAACGTAGCTGGTTCAAATAACGGTGTGGCTGCTCAGACATGCTGGAAGCCATTTTATCTCTGAAACATATAATCAACTCATGTTCTCGCATGAGGTCGCTGAAGTCCAAATTGATCATTTATAGGCCAAATTTAGAGTATACTGTCTCCGCGTGTCTCCCCGCGTGTGTCGTATCTTCCGCGCAGCCCGTTAGCCTTTTTTTTTTTTGTGTCGTTTGTTGTTCCGTTGCTTTTTTCTGATGTTCATTTAACACCAGATGGCAATTAGAGCATGCACAAGTCAAGACTTTATATTGCCTTTTTTTTTTTTTTTTTGGTGAGATCTTAAAACAGATGAACTGCGGCTGAGGATGAAAGTCTTTTTTTTTTCCCCTCCCGAGTTACAAACGAGCGAGCCTACAAATGGATAGAATACAGAGACGGCACACTGCGCAGTTGCGCTCACACATGCACGCACAGTGCCACATCCTCTGTTACTGGGCTATTTTCTTCCCTGGTGTTTAGAAGCTATTCTCGGGCTGGTGTTTGTGCATGTGACCCAAGTCACCCCCCCCCACCCCCTCCCCCCTTCAACGAAATGTCCGTCTGGCTTTTTATCCCAAGTTATGTGTTATATACGTGTGTGTGTGTGTGTGTGCGTGCGTGTGCGCGCACTTGTGTGTGTTCATCCCATGTTGACACCTCCTGCTACGTATCACACCTAAGCGTCTCCCCTCTCGTCCTTCTACAACCCCTCAAGGGCATTCCTCATCTTTTTGTTCTCTCCCTTAAATCAACACCTCGTCCACTCGGGAGCAATTTCAAGAGCATGTTAACGATGGATTTGTAACTATTTTCCTGCATCTTCTGGAACTACAGGATTCAATTTCTATAGAATTGTTTTTGATTAAAAAGGGAATATATATATATATATATATATATATATATATATATATATATATATATATATATATATATATATATACACAAATATTAGGGCTGTCAGATTATTAGAATTTTTAATCGTAATTAATTGCATGACTTCAATAGTTAATTCATGATTGATCGCTTATTTTATATCTGTTCTAAATGTACAATAAAATATTTTTTCTAAGTTTTCATACACTTAAAAGTGGGGAAAAAAAGTTTAACTAATTAAAAAGATGTACTGTACTGTAAAAAAACAAGTGTGATATTGACTTGTGTTGAGGTCATTTTTCTGCCACTAGGTGTCATAATTGCATTTGTAAGGCATTGGTGACGACTCACTGCATTTTTCTTTTCATATTAAGAGCTATCTAATGTTTAACATAAAGCAACCTGTGAAATTCTGCACATTTTTAAAATTGTAAAATACAACTTGACCCCAGTCTCCACAAATATATGCATTATTATTAAATTAAATTAGGACTGCTAAATTTTGACGTGGATGACGAGAATTTCCCCAAATTAACTCAAAATGAACGCACTCATTTTGACACTGATGACTCCTTTTGTAATCGAGCTCCTCTCCTTCTGTAACCATGAAAATTGATTTTAAATAAATCCCGACAAATAAACTCAAATGAACCAAGATAGAACTCGCAAGGTAGCCTTCAGCCTGCACTGGGTGTCATTAGATGATGTAAGTGTTCCCAATGAATTGTCCCGTGATGGCATCATTGCTGTATCATGATCCAATCGTAAATGGCTGAAAAGTTTGGCGCCGGCGAGGTGATGGAGCCCTCGAGCGCCCCAATTTAGATTTTTCTTCGGGGGCTTGGGGGGGGGGGGGTGCCTCTTTTTTTGCCCATGGTCATCGAGAACACGACGGCTCTCCTCGCTGTCTCCGTGACAACGGGCGGTGGCGACGAGGGGTTTGCGGTCAGAAACCCTAATCTGCTCCTCGTATGACCCCCCCTGATGGACAGGAACAGCAGTCCACGCACGCACTGGCGTGCCTCGCTTCGCTGGTGCAGCGTAAACATGCGCTTATATGGATTCCAATTCATTTCTGCTACCATAAACACATTTTGGACACGGATAAGTCGTCTTCAGTACAGACAGTAAAGAAGATACGTTCTTTTTTTTTTTCTTTTCTTTTTTTTTGTAAATGTCGTGCAGACGTGTGGTGCGCAGTGTACGCCGCGTGTCACTTTTGAAGCGTCTTTAAGAGGCCACTTTTGGATGGTCATGCTACGTCTCCGGTCAGGCCACAAATCAGTGTTTCTGAGCACACGGCAGTCTGGAGAGTGTAAAAGCAGAGCACCGCTCATTTGCTCCTCACGGAGAGCTGGCCGGTCTTTAAAAGTTAAGAGAAAGGTTGGACGCAGTTGAAAGACGGGCTACGTCAGCAGTCTTGTGTAAGCTTACGCAAGTGGACACCAGCCCAATTGTCATATTTGTTTGGATTCAGAATCAGTTCTTCTTCATAGAAAAGAAAAGAAATGAGAGCTGCAACTAACGATTATTTAGATAATTGATGTGTCTATTTTGTTGATTAAAAAAGTTTTTTTTTCATGCATTTACTCAAAAACAAGACGTTATTTCAAATTGACATTCACGCAATTATGATTCAGTTACTGGTTTGGTCTGTAACATGTCATAAATAGTAAAATTGTTGATCATTGTTTTCCAAAGTCAAAGCAAATTTTTTCTTTTGATTCTGCCCAAATCTAATCAGTCCTCTTTCATGGATGACTACAGAAATCAGGCATTTACTGTGGAGAAGCTGAAATTCCGAGCATTTGGATCATTGTAAATAAGAAAAGCTTTTGAAACATTCATCAATAATAAAAAATTAAAAAAAAAGATTAATTTGATAATTGATTTGTTGTTAAAAAATCATTGCAACACTAATGGAAATTACGGAACCCCTAAAGTGATATGGGAGAATTATTATTATTATTTTTTATATGTTTCTCGTCAGGACGAGAAACATTCTTGCTAGGACAAGAAACATATTAAAAAATTGTTTTCTCCCATGTCACTTTAGGGGAATTACATTAATAAGTACAGTACATGAGCACATTTTTTTTCATTTTTTAAATTTTATATATATATTGAAGAAATTTACATTTTCCAGAAAAAACGAAGATAATGGACATTTTTATGGAAAATATGAAAGGGAAAAAATTCACTTGAAAGAATGGCCGCTATTTACAGTAAGTGCACTTCATTTACCATAAAGTTTCATTTTCAAGAATTACAATAATAATATTATCAGTAAAATTTTATATTTTCGAGAAGAGTCTCAATCTTACATAGTTATATTTTGTAGTTATATAAGCACATACTGTAGAAGCGTGAAAAAATAAATAAATAATGATAATAACAATAAACAAAGAAAACAAACATTACAATAAATAAATAGATACATAAATTCTTCAAAACAAACTCTTACAGCGCCTCCTCGTGTGCCTGTGACCAAAGCATCACAGTCCCGTGAGTGCGACTGTGCGTGCGTTTTTTGACGTTTTCAACTCTTACTCATATTCGTTCATGTTTACTTTTCTGCTTTTCACACGCGCTGTTCGTGGTTCCTGAGTGCGCGGGGGTGTGCGTCTGTGCGCCTTATAAGGCTTTTCAAGATAAGAAAAAGCCGTGAGTCACCCGCCTGTTCGCAGGCACAAAAACATCCTCTTCCTTGCCCTCCGCACTTCCCCGCAGGGTAAATTTGGGCCGTCTATCCGAGCCGCCGTCCTTCGGGGGCCGCTTGCTCATAATGAGGTGTGGAGCTATTCACACGGCCTTTCTCCAGAGACCTGTGTGTGCGCGTGCGCGCGTGCGTGCGTGCGCGATACCGTAGTGGCGCAGCAGAGTTGTACCAGAGGGACCACCATTGGGAAGTGCTTACAGCAAAGAGGAGAACGCTCAAAAAGCCAAAGAAAAAGCAAAACAGACTTTAGGCATTTTGCCCCACCAAAGGCCCAAGTACCTTTTAAACCTTCTAAATGCGTAGTATAGTTCCCAAATATGATGATAAATCCGTTGAAAGCCCACAAACTCAAAACATTGCCAAGATATGGACCCCCAAAACGCCAAAAAAGAAGAAGCGCTTTGTCATCACAAAATCCACTTTTAATGGGTTAATATCTCTTAAAATAGCACACCTGTGCTCTTTATAAGCGCCAATCCGTACAGACAAGGCCAGAATATAAAAATATAGCAATTTACAGTTTTTTTCTACCTTAAAACAAAAGATGCAAGCCTCCAAATATGGTACAAAATTTAAAAAAAAATTTGTGTGCGATTCCCGGATGCCAAAAGTGGGCGTGTCACCCAAAATTTGACGGGCCATAACTTGAAAACCGTTTGAGCTCGGAGGCTCAAACTTGAGTTTAATAATTTTGACATATTATGGCACCGGTGGAATAAAAATCAAGCAAATTGAAGGGGTGTACTCAATTGTGTTAATACGGCATTCAACTCTTGACAACCATTTTGAGACGAGCCTTTCAGCAATGCAACTGACTACTGGAACTCTATTTTCCTCTGTGATATAGTGGTGCACTTCTGCATCACACAAAAAAAAAAAAAAACACAGAAAGCAAAAGTGAGACATGAAGATGCTTGAAAATTGTCAATACATAAGCACGTTTATTATGCTAGCAGCTATGCAAATTAGAAAGCAAGAGTTTGGCAGCCTTGTGTTTACCCACTTGTGTTTCCTGTCAGAATTATTGAGACCTGCCTTCAATGGATCTCCCGATCACGCAACGCATTTGGTCCAATAACGCATAATTGTGCTTTCTAAAGGAGATCTCTCTGCTTGTGTTCTTCGTGAAATTTGTTCAATTTAGACAAATCCATAAGGCTGTACTACCACATAATTTCTAACTTTATCAAACGGTATGCTTAAACGCATCCATACAAAAAATAATAAAAAACTTAATAGCAAGTAGATGTGAGGTAGTAAACACTTCATTGTAGCGTTAGCTTATCTTGTTACTGTCTTTAGCTTTGGACGCTGCGGTATTTCGCTCCACAGTCTTCACCTTGTCATTTATGAAATTACTATACATCTTTTCCCCATTGGCTTATTGGACAGTTACGTCAGACCCCAATGAATTCTGCCTAGTGACAAGTGGCAGAAGCCGAGCTATTCTGGCAAGCTGCATCTGTTAGCTAGCTAGAATGCTATTTTATATTTTCTTGTTGAATTTCGTCATTTACATCACGAGGTTGCTTGTGTGTCTCGAGCAGCCAGCTACAAGCGTCCCACCGCAGCTGTAAGATTTACACGTTGATGTATTATGCATGGGAATGTGCTGAGTCAGGACAACTCGAGGGAAGAGGGGGGAAACAAGAATGAGAGTAAGACAAATGAAAGAAGTGCATTTTAACGGGTCAGACTGAAAAGATGATTTTCTTTTACACCACTGTTGAATCATTTTTATACACAGAGGGTTTGTCCCCTCAGGCGCGTTTAACCGTGACGTACGCGTAGTATTTATTTACATATTTCTTTACTTTAAGTTTAAAATATGCACGAGTGTTTTGTGACTTCAGGCAGATGGAGTTTTATCGTGTCTTCGGGAATATCCATCCATATTTTTTAGCCGTTTGATCCTCACAAGGGTGTTGTTGGAAATATGACTTTTAAAAAGATCCCCGGTGGCAGGGCACATGTGACATCATTAGTACTTTTCCACAGGTCTTATTTAACTGTTCTGTGACGAATAAGTGATAGGAATTTGGGATGAATTGCTCATCAGCTTTGCGTGTTGTCTTTATTTGGTTATTTAGCTTAAAGTTGGTCATCCATGACCTAAAAACCAAGATTTTAAGGTCAGACTTTGACTGTTATACCCCGAATATTGACCATATGTGGTCATGTGCACAGTTTTTCTAGTGAGTATCATTTATTCATCTTTTCATAATTGAGACGCTAACGGTTTGCTTTCTCTTCTGTTTTCCCCCTCCACCCTTACTACACCTCCCCTCCTTGCCCTTTCTTCCGCTGAATCCTAGGTGGCACCCCCGCCCCAGTCAGAAAAGCACAACGCCTCAACCGGAGACGAGAGCCTTGAGAAACGAGAGCGACGGCAGACACCCAGACGCAACATAAGCAGAGAGAGCGAGAAAAGGGGAACGGGGGGCCATCTGTGCTCGGTCCCTTGCTATTCTGCAGCTGTGTCGGAGTCAGCAAGTACTTCTCAGCTGCCTCAGGACGTTTAAAAAGGAGGAGGAGGAGGTAAAAGATTTCTTCCAGCGTTTCATTGCACAAGGGACGAGCCAAGTCCGGAGCCATGCTGAAGCCTCGTTGGCAGCGCATCAGGCCCGTGGGGGTTGCCTCTGTGAAGAGAAGGGTGATAGCCCAGCTGGATGTTCCGCTGTCGCTGTCTCGCCTCGCTGTCATTAGTGGATAACGAGCCGCCGCGCGAGAGGAAGCGGAGAAGCAGCCCGTGGAGCGAGGGGGAAGAACCTTGCAGCTGTTTTTAAGAGGCCCTGAGATCTTACGTCTCTCCTTTGCAACTCGACTTTTTAAATAATTCCATGCTAAAGAATCTGTGATACAAAACTTGAAAAGACCTTTCATTTTTTTTCCGGAAGATGATACTACTTTGATTATTATTTTTTTTTTTCATGGTCTATGCCCTGACGGATTAGTTTGGTGACATTGGTTACCATGGCAGCAGCCTACCGTGTGGTGGTGAGCAGTGTGAGCTGCTACAACAGCGTGGTGGTGGACCGGCGCACGCACTCTCACGCTGTGCACTATTGTTCGGGCCCGTGTCGAGCGCTTTCCCAGGGGCTGGAATGTTCTGTGGCCCATCATGGCACTTGCTCCGAGCTGCTGGTTGCGCCGGACTTACCCTACACCGACCCGAATGGCCTGACCGGACACTCAAGCTGCATGACCTCCCAACAGATTCCTCACCATGGTAGAACGAGCGGTACTGTTGACACGGGTTATAACTGTGACGCTCTGGAGAGGGCAGGCAGCAATGGAAATTTGTTTATAGGGGAGGAGAGCAACATGTGGCGGGGAAAGAAGCTCCCCAGTGGCGGAGGGTCAACGAGCAACCTGAGCTGTGGTAGCTACGGTAGCCTCAAAGACATCACTGAAGAGGCCATCAATCTGGCCAGCGGTAAGCTCAAAGAGTTTTCCTTCGACAAGCTTCGACTCTCCTCGTCCAGCCACGTCACCTTCCGCAAAGGCCGCAAGGTCCGTCCCGACTCGTTCAGCCGTCGCTCCACCGACCTGGAGATCATCTACGGCCACTTCAGCTCCAACGTCCCCAGTAACTGCACCACCGCTGCTCCCAACGACGAGAACGCGCCGCCGTTTTTAGAGACGAAACCGAAGGGCAGTTCTAGCTCCCCGTCGGCTATCGCGAAAGTAAACGGTTCAAGCGGCAGCGGGTCGCTGGACCAAAGTGTGAACACTCTGGCCTCTCTTTACCGCAACACTCTCGGAGAGGAAAATCTGATTGCGCGTCTGCTGGAGAAGACGTGGGCAGAGGCAGCTGCCGGGGGTGCCGGCGGGGAGGACATCCGCGCTTGCCTTGATATCCTCCTCAAATGCTCAGAAGACCTGAAGAAATGCACCGACATTATCAAGCAGTGCATCCGACGCAAAGCCGGCGGAGGTCCTCAGGACGGAGGGGCCAGTCCCGACAGCGTATACCGGGCCTTGATGACCCGACTGAGCATGTATCTAAAGAGACTACCTCTGGATCTGGAAGGGATAGGAGGTAGCGGGCAGGGTGGACAGGGCACGCCCGGGAGCGGACATGGTGATCTGATGGAGCTGGTGAACAGTCTCCACTCGCTCCAACAGACGCCATTTTCACCGATATTTGGCAGTGAGCAGCCACCTCGTTATGAGGACGTAGTGCTGTCGCCTCCGAGCCCCAAGACGGCTCTTCATTCTGCGTCGTCCACTCCTCACATATCCGTCCAGAACTCTTCATCCAAAGCGCTCACCAATGGACTACAGCATTCACATCCTCCGTCGTCGATCGCACATCACAATCTGTCTCCCACTCCTGTCACGAGTCCTTATTCCAGTCGCTCTCCGACGCACTCTCCGTCCCGTCTTCGAACCTCGCCGACCCCTCCGTACACCCACACCCCGCCTGGATCCCCCATGGAGGCTTTGTACATCGAGGAGGAAGATGTAGATATGGGTAAGACGTCTGAACAGATCGCTCAACAAATGTCCCAGAATAAAGACATATCAAGTAAATCTGTTTTTCCATCTCAACTAGAGTCGACCAGCGCTGTCCACAACCCGACGAGGCCGTCCCCCAACATGCTCGCACCCAGGAATGATGACATTGACAAACTGCTCATGGATTTGGAGAATCTGTCTCAGAGTATGAGCAATCCCAGGACTACTGAGCCTCCACTTCCGGTCAAGACCCGCAAGCGAGGCGGCAGCGGCCTTGGGCTCGTGTCCACCGAAGCCCAGACTCAGCACACAATGCCCCAGTTCCAAGTAAAAACCCCTGCGAGCCACCTGGCCATGAATGGCACCAGTTCCAAAGCCCCTCAGGGAGAAACTCACAATGCTCGAGCTGGCGAGGAGCATGAAGATGGTGCCTTGCTGTTGAGAATCTTGGAGAGCATTGAGACTTTTGCCCAAGAGCTGGTGGACTCGGGGTCGGGGAGCACCGGGAGCGCGGAGAGGAAGAGCGGGAAGGAACGGGAGGTGATGAGACTTCTGCAAGGCACATTGGCCTCCACTGGTAGGCCTGACACACCCGTTGATAGTACGACATTACAAATTGCTCGGGCAGCCTGTCCACCGGAAGCCGATCCCGCAGTAACCGTTCCGGCCATACCGCCGAAGCTCTCTGCACGAACGCCCTCGGTTACAGCTGCTCTCACGCAAAAAACTGCAGCTGAAGATATATGCACGGCTGCATCTGCGCATCAATCTACACCTGAGGCACCCTCCACGTTTGTGGCTACAGTCACAACACCTGAAACTAAAGACACCGTTTCAGAAGCCTCCTTAGTCCATCCCAAATCCACCCCTGCACCTGCAAACTTGCATTCCCTTGCACGTCCTGCCGAGCTGGGGAACGATGCTGCTCCTAAAGTGCCGCCGACCGGGTCCAGCCCGCCTGTGGTAGTCGAGAGAGACCCTGCTGTTACCATCGGGAACACTCCGGCTTTGAAAGACACGGGTTCGACCCTGCTCATCCAGCAGACTCCCGAAGTAATCAGGGTAGGTCCCAATTCTTTATTGACTTCACTTGATTTGCCGTGTTATAAAGTACAAGACAAAATACATCCATATATAATTTTTAAAGTGCTGTATTTTTTTTTTTTTTTTAAGTCATAATTCTACATGAGAATGAAGTCAGATTTAGAAAAAAAAAAACGTTACTTTGATATTTTTGCGGTTAATCTTAAAATAATAAAATCATACATTTTTGAAAGTCATTGTACAACTTAAAATATTTTGAGAACATTTTTTAGGGGAAACAATTTGAAATGTTAGTGATGAAAAGTTATCGTGTTAATATGATATTAAGGCCAAAATAATACTAGAAAAAAAACTCTTACCATATCAAAAAAAAAAGTCATTAAAACATTTTTTATATTTTTGAGAACAAAGTCCAAATACTTCATTTGGTTATATTACATGAATAAAATATAATTTTGGGCAAGACTAATTGTTTATTTTCAGGCAAAGAAACTTGTGTGAAACCTTTTAGGTTGAGATAAAAATTCATATTATTATTTTTTTTTTCATTGAATGTGAAATTTAATTGCGTAGCACGTGCAAGCAAATGTCGGCTCTTTGCTGTTCCTCCTTTGCCTTGAAAACATGTCCAAGTTGAAACAGCCCGCAGGGTTTGTATTTTTCTCATTGCTGAGGCACAACAGGATCGTTGAATATAATTGATAGCTGGTGATGAATAGTGGTAATTAACTGCGGCGATGTGCCTGTCTGCTCCTTTGACTCAACAGAATTAGAGTGCTGGCTTGAAATAGATCTTTTTGGTGTTAAGCCATCCTGTTTGCTGGTTTGTTTATGTATTTATTTATTTGAAAAATTAGTTTAGCGCACTGTGCCGCCTCATGTCCTGTTGATCTGAAAAGCGTCTATTTTGGAGGTTGCCATGGTTGCCGGCAGCCAGAACTCAACAATAACGGTACCTGAGCGCATCATTAGAGAAAACCGATAAGAACAACCCGTTCCAGGACTTTCTGGAAATCTCTGCCCGTAAGGCCGTGAAAGTTAAAAATGTATATGTGAAATAGGCAAAGTTAATAATAAGTAGATAATTAATTTGCGTTTTTTTTAAAGATAATTCTCAATTTGTCAGGGAAAAGAAGCCAAAAACGTTACATATATTGTATCTAAAAAATATTTTTTCACCTACTTTTTTACAATGAATTAATTGCCAAACTTTGTGATAAAATAATTATAATTAATTCTCTTGTTTAATAAAATTGTGTTGAATGCATATATAATATTATTATTTGTAACAAATGATTTAAGCAGATAAATGACTAGTTAACTAATATAAACGTAACATGCTGTACACATGAATGAATGTGTTTAACAAATACTTTTTATTTCAATGTTAACAATAAATCAATAATAAATGTTTTTTTTTAATGATAATGGATTCATTTTGAATTATTAAATTATTTAATAAGATAAATGTATGTAATTTTAAATGTGTATTTGAAATGATTTTACATTTTATTTCATTGTCACATAATGAATTAGTTGTCAAATATTTTTATGAGATAAATGAATAATAAGTAATATAAATAAATGTAACATCTGCTGTATATATAAATTTGGTTTCAACTAATACTTTAATTATTTACAATGTTTTTATTGTATTATTTATAATTCATTTATGATGAATGAACCAATGATTTTAAACGTTAAAATTGTGTTAAATGTGTTTTCAATCAGTCAACACTAACCAGAAAAATTAATAAAACCAAACAAATAAACACACAGTACATTTAAACAATTTCAAGGTGAAAAGAAATCACCTAAATCAAAGCAAGAAATATTGCAAGACTCTTGATCATTTAAATGCTCCATATAATCCTTGTACTTTATCCGTCACGCCAATAAATAGCCCATAGATGTGACTGTGATTGACCGTAGACCGGTCCAGGGTGCGTCCCCTGTGTCCCTCCTTCACCTCCAGTCAAGAAGTCAGCCCGCAATGAGCCAACACGCCATGCCTGCCATTGATTGGCCAACGCTCTTCCAGTATTTTGGGCGTGTTGAGTAATCCTTGTTGCCGTGTGGCGGGACCACCCAATAGGAGGCGCTTGTTGGAGGGTGCGCCGGAATTCGCAAGGGGCTCGAGGGGGGGTTGTCTGTTAGCACCACAAGTGTTAACTGTATGGTTAGCCTCCTCCCCTGCTGGATGAAGGCGTGAGGGGGGGCGGGGGCGTGAGGGGGGGGGGCACCTAAATCTGTCCACCCCCCCACCCTGTACTATGGCATCCCGCTAACAGACTCGCTGTCGCCACAGTGTAAATGGACCTGCTTGTGTGTTGTGCGCCTGTGTGAATGTGCGTTGTTGTTGTTGTTGCCGTCCATGTTGCCCGATACTGTTTATGTTGCAAACCACGCTGTGTTAAAATTAAAAACATGTATTTTGAGATTTGGCTTTTCTGAGCATGTAGTTTCTCATGTTTGGTTTGAAGTAGTACATATTAAAGGAAATCTACTCAAGGAGGTTGTTCCACATTCTTAACTCATTCACTCCCAGCCATTTTCACTGAAGCAACCCCGTTCGCTCCCGGCTATTTTACTGGATTTTGACAGATTTTCTCTTCTTTCATCAGGAAAACAAAAAGTATATTTCTATCTGTTTCCGTTTTGCAGCAATTAGCATTAGAATATAGCTAAGTTTCATCATTATTCACAAACCTGCAACTTGGCCATGGTTGATCTCTTATACTCTGCTCTCACCTGCTGGCCATTTTTTGTAATAACTACCATTGCTTTAAGCCACCTCTTCAGATCAGAGGCTGCATCAAAGGCGCCTGTATGCTCTAGCAGGAAAAACAAACAAATGTATAAATAAAATTTTGGGACCATGGCAATATTTAAAATAGAACGTTTTTTTTATATGTTTTTGGGAGCAAATTAGTTAAAGGGGAATGCAAGGCAAAAATATGTCCTCTTTCCACTAGTCGAAAGACAGTATTCTGATTAAAATTTAAGCAGATAAGATAAAAAGTTAAGCAGATTAATTCATCTGTTTTCATTAGTCTCAGGGGGCAGCCATTTTGTCCTACACCGCCCTCAGCTGTCGAGTAAAACTGATGTCAAACTGCCCTCGGGCTCGCATTGCAAACATCACAGCTTGTTTGTTTTCTGGGTTTGGTCACATAACGTTTGCAATGCGAGCATGAAGGCACTCTGATGTCCTTGTGTTGATGAAATGAAAGAAACATACCTTTTTTTTTGTCTTTTTCTGGATTGCATCATCAAATTTAGCGCACGTGTAACATGCAGTCAGCTGTTAACTTTAAATTAAAAAGACCGTATATGTATTTGCGGTTGGGCACCCACAGATTTAAATATTTGCAAATTATTTTTTTTTAATTAAAATGAAAAACAAATTCAATATTTCTCAATATTAACACACGTTTTAGTTTTCAGGTACCCGGAAGTATTTTTTATTTATTTAAAAAAAGAAAAGAAAAGAAAATCATCCTCTGACCTCAAACCTATGGAGAACTTGTGACGTACTCGAGTCCCTCAGTACCACCTTGAGATCATGTTAGGCAAGCAACCCCGCGCTACCGTTAGGTCACAGCCGGATTTGAGAATAGCTTCCCTGACACCCAATACCAACGGTGGGAATTATTACTAATATTCCTCTCTGCCCCACTCGCGCATTAAAGTGTCAGCCGAGCCGCAAACAAGGCTCTGACGGAATGCCCTGTGCACTTAATGGGCCACGTTTGAAACCGCTTGGGACTAAAGCCTGCCGCGGTGTCGTGGTCCTCACTTAGCGCTTTCAGCTCCACCTGTCAAATGGCACCAACGCGTGACGTCAAATTCCAGGCAGCCTCGTCTGCCGGCCCAACTCTCAGCGGGAGATCGTAAGCAGAGTCGCCGAAATCCGCGCCGCAATGTGCCCGTGTTTCACATTTGGGTTTTATAGGAGGGAATCTAAGGAGAGGCTTTTTAAGTGCAGCCTTAGTGGCTGGGACCCTGAACTGGATTAGCACGCTGGAAAAAATATACACTGTAAAAAATGGGGAATAATATTGACTAGGGAAAAAAAGCTATGTACACGAACTCATGACCTTCGGTTTAGAAGACAGACAGACGTGCTACCACCTGAGCCATGCCACTCTGGTTATTTGCCACTATACTTCATTGCAGGTGTGTCCAAAATGAGACCAAAACTAATATACAGAAGGAGTGGCATGGCTCAGGAGGTAGAGTGGCTGTAGCTTTTTTTTATTTTATTTTATAAACTTGTACTCAAACTCTCCTTGTAAAAGTTACTTTAGAATTTCTGAGTAAACAAACTTTACTCAGTTTTTTTTTTTCAAGTAAATATTATGTTTGTTTCTTTTACACAGTGTCGGTGCACGGATGGCATATATGCAGATTTTTAAGATGATTGCATATGTGCTTAAAAAGTACAACCAACAAACAAAATAGACAACAGCGGCCTTGGCTAATTAGTAACAAGAAATATCACATATCTGTCATTGATAGGAAGCTGAAAGACATTTGACCATTTTCCAGCTTCTCTTTTTCCATCCCGGGTGTCAGCTGTTGACAGCTCCGAGAGAAGCGAGCTGCGTTTTGGCACAAAGGTTTTTTTTTGGTGAAGGGGATGAAAGCGGAGCTTAGGAAAAGTATGCAGATAGGAAGGTAATAACTGTCTGTCAGAAACAACACGAGGAGAGGATTTGCACAAAAACACTTTATATATATATACGAAGGGACAAGCTGAGGGGGGAAAAAAACTGGCGCGGGGATATTAACGGGTGGGGTCGACGTAGTTTGGGGGGGCGGGCGGGGGGCTTTCCAGCACAGTACGGTTGTTGACTCTGCTTCGCCGGAGAATGACATCACTCCTTCGACAGGAAATAAGGTCACAGTAGGAACGCATGCCAAGTAGGGGAAAACGCTTGTTTGGACTTAAAGCCCAACGTCGCGCTTTGACGCAGGCTTTCCCAACGCGGCTCCAAAAAGTCATGAGATGGTGATGAAAAGATCATTTGACACATATCTCAATACAGTTCAATTCACTTGGTTATGATTCGATGTTGTCATGTTTATTATGATGTAACAATAAACAATATATATATATATATATATATATATATATATATATATATCCAAAGACTTGGCATGCTCGTATTGGTAGCCGCTGACATCATCGTCCGGCCCCACTTGCAGCCTGGGACCTTTTCCAAACTGCTGTTCCCACTTAAGCGTCAAACTTTTCTTTTCTTTTTTTTTTAAAGCGAGTCACCTTTTCATCTGGAAACTTTTAACTCGGCTGGAGGCTGTGTCACCGTGGCAACCACCAAAACATGTTTTGGCGCATCAGAGGTGGGAGGGGGAGGCTACACGGGACTCCCCCCACTCCACAATCATGGCCAGATAGTGGGACTCCCTCCCAAGAGCTCTCAGGGAGGCTGTTTTGACAAAGGCGTGGCAGCGGGCCACTTTTTACCTTTTTAAACATGGAGCATGTGAGACAAGCAAAGGTAGTGATTGTACAACCAAAATATTTGACCTGATCTCCACTCGGGTGTTCCTTTGTGTTTCAGCCATCCGCAATCTTGATTGATAATTAAATGTTAATTAAGTGTTGTAAATGTATTTTATAGCATTTTATTGTTGGTCATTGTGGTGGCCAAGTGTAGATTGATTTATTTTTTTGTAACAAGCAATGCAGATTAAAAAAAATATTAATTAATTAATTAATTAATAATTATTTTGGATTTGTTTTGTTGCTGTCATCCAGTAAAAAAAAAAGTTTTAAAATAAATTCAATAATTGTTATATTCATATATTATTTTATCATTTTCCCATGTGTATTATCAGTAATTTTATTTTTTTATTTTTTATGTCACTTTTATTCTTTAAAAATTTAATTTTATCTAACAGAACCCATCAAAACATGACCGGAGTTCGCTGGGGTCACCACCAGCAAAGTTCTACTGTAGCCTACTTTCACTTTCTTAGTACCAAGGAGGGATTGCTGCCCTCTAGTGTCCGTTTTAAAGCTTGTGGAACAGGTCTTTTACGCCATCTAGTGGAGGATCTTGCTAATGAACACTCACCAGTTTAAAAAAAGGAAAAAAAAGTCAGTTTTTTTTTTCTTTCTTTCTTTTTCTCTCTCTTCTAATGAGAGATTCTAGAGAATAAGAAAAAAAAAGGTCAGTATTTCTGAAGTTATGTGCCTTCAAAATGATCCATTTATACCCATTTCCACTTATATTTAAAATAGCCTTTCCTTTTGCCCCTGTGATGGCTGAGTGAGTAGAATTACAAAATGCAGGGTGTGGTTGTTGATACAAAACATGCTGACACTACCTGTTTTCATTCTTTGAGTCATCCTGAGATGAAAAGCAGTAAAGAAAAGTGTCATAATAGGAAGGTGGTTGCAGCGTGACACAATGAGCTTGGATTTTTTTTGGGGGGGGGGGGGGGGGGGGGGGTTCCAGTAGACTTCAGGACAGTTTTAGAACATTTTGGAAAATGTTTGTAAACTTTTAAATGTTTCAGGTTGCAAAAATATCAGTAATTTTTTTGTGAAATATTTTGAAAATTATTCAGTCATTTTAGGATTTGTCTCTGTAAGCTATTGATTTTTTGTGTGTGCGTTATTGGCAATGTTTTTAAACTTGATTGTTTAAAAATTCAGAGAACTGTTTAGTAAAATGTAAATTTTGGAAAACTTTAAGTTAATTTCAGAATTTTTTGTGGGTTTTGTAAACTGCAGGCTACTTTCTAAGAGTCTGAAAATGTTGGTGAATTTTAAAACATGTTTGAATTATGATAAAAAAAATTCACTTAAAAAATGTCTTCTTTTTTTTTTTGCGTGTTTTGGAAACATTACAGTACCATTTTTAAAAAATGTTAGTAAAATTTCAGCTGTTAAATGTTAAAATTTTACTTTAATATTTAATATTTTACTTTTAATATGTTTTTTTAATACATCGTGAAAAGTAAATATTACACTTAAAACAAACATTTCCCAGTCAGACAAAGAGATGGAACAAAATAGTTGCCATGTTTTATTAATTTGTTTTAGTTGTTTCATTTCAATTTTTTGTATCCATATTTTGGTGAAAATAAACAATTTCCACTTGAATATAAAGAGTTTTAAAATATTTTTGTGCAAAAGTACAACCAAAGAAACTTTGTGTGCGTGTGTGTGTTTATGCCACTCTAAAAGAATAAAACAACAATTCTTAGGAATGTATCACAAGGAATGTAATCACTTTAATGAGTGTGGGAAAAATCAAATGCCAGCAAGCAAGTAATCTCAGCAGATGTTGTCGCCACATCGTCACTGTCCGTAACTCGGGTTTAAACTCTGAAGTCGGGGCCACAAACTCAAAGTGACAGCACGGGTCACATGACTTATTCAAATGATAACTGCATTCGTTCGTAGCACGTTAGCAGGAACGTATCAACGGGGAGGTGGTGCGTTCAAGGACTGTGGGAAATTCTAAGCTCAAACCAAAGATGACGTTTCCTGACAGTTCCTGATGAATTTGCAGATCGTGAAGTTTTCATTTATTTTCTTTTATTAAAGCAAGAATCCCATTTGTTTTTAAACTACCTTGAGACTGATATTTCAAATTTAAATCGAAACGAAGCTAACATTTCAAGGTTTTATAAATTGTGCAACATTAAAGAAACAATCCTATTGATATATATTGAACGATGGCTCAAGCAGCAGTTCTGCTTGAACTTGGGTAAACTCCGAAAGCTTTCGAGTCTAGACTTTTAATACATGCTGTGGAAAATCCTTCGCTTGCAGACTCGCCGGCAACAACCGCAACAAACTTCTTTTGATGGCTTTAGCGTTTCCTGAGCGTGGTTCCGATCCATTTCCGCCAAAGTCTGAAGAAACTATCAGACTGTCCTCCATCTCCCCAATGGGCCGTCCATCTTTGCTCTGTCTGGATGTCTTTAAAGCCAAACAAAACGTGTATGATTATTATAACTTAACTGAAACCACAGAATACTTTTGACCTTGAATCACTTAAAAAATAAAAAAGAAGTAAATTAGAAAATTCACTAACGATAATAATCAAACAGCCAGGATCGTTAGAGGGCGCTCGTGAGATCATATGAGCACTTAGAACCAACATGGCTGACTTCTTGTCTTTTCACATGTGTGTTTTGTTTTTTTTATGGCTTTTTTTGTGGGTCTACTCATGATAGACACGGCGACCAAATTTCATGTTGCTGAGTGAAACAGGCTATGGGGGCTGTTTTTTTTTGTTGTTGTTGTCAGGTAAAGTTTTTTTTACTGTAGCTTGCCTGAAATCTGCCTAGCGCCCCAAGCAGAAATAAACATGCAATGGAGTTGCTATGTGTACACGGATAATTTTACACACAGCCGGCAGGTTGCTCCGAGCAGGTGATTTCGGAAGTAGCTTTGTTCACAAAAGTAGTTCCTGGGAAGTGGCGTGCACACATTCAGCATAACAGTTGGCGCTGCAGGACAGCTGAGCCCCCCCCCCCCCCCATCCCTCCCCAGCCGCCTTTGAAGCACTTATCTTCCCATCGGGCCTTCATTGGGCTGACTCGCCTGTTGCCGTATCACGGCGGGAAAAGAGGAAGCGTTCTGCAAATGGGCACACCTGTTGTCTTCATTCCCACTCTCCTCATTCACTTGTCCTTCTGCGACCTAAAGGCTGCCCCCCCCCCCCAAAAAAAAAAAATTTAGTTGTAAGAAAACGTAAAAATCTGTGATTCTTAGGTGGGAAAATGGATCAGACTCTGTTTCAGCAGATCTTCAATTTAAGCGACTTGACTTGAAAATGTTTTTGATTGAGACATCCATAATATCTATTATTTTTGTTAAGTTAATATTTGGGGAAAACATTTTCAGAAATTGTTTGCAAAATTCAAGCAAATCCCAAAAGGGGGGAAAAAAATTAAGCAAAGCTTGATTAGTATTTTACGGAAGAGGATTAGGGCCAGTGAAGAGAAATCAGAAAATCTCAGAATTGTGACTTTAAAGTGAGAATTCTAAGAATAAAGTGACAAACGTTTTGTTCTTTTTGTTGCAAGTGTCATTTGCAAAAGTAAAGAAAGAAAAAAAAAATACTTTTTGTGACTGATTGTACACTGCTGCAAATGTGTATTTGATTAACTGTTATAATTATTTATTATAATGTCAATATAGCAACGTGTGTGTAAAATACATTTTTAATAACAAATGGGTCGACGTAACATCCTCTTTTGCGTGGCGCTCGTTTGTTGATAGTCACAAGATACAGTGATTAATGTTTCCTCCTGCAGCACATCAGGAAAAGCGTGCGTGCGTGCGTGCGTGTGTGTGGGATTGGTATGCGACCTTGGCTTCAGTCGAGTGGAGTTGTTCCAAACAATTCAGCAGGGGTGCGCACAGCGGAGTTACCCTAAAAAAACACAAGGTTGCTTGTGTGTCTGGAAAAGTCACTAGCGCACCTCTAAGATGTGAAATACGAATAACAATTATGATAAATACGCGCACAAACAAGTGATTCCTTGTTTTAGACAGGAAATGCAATCCGAGTTGTTGATGCGTAAACGTAAGTGATCGCCGCCGCCACTAGAGGGCGCCAGATTCTCCGCTGAGTCCACGTGAGAGAAAAAGACAAGAAAAGGTGTTTATTCCACGAGCAGATTGTGAGAAGTGTTGCTTTCCTGCTGGAATTTGCACACCGCTGCATTGCAGCCGTTTGCACAGTTTGGGACAGTCATTGGCCACTTCATTAGGTACACCGGATGAAATCCAAATTCAAGAGAGAAAAAAACGTCACCTCGAGTAAGACACATATTGTTAAAAGAATACTTGTTGGATATTGTCAGTTGAATTAAAGACTTAGTGAGGTGGGTGGTCTACTGTATATCAAATCACAATTTTTTTTATTTTTGTCAACAAGTTATGGTAAAAATCTATGTTGAGTTTGGCACCAAACCATCCTATTTTAAAAGTTTCAGGAGGTGACAAACTTCCTGGAATGTTAGCCAAGCGGCAGTCACTGATTCATCACGTCGTCCCAAAATTACCTTTTTGGAAATAGTTCCTCTTTGATTGCCCCGCCCACTCGCATGGAAGCGACCTTTGCTGAGTGGTGGGGGTGGGGGGGGGGGTTTACCGGTAAGCTGTGTATATGCGTGTTGCCCGACTCCGTCATGGCTCATGTTTCTCACTTCCGAGCCCAGCTTGTGGAACGGCAGGCACCAGAGAGACTGCGTGAGGTGGGACGCCACAAGGTTCTCTAGCCCCCCCGGATGGTGGATCATGCTCGGGTGGTCTTCTTGCGCAGGAACCTTGCATGCTGGATTACTACCACGGAGTCCGAAGGGGAAGGTTCTGGCCTACTTTCAGGAGCTTTTTTTGTGCTAAATCTAACGGGGGCAGTTTTGCGTGCGGGGACCCCCGACCATGATGATCAAGGAGACGTCGTTGCGCCGGGACCCCGACCTGCGGGGCGAGCTGGCCTTTCTGGCGCGGGGCTGTGACTTTGTCTTGCCGTCGCGCTTCAAGAAAAGACTTAAGTCTTTTCAGCTACAGCAACAGCAGCAGCAGGTCAGTTTGTTCAAACGGCAGCGACGGAAAATTTAAATCTATAAAATATGTCGCATGTGTACAGCTTTTCTCACATAGGACATGCTGGGAACGACAAACTATTCTGAGGCAGATACCAGCCAGGGTATTAATAGACGGGAGGTGCAGGAATAGAGTGATAGAATGAATGCAGAGGGTAAGGGGGGTGGGTTGAGGGGGGGGTTTGTTACAGCTGTCAGGCTCAATACACGCACTGTACAAAATGGCCACCGGAAGGAAGTTTTGCATGCTAACAACTTCATGTATTGTTGAATTGGGGTCTGAAGTTGAGGAGTCAAGTTTTGTCACTTGATTGCTTTGGCATCAATTTCCTCAAATAAAGAACCAATGAGTGAAAAGGTGCATCCTCCAATAAGAAGAAAAATAAACACATACTCCAAATAACGTCCCTTTCCCAGAAGGAAAACAATGGGTTGAAAGTGTACTCGTCTCATTTATGGGTACTTAAGAAAAATAAACGCCTCCCTCAAATAACTCTTACTTCTCAATTTACCGACACAGATTATATGTTCACCAAAATTAAAGGCAAACCAATCTTCTGTTATTTTAGAGCAGTCACCCAATGTCAATCAATTAACCAATCAATCAATGTGGTGCCCACGTTGTCTAAGGTGCCTAAGTTGTCATGAAGGACGTGAGTAATTAAGGGATGGCGGGCCAAAATGCGGGACGTGACTGGACTGGTCGCCATGACTGGAACGAGCGTGACGTGACAGGACCTGATTTGCCTCGACTTGACTTGCTGTGGAGTGGCTATGATTTAGCTGGGGCTGTGGCTGTGGCTGTGACGAAGGCGACTTGGTAGTGACGAAGACAACTTGGTAGTGACGAAGACGACTGGGCTGTGACGAAGACGACTGGGCAGTGACGAAGACGACTTGGTAGCGACGAAGGCGACTGGGCAGTGACGAAGACGACTGGGCTGTGACGAAGACGACTGGGCTGTGACGAAGACAACTTGGCAGTGACGGAGACGACTTGGTAGTGACGAAGACGACTGGGCAGCGACGAAGACGACTTGGTAGCGACGAAGATGACTTGGTAGTGACGAAGACGACTGGGCTGTGACGAAGACGACTGGGCTGTGACGAAGACGACTTGGTAGTGACGAAGACGACTGGGTAGTGACGAAGATGACTTGGAAGTGACGAAGACGACTTGGTACTGGCGAAGACGACTGGGCTGTGACCAAGACAACTGGGCAGTGACGAAGACGGCTTGGTAGTGACGAAGACGACTTGGTAGTGACGAAGATGACTTGGTACTGGCGAAGACGACTGGGCTGTGACCAAGACAACTGGGCTGTGACCAAGACAACTGGGCAGTGACGAAGACGGCTTGGTAGTGACGAAGATGACTTGGTACTGGCGTAGACGACTGGGCTGTGACCAAGACAACTGGGCAGTGACGAAGACGGCTTGGTAGTGACGAAGACGGCTTGGTAGTGACGAAGACGACTTGGTAGTGACGAAGACGACTTGGTAGTGACCAAGACAACTTGGCTGTGACCAAGACGGCTTGGTAGTGACGAAGATGACTTGGCAGTGACGAAGACGACTTGGCAGTGGCGAAGACGACTTGGTAGTGACGAAGACGACTGGGCTGTGACGAAGACGACTTGGTAGTGACGAAGACGACTTGGTAGTGACGAAGACGACTGGGCTGTGACGAAGACGACTTGGTAGTGACGAAGACGACTGGGCTGTGACGAAGACGACTGGGCTGTGACGAAGACAACTTGGCAGTGACGGAGACGACTTGGTAGTGACGAAGACGACTGGGCAGCGACAAAGACGACTTGGTAGCGACGAAGATGACTTGGTAGTGACGAAGACGACTGGGCTGTGACGAAGACGACTGGGCTGTGACGAAGACGACTTGGTAGTGACGAAGACGACTTGGTAGTGACGAAGACGACTGGGTAGTGACGAAGATGACTTGGCAGTGACGAAGACGACTTGGTACTGGCGAAGACGACTGGGCTGTGACCAAGACAACTGGGCAGTGACGAAGACGGCTTGGTAGTGACGAAGACGACTTGGTAGTGACGAAGACGTCTGGGCTGTGGCGAAGACGACTTGGTAGTGACGAAGACGACTGGGCTGTGACGAAGACGACTTGGTAGTGACGAAGACGACTGGGCTGTGACGAAGACGACTGGGCTATGGCTTTGGCTTTGGCTTTTTTAAATTTGTTATATTTCTTTCTTTATTTGTTTAT
The DNA here is from genome assembly GCF_054856555.1 of Leptonotus elevatus. Taxonomy (NCBI): domain Eukaryota; kingdom Metazoa; phylum Chordata; class Actinopteri; order Syngnathiformes; family Syngnathidae; genus Leptonotus; species Leptonotus elevatus. The sequence continues at coordinate 2,414,943 of NC_141252.1, forward strand.
TTAGAAATGTAGAAGAAGCAATCGCTGGAAAATACAAACACTGGCAGAAATTATAATCTTTGATATCATCATCTTTTTTTTAGCCACAACCACAAAGTAGGCTGCGTTCACGGCGTCCCGTGTTGTTGTGCTGAAGCTTGTAAAAGCAAAGAAGCTCGTTTTGTTAAAAGGTTTGCTATGGAAATGGCCAGAGCTCCGACTTGTAGAATTTTTGGCATTCATGATCATCTGGATGGAAACTAGTAAACCAGTTAGAAATGAATCTGTCAAGTGTAAATGTTCATTAATATACACTGTCCTATTTTAATGTACAGAAAATAAAAAAGTAAAAATAGCTTCTTAGCTGACTTGTAACGTGTTTACTCCGCCATTACATCCATACGACTCAAAGTATGGCAAAGCTTGTTGCCTTTAAAATAAAGCAGTCGGTCCAATCCAAATACCTGTTTTACAAAACCACTTTAATTTATGCAAGACAAGAATTGCGTGCTGGTTTAATGTAAACAAATATATAGAAAAGGCAATACTTTTTAATTTATTTTTTATTTGTAGTTGTCTGTGAAATTTGGTATTTATTGTGTGGTGTGCTATTAAATATTATATATCTATATATTTTATTTGTTTATTTATTTATCTATTTATTTTTGCGATGCGGGGGCGGAGTGCTTGTGGGCCCCGGGTCCCGAACGAGCCACCAAAATATTCCGCAATTACTGTCGACGGATGCATAACAACGACAACAACAATGTTTTGAGTGGGAAATGATATTGAAGTATTTTGTCATCTAAAATGTTAACGCCAAGTGCGGCTTTCCCATCGTTTACGACTGGGAAAAAAGTTACTCTCAATCAGATTCTCTGATGACATCATCCTCCCCGTCTCACTTCAGGTCCAGTCCAAAGCGGAGAAGAAACCCGGCACGCCACCCCCGGCACCCGCCCAGGCGTCCGCCGTCCCGCATGCCCCCTCGCACCGCTCGCCCAGCCCACCCCCAGCGGCTCCGGTGATCATCACCCCTCCTTCGCCGCCGCCTCCTCCTGCCATCAACATTCCCAGGTTCTACTACCCGCGGGGGCTTCCTGCCCCCGGCCCGCCGGCCAACCACGACGCGGCCATCGCCGCCATCGAAGAGGCCTTCACGGAGTTTGAGGAGGAGAAGGCCGACATTTACGAGATGAGCAAGGTCGCGAAGGTAAGTCAGTCAAATAGAACTCAAAAGTCTACACACCCCTGTTGAAACCCACCCTGAATGCGGCCTCTAAAATTCAAACTGACAGTTTGCAAGTTTCCAAAATGGTATGTAAACGAACCGCTCTTAGCCACGGTTGCTACGTTGCTAGCATGACTTGCACATGATGGAGTGTTGTGCTGTTCCTTGTTTTGTTTCAAGAGCTGTCCAATTCCTTCTATAATATTTTTGTTGGAAGCAAATTATCTGCATAAAATTATGAATTTTACATAAGAAATATAAAAGTGTGCCAGAAATAAAAATAATGACATTTTGCCTGCAGGCGTGCGAGTGTCCGCTGTACTGGAAGGCGGCCATGTTCTACGGGGCCGGCGGCGAAAGGACTGGCTTCGTCTCGGTTCACTCCTTCATCGCCACCTGGAGGAAGTAGGTTGCATTTGAAGTCAATCCGGATCAGAGTCACATAAAAAGTTCAAACGACGGCGCGCTCCTGCAGGTTGCTGCACAGTTGCCACGACGACGCCTCACGATTTATTAGCCTGCTCGCCAAACCCGGCTGTCAATACCTGGAGCAGGAGGACTTCATTCCTCTTCTGCAGGTCAGTTATTTTCTTCTACGTGATTTTATTTTTTACATTTGAATTTATTGTTTACATTTTTCTTTTATTTGGTACTTTTATTTATATATATATATATATATATATATATATAATGTTTGTATCATATTTACAACTTTTTATTTTATAACTTGATTTTATTTTATTATTGCAATATTATTTTGTTATCAGTTTTATTTATTTTAATTTCATACTTTTGATTTGATAACATTTTAGTTTGTATATTTTGATTGATTTGAACTATTTGATTGTTTAGGACATCGTGGATACGCATCCCGGACTCACATTTCTGAAGGATGCACCCGAGTTTCATTCCCGCTACATCACAACGGTAATTAAAAAAAATAAAATAAAAAATCATTAAATAAATGAAGTCTCAACATTGAAATGTAAGTTATTTTGTGTATATGATGTGCAAATGCATGATGGCCTGTCTTCTATGCAGCAAATTTCCTACTGCCCCCAACACCTTCTGTGGCCTTTTCCATGCCCATATTAGGACACTTCCTTTCGTGGAGACCAGCTCACCAGTTTTATTTTCCTTGCTGTGACACATTAGCCGCATGCTACATGAACCAGGAAGTGACGCAGGGGTATTAAAGTCGCAAATTTGCGAGTTTATAAAGTGGCAAGTTTGCGAGTTTTTTTCTCTGAATATTACCCCCGCCCTCTAAAAAAATATATTCATACGTGGCCCTAATACGCCGTCGTAAAAGTCAAGTGTAAATTATTTTTTTACCATTTTATATTGTTTGCACCCCCACTCTAAACATGCCATTTTGATTAATATTGCATTGATGGAAAATGAATTAAGCAGCAAAACCGACTCGTTTTTAGCCATCTGAGGGGGCGGCCATTTTGCCACTTGTTGTCGACTGAAAATGAAAACTGAAATTTTTTTTCAATTGTAGCTTGTTATTTCGTAAATTTTCGTTGATGAAAAATGGATGTAATCCACCTTGGCGGTTGTCCGGCAGGTGATCCAGCGGATCTTCTACGTGGTGAACCGCTCGTGGACGGGCCGCGTGTCCAGGACAGAGCTGCGGCGCAGCAACTTCCTGCAGACGCTGGCGCTGCTGGAGGAGGAGGACGACATCAACCAGATCACCGACTACTTCTCCTACGAGCACTTCTACGTCATCTACTGCAAGTTTTGGGAGCTGGACAGCGACCACGACCTCTACATCGACCACAAGGACCTGGCCCGCTACAACGACCACGGTGAGAGGAAGAGACCGTTTCAGCGATTTAGGGGACATTTTAAAATTCTGATGTTGTCGTTATTAAACGTTTTTCAGAATTTTTACTTGATGGTTTTTCAAAAAAAAATTGTAATAAGTATTTTCTCGACTTTTTGCTATTCAGATTTTCCTGTTTTTTTCTTTATATTTGTATTTACTTGATATTTTCCTTGATATTTTTTGTTTAGTATTTCCACTAATCAGTTTTTTATTTTATTTCCCACACTTTTTTGCTTTTGGGATTTTAACAGTCTCCCTCACTTTTTGATTTTAAACTTTTCCCAAATGTTTTCCCCAAATTTATACAATTTGTTTTCCTAACTATTTTTCACTAATAATTTCTCAAATTTTTTTCATTTTTTTCCTTTAATTTAATTTCTGCGAAAAAATTTTTTTAAATTAGCATTATTTTTTCAACTTTGTCTGCAAAAAAATAGCTTGTTTACCTAGTTTTTTTCTTTTTAGCCAATTTTAAAGTTTTTTTCACAAATTAGTTTTTTCTTACGTTTCGCACAATATTTGTACAGTTTTTTAACTACGTTTTACTTTTTCAGCAATGAAATAAATAAAAAAAGGTTCCAGATTTTTTTTCTCACTTTTTACTTGAATTAGATTTCGACAACTTTTCCAAATTAGCTTTTTTTTCACAATAATTTTTTTTGGGCCAATTTGATTTTCTATATTTTTCCAAATTATTTTTTTCTGACTTTTTACAGATTTCTTTCCCAAAAAAACTTTACTGTGACATGCATTATTATTATTATTATTATTATTATTATTATTATTATTATTATTATTATCAACCCAGTCAGAGCCCAAACCTAAATACTAAAGAATTTTATTTGACAAGGCCTAATTTAATCACGAGCTAACAAGTAACAAAATGGCCGCCTTTGTTGACATCCTCTCCTGTCCACCCTTAGCGTCATCCAGCAGAATCCTCGAAAGGTTGTTCTCTGGCGCCGTGACACGGTAAGCGTCCACTCAAACGGACGTGAGTGACCGTGCCTGCGACGACAGAATTAAAACATCTGGCGTCTGTGTGATTGGTCGCTAGGGGCAATGCCGTGCAGAGGGAAGGTCGCATGAGCTATGCTGAGTTTGTCTGGTTTCTCATATGTGAAGAGGACAAGAAAAATCCCACGAGGTGAGAAAGAACTCTTTGCATTGTTTTTTTTCTTTCTTATTTATCCCCTTTTCCTTCAGCATTATCAAACACATGACAGGCAAAAATGCTGATGCAGCAAAGTCAACCAAAAGCCAAGCTGTACCTTGACCTCACCGTTTCCCCTCCAGCATCGAGTACTGGTTCCGCTGCATGGACGTGGACGGCGACGGCGTGCTGTCCATGTTCGAGTTGGAGTACTTCTACGAGGAGCAGTGCGAGCGCATGGAGCAAATGGGCATCGAACCGCTGCCCTTCCAAGACTTGCTATGCCAAATGCTGGATTTGGTCAAACCGGAGAGTCCGGGTAAATGCCGAAATCGGGCCGATCGTCGTCCTTCAGCCACGCCTGCTTCGCGCAAGGCGCAACGTTTTGTTTTATATTTCCAGGCAAAATGACGTTGGGTGACCTGAAGCGTTGCCGCATGGCTCACATCTTCTTCGACACGTTCTTCAACCTGGAGAAATACTTGGACCACGAACAGAGAGACCCCTTTGCTGTGCAGAAGGTCAGCGTGAAACGTGGGACATAATTGTGCTTAAAAGTATCGGGAATTGGACATTAAGCGATAAAAGGGAAAATGTACGGGACACAAGTGCGGCCCCTCAAATATTGTCAGTAATGCCTGCAGGCATTTAAAATAATAAAAATAATAATAATAATCAGCACCTGAAGCCCGATTTTGTAAGCATGTCTGACATGTGTAGACTCACAAAAAAGTCTCAAGGGCCCGTGTTTGAAAAGATACAAGAAGTCAGCCATTTTGGCTCTAAGTGCCCATTTTGGCTTGAGGTTTTATTAAGAATTCTGCCTCTTAAATTTGACCTAGAAGCATGAAACTTAATAGCCACATTTATCATAAGTAGACTCACCAAAAAGTCTCAAGGACCCACGTCAGCCATTTTGGTCCAAATGCCCATTTTGGCTTAATAGCACTCTTTAGACTATTTTTTTTTTTTTTATGCCAGCCCCCAAAACAAATTGGATTCAACAACGTGGAAATTTGTATTCATGTCTATCTAGAATAGACCCACAAAAAAGTCTCAAGGACCCGTGTTTAAAAAGATACAGGAAGTCAGCCATTTTGGCTCTAAGTGCTCAATTTGGCTTGGTGGCACCCTTGAGGTTGTCTTAAGAATTCTGCCTCTTAAGTTTGACTTGGAAGCATGAAACATAATTGCCACATCCATCATAAAGTAGACCCACCAAAAAAAGCACACGAGACGGATGAGCGAGGCTAAAATTTGAAACGACTTGCGCGCGGACAGCTCACACTTGCCCCCACCGTGTTTCTCGTTTTCATCTCACGACTCGTCATCCCATTGGCTTTATTTTCACGTTGCCCCTCCAGGACCTCGACAGCGACGGTCCGGAGCCGTCCGACTGGGATAAATACGCCTCGGAGGAGTACGAGATACTCGTGGCGGAAGAAACTGCCAATGAGCAGATACACGAAGGGTACCAAAAATGATGTTCTTTTTACATCCGTTGGAAGGAGTTTTCTCAGCTTGCTAACGTTCTCAAATGTGATTCCAGGTCATTTGAGGACGACTATGACGTGGACGATCTCCAGGTTCCGGCTGAGATCGGGAATAAGATTGAGAAACTGGTCATTTCAGATCTGACGGCGTGAAAAAGTGGATTGCCTTTTTCAGAATCGTCGGATGGATGCGCCCAATCGAAACGGACATGAAAGAGAAAAAGGACATCCGCTTTATGATGATGATGATGGGGGGGGGGGGGGGTGATAGACTCACACGTTGACGTGCATCTTACAGCAAAGGGAATGAGTGAGGCGATGTTTGATAAGCTCTTAAAGACGAAACAGCACACTAAAAAAGCTCTACAGGAGACGAATGTAATTTTTTTTTGGGGGGGGGGGGTTGTTGGATCAAACCTTTTGACAATCATGCGCAAAGACAATCACATGACACGGACAAGAAACGCGTACACAACTCATTTCGGAAAACAAAACCTCTGGAAGTTGGGCAGTTATTACAATTTTTAAAAATGTTCTAAAAAAAACATATGGGAGAAAAAATCAGTACAATTTCTTCTTCTTTTTTTACACATTGTAAAACATAATGTGATTTATTTATTTTTTTTATTCTTGGAAAAATTGAGGAAACATCTGTATCAGGGAAAATTTGTTTTGGAAAAAAGTTTTAATAAAAACATAGCAAACCATTTAGACACAAGATTATATATGAACGTTTGCACCAAAAATTCAAGAAAATCTTTTAAGTCTGCAGTTTTTTTAAACTAATTAACTTTTGCAAAAAATGAATAACTACATAAAAAATCACCAAAATTTAGATTTTAAAAATAATGTTTTCCTTAAAAATGTATTGCTGTGCAAAAACTTGGGAAAAAAACAAAACTCTAGCCCTGGAAGATTTTTTTTTGCAATTTTTTTTTATATAATATATATATATATTTTTTTTTTTTTTACAAAAAAATATTCTGTAAAAAAATTATACTCGAATTATATCAAATTTAAATAGTCTCCCGTTTCCACACACAGACATACACACACAATTAACTCATTTTGGAAACAAAATCTCCGGACGTTAGGCAGTTATTAATTTTTTTTTAAATGTTCTAAAAAAAAAAAAAAGCATTTGGGAGAAAAAATCTGTACAATTTCTTCTTTTTTACACATTGACTTTTGCAGCAGAAAAAAAAATCACCAGAATTTTGATTTCAAAAATATATTTTGCTTAAATGTGAGGAAAGATCTGATATGCAAAATGTTTGATTTATTGGGGGGGGGGGGGGCAAAAGAAAGTATTGAAACTTTCACAAAAACGTTCTGCCCCCAAAAAAAAAAAACTTTTAGCGAATTTCTCTTTCAACTTCTGCCATCTCATTGAAGAGCATTGAAATATTCTGCCTCTCACTACAGTATATGTTGCTGGCACAGATAGATGATCAAACATGCACCAGAATTTTCGGACCAATTCAATTCACAATCTCTGCTTTAGGTTTGGAAATGCGCCTCCATGTGGCCACCGCGTATTCCTACAAGCCCTCGCACAAAAAAAGTCGACTAACCCTTTCCAGGAAGATGTCGACCAGGCTGTGTTCTATTTTTAGCGCTGTTATCTGCCTGTGGAGTCGCTTGGTAATCGTTGCTCAAGGCTTGGAAAGTTCTACAGGGACGGAAGGATGTGAGGTAACGTCCCTGGTAAAAAAAAAAAAAAAAAGCGGCGAGCATATCAAGCTCTCTGGTAGAGTTGACTTTATTTTCCCACCCGCGACATGTCACGACATTTGTATTAATAACGCAATAACACACCAATGTAGGTTTTTTTCTGTTCATGTTTTGCTGTCTGATGATGTCATCAAGAACAAAACACTGTGGGTCTGGCAGACTTGAGTTGATACAGTGGAACCTCCTCATTTATTTGTATGTAAAAAAAAAAAAAAATGTGAAAAGGATTTGGCTGTGAGCCAGATGGCGGCTAGGTAACGGTTAGCAGGTAAAATTAGCAGTAGAGTACTTTTTCGCTTGTTGAGACAATTTTTGCAAACATTTTTGTACAAATGAATGTTTTTCAAAAGGATTGATTTGATAAGAAAGATTTTGTAATTTTATGCAAGATTTTTCAGATGTTTTTTTTCTTGAAAATTCTAAAATGCAGAAAGTGTAAACTTTTTTTTTTTTTTTTTTTTTTTTACAGTTTTGCATGACTTAAGTGTTTTTTTCTGCCCCATCCTGGTAATATTTCTTTCTGTAATTTTATGCCTTTTTTTTGTATGTTCATTTTTTTGGGGGTTGTTTTTTGCATGACTTTGGAAACATTTTAACAAAATGTTAAAAAAAAAAAATTCCTTTGTTTATACAATGTTTTTTGTTGCTTTTTTTTCTTGACAATTTAGCAATTTCCCCCGAAAATTTACAAAAGCATTTATTTTCAACAATTTTGCAGCTCAGTTGGTTTTGCACGGCTGTAGTGATTTTGGTCCATTTCTGAATTCGGAGGTTCCACTGTCCACATAAGCAGTTTTGTCCCACCCGACCCCCCAATGAAGCTGTTATTTATTTTATTATGTCTTCTTTTTTTTTTTGCTGCCAAAGAAAGAATTCTAAAAAAAAATACTCGATTGCAATGACACTCCCCGGACACTTTATTAGGTACACCTGCATAGCCTTCATGAAGCTAACCAAAATATTAGAAAGAGCTCTCGATATTACGCAAAGTCTTTTTTTTTCTTCTTCTAATTACATCGTGCAGGTGCCTCGAATTGTGTGTCCAATGAGTGTCATGTACATTAACTCTAGTTTTAATTTCACGTCCACAAATGAACACATCATATGTGTAAATATGACTTTTTGTAACAGTTCCAATGCTCACTGCAGCTAGAATTTCAAGAGTGATCATGCAAAACGAAAGCGAAAACAAAAACATGTCAATTGACGCGTTCACACTGCGTTCAGTGTGTGTTTGCTTTGTGGAGTGGGTTTATGGTTCGTGTATGCGTGCGTCCATTTTTGTAGCTACATAGCCACTGTAAATGTGCCTGGCTGTGTATTTATTTAACTTTATTATTATTATTATAATAATAATAAGAGTAACAGGAAGCCATTGTAAATGTCTTTGTTGTTGTTGTTGTTGTTGTTTTTGGACATGCTTTGTATTGCGGTGCCACTGTGTGGCTCGGGTTCAATTATGTCCGGTGTGTGTTTGTGTGTGAAACCGACAATCATTTCGACTATCAACACACAAACGCGCGTTGTCTCGGATGCGTGTTCATCCGCAGTTATGTAAAGCCATGCCAGGATTTTTATTCAGAAACTACTGTGAGAGAGCTTTTATTTTGGAGGAGCTTCATCTGCAACGGGCTTAATATGCTCTGCTTTGTTTTCCTTGTTTCTTTTCTGGCATCGGCTGCTTTGTTCTGACGCTTGGAACGTTCAAATAAAGACGTTTTGCAACTCAAACCATCATTTTGAAAATTATTAAGAAAAAGAGAACAGATGTAATAGCAGCAGAAGCCCCTGCCTAACGTTTCTCAAGACATTTCTTGCGAGAAAAAAAATCTTCAAATTGTGTTTGCGAAAAAAACCATCAAAATTTGACCCAAAAAATTGCACAAAAAAATAAAAAGTTGTTTAGATTTTGGGGGCTTTTTTTCTAATAGTATTTAGATATTGTGGTTTTTTTTTAACTGAAAGTTTGGGGACTTTTAAGCTTTTTTTTTTGCAATGAGAATTTAAAAAATAATAAGATTAAGTAAGTTTAATAGGTTTTTACGCTGATATATATTTTTCTTAAGATTTTTATGATTTTTGTTTAGAAATCTAAATTGATGTGAAACCTCTGTATTGTTTTTGTGAAATTGAAAAAAAACTGACTCATTTTAGGTGAAAATGTTAATTTTTATGTGTCAAAATGGTTTGCCAATTATTTTTCAATCTTTTTTTTAAACTAGGGATTATATATATATATAAAATATATATATATATATATTTTATATTTTTTTATTTCTTTTTTGCACAACTTTTGGAGATAATTTGTTCCACAATAAGTTTTGCTTGAACTGGAACAATGCACACCCCCTAAACAAATGTAGACGGTGAGAGTGACGTGTATGCGTGCGTGCGCGCGCGTGCGTGGTTGAGTCACGCCACACTGGCATCTCTGGCCGGCTGTTGCCGTGGCAAAAGCGTTCAACCACCAGGACAGGAAGTGGTAAGCGTGCATGGCACATTGTTGCTTGTTCTCCCCACACAGTCGTCGTCACATTCAGCCACTTCCTGCTCTCACACACGCCCAGTGATGAGGCAGCCAAGGACATTCCGCCCTCTGGGGGTGGGGGTACGAGGGGGCAGTTTGTTCTCTGTTACGGGTGACACCATTTTAGTGGAATTCCAAGAGGAAACTTTGGAATGAAGTGCCTTTAAGAGTCATCTGTTCTTTGCTGAGGAATTATTAAAAACATGAAGGATGATGTCTTTTTTTTGTTTGTTTTTTTGTTTTACATTTAAACCCGCTAATGGCAAGCCCCCTTCCTTTTTTTTTTTTATTCTATTTTATTTTTAATTTTTTGGATTGAGCCGCTCTCACCAAATTAATGGACACAATCTGAAGGTTTGGTTTATAAGGGACCGGGGCTGGCACTCGAACGACAAAAATCTGCATAAAATCGAGTCGAAATAAAATAAAATAGAATTTTTTAAAAATGCAAATCCACTGTATTTTACATTTAACCCAACTAACTTAAAAACATGAATCCTAATAACAAACTTTTGACTGTCACTCCCCATTGAATATTTTGCGTGCCTTCCTCTCTCATTGGAGCGGATAATGATGTCGTCGCAAATGACATCATCTTTCCATGAGCAGCAGCAAAAAAGTGAAGCTTGAAGGTTGGAAAAAGGCCAACGTGAGGAGCGAGCGAGCGTTACATGCCCGCTCTTGCTCGACTCTCTTGAAGTGAAAATTCCATCGACGCCTCACACACGCGTTATCGTCCATCAGCCGGTGGTCTTGCATCCCAGACTCTTGTAGACATAACATGCGCGCAGATGTACGCCAGTGAAGCTTTGGGGGGACGTCTTTAAGTGGAAAACCTGCTTTGCCTGATCCCCCCCCCCCCCTCAAATTTGCAACATAAAAATAGGAGACTTGAAAGACTTTATTGACATTTTTGGTAATGTTGATTTTTTTTTATTGTTATTATTTTTAATGCGTGCCATCGTGCAATAAAAATGTGTTATTGATTGCAGATTTTTTTTTTTGTGCTTAGCTACAGATTTCCCCCTCAAATTAATTAAAAGAAAATGATGATCCTTGTACAACTTTTGAAGATTTTTCTCAATTACCTGGATTTTTATTTTTTTTCTCCCCAAAAATAACTTTTGAACAGTTATGTCGTTTGAACCATGACATTTTAAAAATATTATTTTTTTAAACTCTATTTTCTTTAAAAAAAAATTTTTAAAAAAAAGGTAAAAAAATGATGTCAGATTTTTCTTAAATCTTTGGCGAAAATTAAAAAAAAAAGCAAACTTTTACATTTCTGGACAGTTTTGGCGAGATTTTCAAAGCAGCTTTTTTTTAACAGTTTATTTTTAATTGTTTATGACGTGATGGTGTTGCTTTTTCAAAAAAAAATAAAAAATTTAAGATGAGGCATTTTATCAAAAACACATTTTAAAAAAATTTCCACAGCAAAAAAAAGAATAAGAAAAAAAAAAGAAACATCCCCATTTTGAAGATATTAATAGGCATTTTTTGCCCAAAATATTATTATTATTATTTTACTTTTTTTTTTATGATGTGATGATTTGACAATAGATTAGGGACTTCTCTCAAAATACTTGTCCAAACATGCTTTTTTTTTGTCCAATGATATTGCTTTATTTTTTCGTATTCAAATATTTGCCGGACTTATGCTATATTTTTTCTCAAAATGGCCCTGGCTTTTTGTGGGCTATTAAAAAACAAATACATTTAAAAAAAATCTACGCTCCAGGCCGTGTTCCATTGAGTTGGAAGCGGCTCTGGTGATTACAGGGAGGCGGGCAGCTTTCAAGTTGAAAAATGGGACGAGCGAGCGAGCGAGTGAGAGAGAGCAGCTGGCTGGCTGTAAAACATCTGGCGCTTGTTGACGTTCAGACCCAAGACCTGCCTCCCCAACCATCGCCCCTCCTACTCGGCACTAGATCTTATCCAGCATCAGTGATGGGAAGTAATCAAGTAGAAATACTTTGTTTACTGTACATATGTGAAGTTTGCTTGAGTTTATTTTTCGGGCAATTCTTTAGCCGACGACTGCTTTTTTTTTGTACTTTTTATGATTCAGAGTCTGTTTTGATTTTCACTGAAGGAGTTGAATCTCTATTTGTGCTTTTACCAGACGCTGAAACCAAGTTTGTGCATTGAGATGAATGCTGCAATACAAGTCATTGTGCTCCTCCTTCTGCTGTGCCACCCTTGGCCACCAGGAGGCAGTACAATACAGTTATGCACACAGCCGTATATAGAGAGAGTTTGGCCAACTCGGTTTCAAGCAGGGTAACAAGATGGCGTCCATTTGTCATGTGACCAACAGTTGACCAATCACGCTGTGGTATATATATATATATATATATATATATATATGTTATTGTTCATAGAAGATATACAGAATATATGGCTGTGATTATTGTGATATTGTCTGTCAGTTTGTGTTGAAGTATTAGTTCTTAAAAAAGGTTCTAAAACTGCAACTATTGAAGCTAACTGTTAGCACGTCAACGGCGTGTTCACATTCAGTTAACATAAATTCCTTAGATAATGTTTGGTTGTTTTCAATGTTTGCAATGTGTAATTTCCTTCTCTTTTTTTTTCTTCTTTTCTTTTCAACAGCTTCAAGCCTTTTTTGAAGAAGTGTTTGCAATTTTCCAAGCTGCTCACATCTCAAGTTTGCGTTCACAAGTCAAAGCAAAAAGTCGGCCAAATGACAGCTTGTATCTCGAAAGTCAGTCACTTGTATCTCAAGGAAACACCGTACCAGCTCTGTCTAACATCGGTGGGGCCGCCCCTAAATTTACAGCCGAAGCTTTTGACGGCCACTTTTTGGGGCCCTTCCCTGACTCATCTGCTTCCATTTATCTGTTGTGTGTGTGTGTGTGTGTGTGTGTGTGAGCAGCAGCGATGGAAAAAGTTGGGAGACATGGGCGGCCTTTTAGCGGACGTGTAGCTCATCCTCGGCAGATGCTGTGGAACCAAAATAACATCAAAATGTCGTCGCGCAGCAGTAAAAGTGCTTATTTTTCAGAAAATGAGTTGCGACTTCTCTGCTCTCCGTCACGTCGCGAAAGAACGTCAGCGTGAAAACATGCTAACGCTAGTCATGCTAGTTAGCTCGTTGTCCGCCTGTGTCGTGAGCCTGTCGTATTTATTTCACTAAATGTAGACATGCTAACTCGTAGCTAACCGCAGACGTTTGTTTTTTAGACCGCGCTATATGTTAACGTTAGTTTGAATTTGTCGACCAGTGAAGCCTCATTTGGCGGCCATCTTTGTACGTATGTCTACATAGCTTTCATCAACCAAGATAAAAAAAAAAGTTTTGCTTGTTAGCGCTAACTGTACGTGACCTTATGTTGAGATTTTTCATGGTCAGCTGACAATGTTCATTGCACTGAGTGGAATTTCATTTCGTACTTCCTGACAGCACCTCCCCCCCCCCCCCCCCCAACCACTTCTTGTAGCTGCACCGGTGGCTATTTGGCGGAATGTGCGCTTGTGTTTGCCAGCAGAGAAAAATCCTCAAGCACGGCTGCGGAGCAAAGATTCGCTCTGGCTGCAAAAGTATGTGAGGAAGAAAAAAAAAGCTTGATGGATGGATTGACTTGTTAATCTCAACACTTTAATTGATTGTAATGAGTCTACTGTTTTATTTTTAACTTAATAGGATCATTTATTTCATATTTAGCAAAAGTCGGTAGAGGGTTGGGAGGCGGAAAAAATGGTGAAGACACGCATTGGTTGTTTCCCTTTTGCGTGTGCAATTTCATTTTTGCTTCTTTTTTTTTCATCATTGCTGATACTTAATTTTTTTTTCCCAATTCATTTGAATGTTAAATTAATGTCGATTTTTTTATTTTTTATGCTTACACCAGATTTGTATACAGTTTTTTTATTACACACACACATATATATATATATATATATATATATATATATATATGCATTGCATGGATAATATATGCATTTTTGTTTTAGTTATCAATTCATATTTTTATTTTTTTTAATTAGTTTTATGCATGCAGTAGATGTGCATTTTTATTTTTGTAATTTTTTTAAAACTTGTATTTGTATTGCACAGATGTGTACATTTTAATTGTATTTTTTTCATTTTATTTAGGTTTTTATGTATTTTATGTTTATTTTTAAAGTTTTTTAAATGTCATTTTAATATATTTTTAATGAATTTCGTCATTTTATTAGATTTATTGCCTTGCATGCAGAAGAAAGTACAGTATTATGTTTGTGTTATTTTTTTAAACACATGTACCAAATGATTTTTTTTTCTTACTTTTTGTTTTGATTTTTATTATATGAATGGCATGTGTATTATTTTATATTAATTTCCCCCTTTTTCGTGGCTATTTTTGTTTTATTTCCATTTACTTATGTTGTATAATATTGCATGGACAATATATATAGCTTTAGTTTTGTTTTTTGACTTGCTAGCTAAATCAACTGTGTATTACAATCTTTGTTTATTTTATTTCATTTATCTTACATCCATGAATGAATTAACCCATTAATAATACCTGTATATTTTTTTGGAACGCTTGAACCTGAGATGTATTTGATTTCTATTTTTTTTATTTCTTAAAATGTGAACCAGCTGTTGTTTTTAATTTCATTTCATTTTGGCTGTTATTTGTAAAAGGTTGAACGAGACAAGTTTTGGCAAGAGTTATTCTCAAGTCGTTTCAGTACGTGAATTTTTGTCAATTAAAAAAAAATGGAATCCCCTCTTAATTACACATGAGCCGAGGAGGTCAAATTGTGGCTTGTTTTCATGTTCCAACTTGAAAGTGTGAAAAGAGGAAGCCTATTTATTTGGAAGGATGTATTTTAGGAAGCTGGGCTCGGTGGTTTTCGTTGATTCATGTTTTTTTGGTTTCTACGAGAGAGCGGCCCTCGTGTTGCCCGTTCCGAGCGACCCGAAAGAGGGAGCTCGGTGACGTGAGCTTGTTTGCTGGCAACGTGGCATAAAAAGGCGGCTGTCACGTCGGCGTGGGCGATAAAGGTCAGTGGCGGAAAGGACTGGATGGACGCAGTTTATTTGCGCAAGAGTTTGTTCACCCTCTTATAAGTACGATCTCACAGAGGCAAAGCTTACATTTTTTTTTTCCTTTCGGGCTTTACTTTTACTTGATTGTTGATGGCTCTGACAACATGATGCAGACCAATCATTGAGATATACTGTACCTTAATAAGCGAAAATGATCCGTTTTTCTTAGCAATGAAAAAGCACACGCTATGAAGTGCTTCTCCTAGACTTATTGGTACAAAGATGTCATACGCGGTGGCAAAAATGAAGTGAACATCGATGTATTCAAGTTAGGCAGCCTTAGTGAATGGCAACGGAAGATGGCCGCCAGTAGCGTCACTTCTCCCACCAGTGTGTAAGCGGCACTGACAGTCCATTCAAGTCTATGGCTACTCCTTGCGCATACTCTGACAATGAAAGCGCCACTGCCATCTACTGTAGTAGATGTGCAATGACATGGTCTAGTTTATTTATTTATTTATTTTTAATAGCATGTTCCTTGGTTGTGACAAGGGTGGCCCGCCCCGAGACTTCAGACGCCCGATCCTCCACCGATGAGTAAATTGGCGTTGCGCATTTAGTATGAGCATTACGGTAAATAAAAAAAAAAGTGGGGCGGGCTCTGGCCTTCCATGTGCGTGGCGCGTTTGATTGACATGGCGCAGCCTCGCTCGCACTAGTCCGCGTCGCGCCGCGCCAGCAGACAGGCGAGCAGGCAGGCAGGCGAGCTCCGGAGC
This sequence comes from Leptonotus elevatus, assembly GCF_054856555.1. NCBI lineage: Eukaryota > Metazoa > Chordata > Actinopteri > Syngnathiformes > Syngnathidae > Leptonotus > Leptonotus elevatus. Next base: position 2,430,675 of record NC_141252.1, read on the forward strand.
CTGGGAATAAAAAAAAAAACCACAAAAAAAAAACGCGCACACACACATCAACCACCACAACGAAAGGAGAAAGGCAGCCAACGTCGCGGTCCCGTCTCCACGTTGTTTCATTCGCAGCGAGGTGAGTTTCAGCTCTTTCGAAACAAAGGAGGCCATGTTGGAGAGGGAAACTTTTATAAAGTGCGTGCGTGTGTGTGCGTGTTAAGTGTGTGTGTGTGTGTGTGTGTGTTGGTAGCGCTGACGCCGGCAGTCTGAGCCACTTGGCCAGCAGCGTAAAAAAAAAAAGAAGAGAGAAGTGGAAAAAAAGTGACTTTTGGGTGCGTTTACGCGCCGCGGAAAAGTGCGTCAAATTGGACTTTTGCAACTTTTTCACCGTCAAAGTGTCGTTTTGCTGACTTGCGTTTGGATGGAGTGAGCAACGAGAGGGCACCAAACTTCAACCCCCGCCGCCAAATCTCTGCTCTGCTTTGCTTTGCTTTGCTTTAAAAAGTCAACACAACCGCTTCCAAGATGCTGACGAGGCGAACTCGCTAAATGTTTTTTTTACACACTCAAACTTGGCCAAAATGTCTCGAAGCTTTACGTAAAACCGGTAACAAAATCCCCTTGTTATCTTTTACCCTTAATTGTGACATGATGGAGATTGTTTGTTGCTGTTGGGTGATTTTTTCTTTTTGCTTCTTTTTAAAAATAAAAACAACCCTGTACAATGAGGCGTTTAGGGAAGAAGGAAAAAAAAAGTCTCCACTCCAGCAGATCCTAGCATTCCTTCCAGCCAGCCTCCCTCTTTCTCTTTTTTGCCTCCACCTCTCAGAAAAACGACTACGTGTCTGTTTGTGCACCAACACACGCATCTATCAATTTATCGATTCACCTCTTTTCCCACCGTTTCCTCATTAACACGCAGCAAAACACCGCAAAAGTGGAATACGATGCAAAAAATCTACACGTATGCGTGCTTTGCGTGTACTCCCAAAACTTTGGAATCTGGCTTATCTATCTATGGGACCCCCCCGCTGCCCCCCCCCCCCCCCGACCCTTTTCCCTTAGCTTCTCTTGCTTAAGTGGTGGACTCTGGATCCAGAGGGCACGTTGGAGAAAAGAAATGACACGCAACGATTTTGTCAGGGCAGAAAGAGAAGAAGAGAAGGGGAAATCTGATCCCAAATACATGACGTCAGATGACATTCCTTTGGTGCGAGGCTGATGTGGCCGATTTTTTTTTTGCGTGTGCCCTTTTTCTTTGCTTAGGAGTAAAATGGGGGACAGGGAGAGGGAGTGATGATGTAACAAGGTGATCATTTTTCCCCCTCTGCGCGATTGTTTGCAGACAGAGAATAGTTGTCCCGCAGATGTTTCCAAAAAAATAAATACAAATCCCCCAAAATAGTGTAGTAGCAGGCGAAAATCTGCCCCCCCCCCCAACCCAATTCGATGTACTGAGCTAAGAGGTGTGATTATTTTAGTGAGAGATCGCTCGAGTAGTGGTCAGCGCTAGCAGGCTAGGCTAACTTTTTTTTCTTCTTCCAGATGGGTTTTTAACAAAAGAGATATTTATATATCGATATTTACTTCTGAAGGAGACACATTTTTTTTGTCAAGAAGAGACTTAAGAACTGCCGGGAACTCTCAGATCTAAATTTAGACGATAGCTTAGCGCGCAGTCGTTTGGTTTGGGATCTCCTGATTGTTTGGCGTTCTCGTGTTTTTAGCATGTTTGGGCTACGTTCACACTGCAGAGTTTGGATGTCCAATTCGTGAAGTGACACACGCGGATATGATGTTGATTAACCCGTGGCGCGTTGTCTACGGAATTAAATATGGCCGCTTGTGCTTAGTTCAAAAGAAATCTTATTTTCGCCACTGCTTTTTGCTCCTTTGTTTACTGTTGCTTTTTTCCCGGTATTGTTGGTTTTGAAGACGTATCAATTAGATGCGTGTTGAGTGTCGCATTGGGGGGGAAAAACGTACGTGTTGTAAATCATATTTCATTCTCTCTTTTGTACGACGGAGTTTTTGATGGGTTTGAGGCAACGTTCAAGTGCATCATCTGCAACTTGTGATCCAGTCGTTCTAAATAACTTTGGAATGTGTGATCAGAATTTAAGTAAGCCTAATCATGGTTTGTGACGATTACATCACATGACGTTAGATGTCTTGTTGACGTGGAATTTGTGCCGAGGAGGAATATTATGAATACGTTGTGTTGACCAGTCTTTAAGTTGACAAATCTCCCGCGCTACTCGCTTTCAATGTAGCCGTAGATCAAAACGGATCAGTGACGCATATGACTAATCTTCCCGCGATGTCACCCTGTACTGCTTGCCGAAGGCGCGAATCTTAAGATTTAAGATGTTATCTTCTTTCAGTAGCTCCCATTCTAAGATTGAAACCCGAATGACGGCCCAACGAAAACAAATACAATGTCGTTTACAGGCAGCATGCGTGTTTGTGATGTCGAGAATATTTTTTTATATTCTAATATGCTTCCCTGGTAAAAAAACGTCCTGTTGTCAAAATGAGACCGAGCTAGCCATAGCATGTGTGTCATAATGTCGACGATCAAAATATTAGGAACAGCTGTGAGTGGCAATGACATTTCCACGCACCTTTGGCACACGCGTGCACTCAACGTTGCGGCCTCTTAAGTGTAATTAATGTCACCGCAGTAAACTTGGCCCCGGCTGACGAAGGCATTCAGGTGCCCGAGGTTATTACATTTGACTTCCTGCCTGCTTCGGCGTCGGCGTTACCGCGATGTAAATGAACACTCAAATCTTTTTTTTTTTTTTTTTGTTCTCTTGATGTTAAGCCTCGGCAGCCTTTTTGCGTTTCTGCGCAATCAGAATGTAAACAAAGCGTCCCCAACCATCCAGCGGATGCCGGGGCAGGAATGCTTGGATCTTCAGCTCTCAAACTTAATGAGTGAGAATTTTTTTTTCCGTCCCCTCTCTCTCTTGGTTTGCGGCGAAGTCGGAATGCGTACAGCTGCAGGATGTATGCAGCGTTGAAATAATAATAATCTCCTCTTCTTCTTTTTTTTTTTTTTGGGATGGTAAAAGGCGAGCACAGAAGCTGTTGTTCACGGCGGAGTCGGATTTCTTTGGCCTTTTTCTTCCGTGCGCACAGGTCAGCGGGTTGAATAACACTTTATATAAGTTTGACGACCTGAGTTCTGTAACCGCTGCGGCTTTGTCTCTCAAATACGAGCAACCTTGCTTCTTGTGCTGAGTGAGTGGGAAGCTGAACGTATAGACACAATTTTTTATTATTATTATTTTTTTTTTAAAAGACCGTTTTTAGCATTCAGCAAGTTAACATAAAATGAGCCAATCAAATGGCGGCAGTGTTACTAGCTCCGCCTTCGAGGTCAACTTTCATTGATTTAATCAGCTAATAATGGTTGTTTTCAAAAAACCAAAACAATAATGGCAGAAAGTACAATTCACTATCCATCTGTTGCCATCCATAGAACTGATTTTTAGATTTTGTCGTCAACTAAACAGGTAAAAATTCTGACAAACTTGTCCATAGGTGTTAATTTTATTGTGACCCCCCCCCCCCCCCCTCCTCTATATGTGTGACTGGCTGACAAGCAGTCCAGCGTGTACCCAGTATCAGCTGAGGATAAGCTGTACATCAGAGGAAATGAACGGATGGAAGCAAAGTGAGCTCTGCTGGGATGCGGTTGACGCGTTCCTAAGGCTGTGAGCTATTGATGGAGTTTTGTCTTTTGTCGAAGTTGTTAGCCTTTTCCTCATCAAAACAAAAATCGAATGAGGAAGAAAGTCAAATTTTGCCCGATAGGATACATTGCGATTGCCCACCGTTATGCTTTTCTAAGGGTAAGCTAGCCATAGCATTTTGTCATTTGTCAAAATTTGTGGCTTTTTTTTCTTCTTTTTATCCCAAAAAACATCAATTCACATATTTCAGGTCATGAAGAAGAAAGTAGGCAAAATGGTGTTGGTGTGATATATTGTGGTTGTCTACGGTCACGCTTTTCTAAGGCTATGCTAACGATAGCATTTTGTCACTTTCTTCTTTTTGTCCGAAAAGCAACAACTTAAGTGCGTTATGGTTCAGATAATGAAGAAGAAAGTACACAAAATCTTGCCCGGTGTGATGCGTTGTTTGTTGTTGTTGTTTGTCTGTTAATGTGTTTCTAAGGCTATGCTATCGATAGCATATTGTCACTTGTCAAAACTTTGTGAATTGTTTTTTTTTTTATCTGAAAATAATTTAAGTGTGTAATGCTTCACATGATGAAGAGGAAAGTACTGCACACAAAATGTTGCCCCGTGTAATGTGTAATCGTGTGTCTACAGTTTTGCGTTTGTAAGGCTATGCTAACGATAGCACGCTAGTAGATGGCAGTAGGCCTAAGTAATCCACCCGTTGTCTTTCATGCAAGAGATTAATAGCTAAAAAAAATGTACACCATTTTGAGTAATTTCAGACGAGATCAACGCCGTTAGAGCATAAAAACGTTTTGTGACATTTTTGTTTCGGTGGTTGCGCCGTGATATTTTTTTGAAAGGTGGGGAAACACGACACTAGGGGAAGGCTATAGGAACGATAATTATTCCGTTTTCAAAGACTGTGACGCAAGCGGGTAAGCGACCTCTTATTGGGCACAATGAAACAGTGAACTTGTGCTCTTTCCCCTCCCGCGTACATGCGCAGACACGCGCGCCACAGAGAACTTTACACAAACGCGCTCTATAACGTAACCTGACTGCGCTTCAAACACGCACGCGCGCACACACAACGTATATGTTATGCGGCCCTCGTGGGGAGGTCTGGAAAAGTCTGCGTGGCGCGTGTGTTTGTTTAAGCTCGAGGCCGCTAGCGGCTGCTAACTGGCGTCTATTGAGCCGCGCATGAATGCCAACCTTGATTCCCTAATAAAAACACAACATCGGGGCTGATAGAAGACGCCAGGGTTGCCGTGCCCTCGGAAACCTTTGGCCATGTATCGCATCGCAGGAATATAAACGCAACACATTTATTTTTACAACTTTTTATGAGCTAAACTTAGAAAGCCGTGCCTTTGTCTATGTAAATAAATGAAGTCAATGTAAAATCTCTTTGGCACGCTAATAGCAAATAAGCTTCAACTGCCGGCAGTTAAATTCCTTAAAATAGCCAATATTCACACACAAAAGCTGTAGGAATATATACAGAAAGGAAATACTTTGTTATTTATTTTTCCTGAACTCTTGAAGCGAGTTATGTTAATAAAGCTCAATCGTAACTTTTTTCTTCTACTCTAATCTTAATGTAAAGTGTGTACCACACTGCCACTAAGAGGCCACCGCACGTACAACAGGAACAGCTGGTATTTGTATTGATAGTTTTTTCATTGCTATTATTTTAGTATATTATTATTGTATTGTATTGTATATTGTGTTATGATATTGTCCATGGCCAGCAAATGACTGGGAACCAGTCCAGGGACGAGTTGGGTAGAAAAGTGTTTTTTTCATCTTGTCCTGTTTCTTAAATTTGCCAGTTGCTTTTTTTTTTAGAAAAATAGTCACTTGTTCGTTTTTTCTTTCCGTTTTTGAACATTTAAATATCATGAGAGTTCAAATGTTTTTCGTGAAAAAAAGTTGTAATCTCACAAGAATAAAATAAGTATATTATTATGAGAATGTATTCCTTTCAATAAATATCTCATCTTAATAGAATGGAATATTTAACAAAAACAATCGTTGGCTAGGTGTTGTGCAGGTAAAAAAATGGGGTCAGGGAGGGGTCGCGGTGATGCCGTAACACGCCGCCCAAAGCCAAGCAACGCTTTGTGTTAGTTGCTTGTGTGTTGTCAGGAAAGGAAGATGTAGCAGCTCTCGGGTTACACGGACAAGACAAAGCATCCCTGCGTCGTGTGTGTCAGTGTGTGTGTCGCTTCATTTTGGCAGCTTTAAAAAAAATATATATATATATATACATTCAAATTTTGTTTTTTTTTCAGTCAGAATGAACTTGTATCACTTTCCAGAGAATAATAATAGAAATTAATTAGGGGTACATTTTTAATCGCACAATTTTCATAGATCAATCACACATTAATAACAATAATAATTTTGTTTTATTTATAGGCGCCTTTCAGGGCACTCGAGGTCACTGTACAAAAATATATATTTTCTTTTTTTTCTAAATGAACCGTATTTAAACGGGAATGAGTTTATTTGCGAGTTAATTTAAACTTTTTTGAACACCTTACTCGGAAAGCTTGCACTGGCGAAATGCAGTCGCAATGCAACCAGACACGTTCACGTCAAAATTTAGCAGCAATGAATGTGATAATAATGCATATATTTGTGGAATCTGGGGTCAAGTTGTATTTGACCACTTTAAAAATGTACACAATTTCACAAGTTACTTCATGTTAGAGATTAGATAGCTCTTAATATGAAAAGAAAAATGCACCGTCTTACAAATGCAATTATGCCATCTAGTGGCAGAAAAATGACCAACACAAATCAATATCACACTCGTTTTTTACAGTACAGCACATCTTTTTAATTTTGACTCAGTTTTATGAATTATTATGAAATTACTGTATCACTGACGAGAAGTTTTTGTCCCCACTTTTATGTTAATAAGAGTATGAAAACTTAAAAAAATATTTTATTGTACATTTAGAACAGATATAAAATTTGCGATTAATGGTGAGTTGACTATTGAAGTCATGCGATTAATTACAATTAAAAAATGTAATCGTCTGACACCTCTCGTAAATATTAAAAATGTTTGCAAAATTTCGAATAGGAGTATGCCTCTCCAGCAAAGGACGATCCGATTCGTATCGCAATACGCTGGGTGCCATACAATTCAAGAACTGTTTCTTTTTAAGTGTAACAATTTTGTCTCTCCTTTCTGTAAAAAAAATAAAAAAAAATTTTTTTTTTTTTTGTTGCATGAAATCATCTGAAAGCAACAACAACTACTATCTTATCATAGACAGAACATTCAAGAGAATTATGCAGGATATTTCATGGCTAGTATGTGGAACTTTATTTATTTATTTATTTTGTGGCAACCTGTTAAGTATTCCGAACCCAGACTTTGTCACAAACTGGCTGTGTGAGAACAAGGAATATGTAGTGTGTGTGCGTGTGTGTGTGTGCGCGTGTGTGTGTGTGTGTGTGTGTGTGTGTTCTTGATAACCTGCTGCTGCTGCTTTCACTTTCCATTTCCCAGCATCCTCTTGTGCTTGTGTTGAAGTATCCCAGCATCTCATGTTTGCTTGGCACCGAGCTGCAATGTTTGCCCTCCTCCTCCTCCTCCTCCCTTCTTTCTTTTCGCTTCTATGATACCACCTCCTCGCACATTCCCTGCGGTAGAACCCCCAACACCCCCCCCCCCCGATAATTTCCTGCATTGTTGACCACCGGTTCAGGAGATAAAAAGAAGCCTTTCAACTTCCTCCCCCTCCGTATTTGAACATGAAAGCGCTTATGAATGAGTTTATTTGCACTTGACGACTGAGAGTGGACGATAAAAGCTCCCCAAAGACTTTTTTATGAATTAAATGACGAAGGGGAAAAAAAATGTGATGACTGTGAGCAGATGACTTGTAAAGAATGTGAAAAATGCGGCATAAAAAAAATAAAAAAATAAATGTCATTCGAACAAGACAAAAAGTCTACACACCCGTTATTTTTTTTTAAATTAAATTAAAAAAAAATACTTCAAAGGAGAATGTAAAAATACAAAATTAAGATTGTGTTGAACTTATTTAATGTAAACTTTTCTTATGACAATATATCAATAGTTAATCGACAAACAAGAATAAGCACTTGAAATGCATGTAATGAGAAATAAATGATTTCATCCCTGCAGCTGTGTGAGGGAGAGGAAGTAAGAGGAGCCAATGAAATGGATCCATTTTATGCATTCCACAAATTGGGAATGAAGGCTTCTTTTTGAGTGGCGGCCTGGGAAGGATTCAGAATAATTAATTGACCCCCCCGCCCGACCCCCCAGGCGATTGGCATGCATAGTAAGTCGGGGGGAATTAAAAAATAAATAAATAAATAAAAATACAGCAATAATTGATATTTGTGTTAGTGGTGCAATGGATCACAAAAGTTTAGTTGTCCCCCCCCCCCAACCATCCGAACCGTGGGGCCGGATCCAAACCGACCATGGATCAAACGTTGATCCGTTGCACCACTCATTTGTATATATTCAGATCAAAAATGTACTTATTTTATTCATTATATATATATTTGTAATTAACTGGATGATTAATCGCTTGTCGAAATTTTATTCTACTAACAAATTGAAATCCCTAAAAAAAATCCGTATTAGCCGGGGCCCTAGTAGGGTAAATTATATAAATAATAATGATAATAATATCAGCCGTATAATAATCACAGTTAATCTATATCTATATTTCTTTACATCTCTGCCAGTGTTTATAATTCCGAATGATTAGTTCTGCAACGCTAGAAAATCACAATGTCTCATCACTCGTGAGCTATTTTTAGTTGCTTACCAGCTGGCCCCGCCTGCTTTATCGTATCGAAATGAAATAGCCAAACAATGATATTAATTATGATTCCTGAATATGAAATGAAATACATGCTGCATTCTGTGGCTCGTGGTTACACCAGACTTTTCCCTTTTTTAAATTGAAAACAATTAATTCAACTGCGTCCCTGCAGCCAAGTGGCCATCTTTGCCTGCTTTCCGACCGCTTATTTTTCCTGATTATATGGCGATGTGAGTGTTTATGCAACGCGTGCGTGCGTGCGTGCGTGCGTGCGTGCGTGCGTGCGTGCGTGCGGAGGAAGTAAGTGTTATTGAATGCAAAGCCACATGTTTTATTGCTTTCCTTTGTTACAACACCCAAACTCCACCTTCCCCCTCTCAGGCATGCAAACTGGAGTGCCCCCCCCCCCCCAACCCCCCACCCCCCAACCGTCCTTGTTGACCACCACCCCTCCCGCCCCCACATACCTGTCATTTTTGAAGTCTTCTCCTTGAGCCTCTTTTGGCCTTCATCAGGTCCTCCTTGAGTTCCATTTGCGTTGCCCTGCACTACCACAACCTTCCTGAGAAAAGTGTTTTTCCACGGGTGTGAATTAGATGTCATTTTGTCAACAATTGTTTCGACAATTAAGAGGTCATATTCGGGTGTGAACCTCCAGAGGGCCGCAATTACGCCGTTAGCCTAATAGCATAATTAGCCAAGTGAGTGATTCTCCGAAAAGAAAGAAACGAGCTCTCCAAGTACCGCCGTAATGCCCAGCGTTCAAATACTGAAGCATAAATAATATAGTGAATAGGGCTGCTCGATTTATGAAGAAAATATTCATCACGATTAATTTGGTAATAATTGAAATCACGATTTTTTGGTACAAAAGAAGCAAATGTTTAAACGTAAAAAATATTAAGACAAAAAAAATGTTTTGAAACACTATAACTATGCTAAGTTTTTTTGGGACCAAACAAGATTTATTAATATAGTTATTTAAAAATAAAAATAAAGTACAAATACGTTAGGGATAGACCGATAATCGTCCGGGCCGATAATCGTCCGGGCCGATAATCGTCCGGGCCGATTATCAGTGCCAATATTCGGCATTTTGACAGATATCGGTATCGGTCTTTAAAAAAAGTGTTAGCCACAGGGAGCAACATTTTCAGTTAGCTTTATAAAAGATAATGCTAACCCTGGGAACGCGCTGCACCTTTTGTGATTGATTGAAATGACAACAAAGATAAGTAAAAAATTTACATTTCGGATATTTCAAAATTTTGGAAAACTTTATTTACTGTAGAAATTAATACAGAGCTATTTATATACGTTTTCTTTAAAAAAAAATTTTTATTTTATTTTATAATTAAAGATTTTTTTTTAAATAACATTTTGCAAATCTGAAAAGTTGTTCAATAAATTCAAGTTAAAAACTTGAATTTTGTGTTTAAAATGTTTTTTTTCACACCAATATTTGTTTCCCTCGTACGGAAAATGAATATCAGCTCCAAATATCGGTCATCGGCCTTTTTCACTACAAACAACTAAAAATAATTTTTAATAATCTTTTATTTTTGTTCATGCTAATTTTGTAATCGTGGAGTAATTGAAATGATAATTGAATTTCGATTCATTGCACAGCTCTAATAGTAACATAATAAAACAGCAATTAAATACTCAATTAAAATGTTTTGCATGTAAAGGTTAAATAAATATCGTACCAAGTAAATGTTTCAAAACAAACAGTTCCTCAAGTTTAGATGTGAATGGTTGCAACTGTGAATACATTATATCTTTTTTTAAATGTAATTTAATTTGAAGTATTATTGTTTCCCCTCAAAAGAAAAATCAAACATTCATGATTTGCTAAATATTTAACTATTCTATGTATTTAAAATAAACACACCTTTTTAAAGAATTTCTTAAGCGTATGCAAAGTGATATCAATCAAGGTTATAAAATAATTTTGTAATTTATACTTTTCCATAATTGGATTTTATTTCGTTGTTAATCTTCTGTAATTTGTCCTTTTATTTTAGAATTACATTTTATTTATTTATGAATTATTTATATATTTTTGGAATGGTTACATTGTCTGAAGCATGTATTCATTTTTATTTAATTGTAATTGCTTTGGTATCGTAGTAGTTACCCCCGCACCCGCCCCCGCCCCCGCACCAGCAACCTGGAGCGTTTTCTACCATTTTGCACCTTTCGCAGCTGTCAATCAAACCTTCTCTCCAGTTTCATCCCCTTTCAACAAACTCTCCCATTTTGTTCCGCAAAAGTCCAATCTGAAGCGTGAAAACGGAGGAAGATTTCAAAAAAACGGAGGTGCCTGCCTTCTACCGTCCTCGCCCTCCGGCCGGACCCCCCACAAGTCTCACACACGCACACACTTGCCGGCTGGCGGAAATACACACCCACATCCCCGATTGAGTGTGTGAAATCCTGAGGCTGATTGGGGAGGAGGAATGCAACCTTGTGACCCCCCCCCCCCCCTCTGGCTGTGGGGAGGAGAGGAAAGGGGGAGGAGGGGGGGGGGGCATTAAGCGTGTGTGCGTCAGGTACATTTTAGACAACAAAGCTGTGTCGGTGTTCGTGAAAAACGTTGCCGCATATTCATCTCGACTCTTAACACACTTTTCCATACACGCGCGCACATGAACATACTCTCATTCATAAACACAAGCAGCAGTAGGAGGAGTTAGTCACCGACTGAGGCATGTTAAAGGACCATTCATGATTTTCGTCTGCTGTGCAAAGCCAGACTGTGTTTGTGGGGACGTTTTCACAAGAAGCGTATGACGGCGATTATGGTGTTTGTGATCTTGTCTTTCTGTGGCAGTGTGGCGCCGCTATTGATTTGCCAAATTGATTGGGTGACATTTTTGACTGGTCGGTCTACGTATAAAATAAAGAAGGCTAGTGTATGTATTGTTGTCTTTCCGGGTTAAGGTGGCCGTTCCCTTTATTGTATTTGTCATCTTGTTTTTCTATGATTGCGTGGCGTCGTCATTGATTTGCCAAATTTAGCGGGAAAATATTCTGACCGGTCTTCTGTACATTAACTCATTCACTGCCAGCCATTTTCACTGAAGCAACCCCCTTCGCTCCCGGCTGTTTTACTGGATTTTCTATGGATGGAGTTCTATTGTTATAAAAACATGGAACCTACCAAACGAAAGACAAGACTCTCTTCTTTCAAAACCGGTTTCTGTTTTGCATCAATAAGCATTAGAAGATAGCTAAGTTTCATCATTATTCACAAATCTGTTTGAAACGGTGGGGGAAAGCGCCTTTTTTGCAACATGGTTGGTCTCTTATACTCTGCTGCCACCTGTTGGCCGTTTTTTGTAATAACTACCATTGCGTCAACCTTTCTCTGCAGTTCAGAGGCTGCATCAAAGCCTTCTGTATGCGCTAGCATAAAAAAAGAAACATAAAAAAATAGGGGTGGGAATCTTTGAATGTCTCGCGATTCGATTCCGATTTTTGGGTTTGCGATTCGATTCAGAATCGATTTTCGGTTAAGAAAGATTTTTTTTATTCACAATGATTTGATTGACAATGATTTTTGCTTCAATCTTTAGATGTGCAAGGAATTGTAATGATCTACTCCATTCTGACTGATAAAAAAAACTTTTATTGGAATTACTTGTTCGTGACTTTTTCCTTCTACTCTCTAATGTGGCTACAACTTAACCGTGTATTAGTACCTGGTTAGTGGCCAAACCAGGTACAACATGAACAGCGCTCCTAATAAAGGATCACACAAAGGCAAGACAGTATAAAATAATTTCAATAAAATCAATTTTGGGACATTTAAAATCGATTCTGAATTGTACCAAATAAGAATCGATTTTTTTGCACGGCCCTAATAAAAACGTATAAATACGTTTTTGGGAACTTGGCAATATTTAAATTTTTTTTTTAATAATTTTCGGGAACAAATGAGTTAATAAATGCTAGTATGTGTACATGTTTGTTCTTGTGTTCCCCAGTTAGTGTGGCACAAGCCTTGACATCCCGCCTTACTATCAGTCACATTTTTCTTTGTGTATGCTGTTTTGTTGCAAAGAAAAATGATTGTGTGTGTGTGTGTGTGTGTGTTCTCATTTTTCTACACTATTTTTGATTTCATATTAATTGGATGAACCTTTTTTTTTTTTTTGGTTCAAGCAAAATGTTAGTGTGTATGTATGCTGTAATTGTATTAAGGCTACATTTTTGGTTTGACCACAAACAAAAAAAAAGATTCTGTTAGTGTGGCACCAACCTTGATATCACACCTTTGTCAGAATATAAATGCTCCTGTGTGCGTTTCTCAAGCCACTGCGACCAGTCTTTTTCGACACACGCACCTTGAGCAAGCTTTTCATGGCTCATAAAACTGCGCGCGCGCGTGTTCTTGACACGGCATCTTAATTAAGAGCCGTGTCACGGAGGCGCGCCAAAATCATTAGCCGCCGCCATTTCCGCCTCGCCGCTCTGCATAAACGGCACGGAAAAAAAGTCTAACCGCCATGTCTGCCTGTCGCCGACATTTACGAGTACAGTAACAGTAACGCTCTCCAGCGGAGCATATCTGTTTCGTTGAACGGCGCACGGAACAATGACGTTAGTTTTGAATGACGGGCGAGGAGGAGCCATTTGGCGCTGACGGCACGTCTCAAGCGGGCGCGGAAAAAAAACCCTTTTATGACTTTCTGAGGTTATGGAGCTTAGTTTGTGTGCTCGCAGGCACAAACGCACTTTTTGTCCGGTATGTCCGAGTGGTGCGCTGACACCTGCGCAATTAATGGAAAACAATACGAGAGATGTACGTCACGATTCCGCCATGATGGAAGATACTGCAGATGTTACATGATTTTTTAATTATGATTTTTTTACAATTTATTTATTATATTTTAGATTTATCAGGGATAGGAGAGTATCGAATGAGGTGGCGTGGCTCAGTGGTAGAATGATTGTCTCCCGACGTAGATGATCTGGGTACGATCTCCTGTCCTTGTGACCCTTTTATTGTCTGTGCTGAAGACACTGAGCCCCACGTCGCTCCTGATAGATGGATGGGTGAGTACTGATACCAGGTATCGGTATCCAGCCAATACCAGGCCTTCTTGTGGTCGTTTTACAATCAGGAAGTAGAAATGAGAAGAATAGAAAATTGACATTAATGATTACTTTGTGCGCACTTAAATTTTTGACGCAGCTCTCGTATCGGATTTCCTACCAACACTTTCAAAACAGTAACTGTGGGTCAAAAATCGACCAATCCTCTACTTGGGTCGATTTGACCCAACTTTGAGTCAATAAATTTGTCAAAAAAAATTGGTTATTTTGTATACGGCAACCCAGAAAGTTGGGTCAAATTGACCCATAAAGTGGATCGGTCCATTTTTGATTCATAATTGGGCTATTTTTTCGACCCAACTGTTTTTAGAGTGAATAACGGCAATCATCATAATAATGTTTAGTGTGTGTGTGTGTTTGTGTGACCTGTGGTTGTGGTGCGTTGCTTCGAAGTCGGTCAGCCGTGAGTTTTTATTGTGAGGGCCTTGGCGTAAAAAAAAAAAAAAAAAGTGGAATCCAAATCATATGTTGCAAATATGCTGAGTGTGCACTCCTCGTGCTCAATAACGCTCAGCTGAGAGGAGGATTGTTCACTGTCTGCCAGCGAACGCTCACGCTCTATTGTGTGTGTGTGTATTTATACGCTGTACGTGCGGTGGTGTGTTGGAGCCAACACATACCTTTGTGACTGCTTCATGTATGTTTGTGTGTTGAGGAGGAAGTAGCTGTGTTTTTTTTTTTGTTTTGTTTTTGTTTTTCGAACTGAGCACGCTCACCCATGGGGGACAATTTAGCGGGAATGAGAACTCGCCAAAGCTGCTTGACCGGACCGGACCGGACCACCCCCACCATCACTACCCTAAACGCAACACCCACACTCAAGCCTGTGCAGATGCACCTCCCCTCCCCTCCCCTCCCCTCCCCTCCCCTCCCCTCCCCTCCCCTCCCCTCCCCTCCCCTCCCCCAAACCTACTGAACGGGTGGCGGTCGGTCTTTTGATGGAGAAAGGACTGGTTCCGTCACGAGACCAGGTTAGGGCTGGAAGTAGGGCATGGGAGCAGTTGGGGGGGGGGGGGGGGGGGGGCTTTCGACCTAAAAAGCAGGCTGCAGCTAGGCATAATAAAGTGGTACCTTGACGTTTGCTCGGACAGCTGTTACAATTTAAAAAGAGAATTGTGTACTTAGGAAGAACGCTCTTAGTTACTGAGAATTTTGAGAAACTACAGTAATGTAGGACTGTCACTATCGAATCTTTTTAAAATCGATTATACCATTGAATGATCGAATAATCGCTCCCTTTCTCACCCCCAGTATTTATTTATTAGTGGATATAGCTACTCATTTATTCTTACGCGCAAGAGCATTACTAAACACCAACACAATTAGCTTACGCTAAACGTTTAGCAATCGCGATTAGCGTTAGCACGCTAGCGACGATCATTTAAAGTAAACAAATTATCTTTTTGAGAATGAGCATTATTAACACCAACACAATTAGACTGTGTTAAACGGTTAGCAATTAGCATTAGCGCGCTAGCAATTAAAAAGCAAACAAACTTTAATTTGCGTGTGAATCATGTGGCTATAACTCCAAATTAATTATGTTTTGTACACGAGCATTATTAAACAACAACGCAATTAGCCTACGCTAAAGGGTTATCAATCGCGATTAGCATTAAACAAACACTAAACTACCATTTAGTTCACATGTACATGATTATAGCTACGTTACACATGTCATGTGGTGTCTTAAAAGTCATTTAGAGCCCATAGACGATTCTAAAAAAATAGTCCATGAGCAAACCTCTTGTCTACAACTTCCTATCTATCCACGGTGGACTGATCCGACTTGGTCGACTCTCTTTACCAGCCCGACTTTAATGGTTCTGAACGTTTTGCCAAATAGTGCTCTTGAAGCAACGTGGTTTTCGTTCGGCGCCGCCTCCCTGAACCAGGAAGTATATAAAGTGTCGTTCGACAGTCCTCACATTTATTTCAACTGCACGCCGGCCTGAATCGTGCTCTTGTCGTCACTGAGGGAGTTTTTTGATTTGAATGAGAACGGGGCAGAAAAAAAAAAAAAAAGAGGAAGAAAATCTGGAAGCGGTGAGGAAGATTTCGAAGAGAAGTGAGTCACGGTCATGTGCTTGTGGAAGAGTCGCCACTTCCTCCGCATCGGAGGACGCACAACAACACCTGTCGCACACGAAAATGATGGCCGACAACGTGGCAGTAATGATGCTTCCAAATATGGACACAAGTTGTGGAGGTGAGGACAGGAAGTGGAGTGTGTGGAATGGCGTGTGTGTATGTTGGGGGTGGGGGGGGGGTCGTACTGGGGGTGGTCTTGGCTGATGTAACAGCTGGAAACCTGACTTGTGATTGAATGAATGTTGTTGTTAGGTCACTTTGTCTTGTTGTGTTTAGACTTCCACTCCTCCACGCCCACTCGCTGACCTACATTACTCCTTCGCTTTTCCTCCTTTGCTCTCCTCTGCCATGAATCCACTTCGCCTCCTTTCCCCACAGTCTGTTTTTTACTCCTTTCTCCTCGTTCTCTCCCCACTCAAACCCCTGCTCCTCTTTCCTTGCCTTATCATGCCTTCGCGTGTCCTCCTGCGTCCCTCATCCGCCTCCTTTTCTCCCGTCATAGTCTTCAACCTTCTCCTTATGCTCCTCCCACCTCCTCCTTTTCCCCCCAACATAATTTAGCTGTCTCCTCCTCCTCCTCCTTTTCTCTACTTCTTCGTCTCCTTTGGCCTTCCACGTCTTGCCTTCTCCTCTCGCAGCCCACTTTTCCTCCTCTATTTGTAGCTTACTCCTCGTCTTATCCCTTTTCTCCTCCTCCTCGCTTCCTTGACTCTCTCCTTTGCCTCGCTCTCCCCTTCTCTGGCCTCCACGTCTCCTTACCTCCTCCTCCCGACTCCTCACACAGCATTCTCCCTATATCTTTATCGTCAACTTTCCTGTCGCCTCCTCCTCTCAAGGGCTCATCCTCCCCTTCTCCTCCTTTTCTTAATCACCATCTAGCCTCCTTAGCATCCGCCTCTTTTAGCCTTCTCTCACAGTTCATAACTCCTCCTCCTCCTGGCAATTTTTCATCCTTTGCTCCTCTTCCTGGCCTTCCACTCCTCCATCACAGACTCTGCTCTTCTCTTTCCTCTCTTCATTCCTTGGCCTCCTTCTCTCGCCGCCAACATTTCGCCAACTTCCCATCCTCTGCTCCTCTTTCTTCACTGGCCTTCTACTCCTCCAAAAGTCTTCACTTCCTTCTGTCACATATCTTACTTATTTCTCTTCTCCACTTCCTCCCCCTTTCAACCAACTTCTCATACTCTACTCCTAAAAGTTTTCGCTTCTTCTCTCACATATCCCGCTCACTTCTCGTCTCCATATCCTCCACTCTCCTCCTCCTCTTCCTCTTTTCTCCCTTGGCCTTCTCTTTCTCTCGCAACTTCAACAACTTCTCCTCTTCTAACCAACCCTTGCTCCTCTTTCTACGCCTCTCACTGCCTTCCCTTCCCCTCCTCTCCGCTCTGCTCCTTGCTCCTCCTCTTCTCATCCTACCTTGCTCCTCATCTCCCGACCTAGTCCTCCTCCTCATATTCCCCACTTCTCTTTCTCCTCACCTTCTCAGTGTCCTCCTCGTTACTCCCTATCTTCCCCTGGTTCCCACCTTCTTTCACACGCAACCTTTCCTCCATTTTAGCTTACTCCTCTTCACCTCCTTACCTACTCCAGCCTCTCATACCCCCCCCCCCCCCCTTCTCCAGCCTCTTCCTCCGTGGCTATGTGGCAAGCGCTTGAGCTGTCACGGCTTCGGCGGCGTGTTTTCGAACCTGCTGGCCTCCTTCTCGAGTGCGCGCACATATTAAGACACGCATACACAGACAGAGCCCACAGCTGTCCGGCTGCAGGAGGAGGGATGAGGGGCGGTCTCCACTCCAGATGTGCGCTGGAGCGAGTTTGGCCAAAGTGCAGCCAGCACGGGGAGGATTGTCAAGATGGCAGCGCCAGACGTTTGCGTGGCTCGATTGTTTGCGTAGACGCACACACACACACACACACGCATCGAGGCGCGCTGACTGTCTGCACTGTGACAGGCAGGACTAATGTTTGCGCAGGAGCAATAACACAATTAGGATTCCTCGCATTTCTCACTCCACACGCATTGGACCTATGACCCCCCCCCCTCCCCCTTCCTTCCCCTTCCGCCTCCTCTGCCTATCTGCACACCTCAGACAGCCAACAGGTTGACGTGTTTGCGATTGTTTTAGAGCTGCAGCTGGCGTGTAAAAGTGTGTCAAATAATCACTCCGTCGACCAGGAATATTGAAGGTACCGACATTTTGTCTGCACTCTGTTACATAAAAGAACATGAAGTTTTTCCATTAAATTATTACAATTAAAAAAAAAAAACTGTACGGTGTGATCCGGCCTTTGAAACGTGCTCGTTCTGTACACGTGACCATGCACAATAGCTCTTAATGTCTCTATTTCCGTGTGTGTGTGTGTGTGTGTGTGTGTGTGTGGGTGTGTGTGTGTGTGTGTGTGTGTGTGTGTGTGTGTGTGTGTGTGTGGGTGTGTGTGTGTGTGTGTGTGTGTGTGTGTGTGTGTGGAGGGTGTTGTCCAGATCCTCTCTCACCCTCCCTCCATGTATGCATGTGTGTGCGTTACGTAACAGTCGTCTCTTCCTGAGAACGAGGCCGCCGCTGCCCCGTCTTCTTCGGAGCTGCCGGGCAGGCTTTTTCCCGGCAGCCGGTTTGGAGTCAGAGCGCCGTGTTTTGACAGGGAGCAGGAATGCAAGGGGGAGGCGGGGTCTTTCCAGGAAGTGCATGGCAATAGCGAGGGATCCCGGATTCTTTTGGCCGCGCTGGGCTCGCTGGAAAAAGGAAGGACATTCATTGCAAAGCGATTGCACGTTTTCCTGCTTTTCACCATGCAGATTTTTGATCAGGCAGGATTTTCAAGGAAGTCGTATGATGCATTTTATTTTCAGAATTTGTAACAACAGTTTTCTTAATAACACGCATGTGACATGCTTTTGCCAAATATAAAATGAATTACACAGTGCACTTCTTTATTATTATTATGGCCACTATTTACATTATCAGGAGTCCTGTAATTTTTGTTGCATTCATTTCCTTTTTCCTTTTCTTTTTAATAAAAAAAAAGGTACATTATTTATTTTAATTGCTACATTTCAATTTTTTAAATTATTTTATTATAAACAATTAAAAAACAAATGTACTTATAAATTATAAATAAAATAAAAAAGAGAATTAATTAAACTATTTTATTTGTATTTTTTATTTTTTAAATGTGACCTGGTGCTTTACATAATTACAGCCTCTATTGTCGTTCTGAAGTTAGCCTCATCCCGCTCAATATTGGGCTTTTGTTACCATGACGACCAAGGAGGGGAAAGCAATGGTTGTATGTTGAATCGACTGCAGTCCTTCATAAATGGAGAATGGGTCCACCTGAAGGATTGTTGTGCGATGCCGCAGGTGGTTGTGGTTTTTTTTGTTTGGCCATACTACAATGCAGTGTAATTGCACATCCACTACAATAGGTGGCAGTGATGCTCTCGTTGTCAGAGAGTGTGCAAGGAGTATTAGCTCCTCTGCAGGGGCGTACGTATAGCAATTTTATAGACAAATGATACTATTTATAGTCGCAGCAGAGATTTTGGGGTGGCGTAATAAAAAACATGGTTTATATTTTCACTCATGGAGGTATTACTTCATCACTAAGGCCTTCCAATTATACTTGTTCGTGAAACATAAATTTCCTTAGTTGATGGCTATTCAGCCACTTCAGAGATGCAATTATTTGCATATAAGCAATTAAAAAGTCACTTTTTCCATTCGATTTCACTTTAAAATGTGTCCAAAAAGTTCCTTGGCAACTATTCTTAGAAAACGCTCTTGATGAGAGCATTGGGTTGGACGCATGCACTTTTATTTTTAGGCAGTAGAAAAGGCACACTCATAACAATGCCCTGTTTTTTTCAATCAAAGGTCATGCGATACAGAATGTTGCTTCGTGAGCCTTTTAAAAAAGTACGTCCCAAAACAAATCACTGAAGTCACTTGGTCATCTGTTGTGGTTGGTATTCCTAGAAAACGGGCTTGATTTGAGCTCTATACACATGGCTGCTCGTTTAGACGAGGCACAAGAGTGCTGAGGACATCTTTCTTTTTTTACTGTGGGACGCGTCCCAACTTGTCGGCCGCCGCACTTTTCAGAATTCTTGGCATTTAAAAAAGGCAGCAGCAAATGAAAGAGTGGAGAAGAGAGCAAAGTTCTATGAAAGAGTCGTCCAGGGAAAGTATAATTGCAACTGAGACGCCCTCTAATCTGCAGCACTGCTTTGCGAGGGCCCATCCGGAATGTTCCGCTCTCGACAAACTGGACCAGTGAAGTGAAAAATGTATTTAGTTGAAATAATTTTTTATTTTTTTTTGGAATTATAATTGACAGTCTTACCTCCACTGTAGAAGTTATTTTTGCATTATCACAGGTTTGTTTGTGTGCAACTTCCTGGTCTGCGTGTGCCTTTCACACTTCCCTTCAAAGCTGAGGGTTTTTTTTTAGCGGGGTGGGGGTGGGGGGGGGGGTCTTCAAGCGCTTTGTGAAATCATCAACGCTGCCTATTTAAGCCAGAAATGTTCCTTTGTCCAATTTTCCGTCTTTTAAAGGCGGGATGACGTGCGTGCGTGTCTGTTTGTGTGTGAGCGTAACTAAGGACATCCCGCGATGCCTCCTGGTGTAAAGATGAACACTTGCTCATTCTCCCATCAGATTTGAGATTTGTAAAAGTCACACCAAAAAAAAAAGTGGTCGCTTTCGGATGCGCTGCATTGTGTTTAAAGATGTCCAAAAATAATAATAATAATAATAATTCTACATACCTTCTTTATCAACTGCTGTTACTTATAATTAAAAGAGGCATTTATTCTGGAAAAAAAAAAGCAATTTGCAAAAATGGGACTTATGTAGCTTTATTTACTTAAAGCGACACTCAGTGATCGTACCGCCATCTAGTGGTGAATTAATAATTCATTCATCTTAAAAACGACTGTTAATGTAAATAGTATGCAAAAAAAAAAGAAGTGTTGTATCGTCACTAACTCTCGTGATTCAGGCCTGTCGCTTGTCACTTTCTGCTCTGCTTTTTAAAAAATATAATTTTTACTAGCTCCTCCTGCTAGCCGCACTTGTTAGCCGCTCCGGCTAATTCCAGCTCACTCGTTCCGGTCGTCGCTCGCCGGGCTTCACGCGACGACTCGTTTGCTCGCGCAAAATAAGAATTGGCGGTAGGCTTGCGAAATGTGGTGTCTCTGAGCCACTGTTGTGTGTGTGTGTGTGTGTGTGTGTGCGCTTCTGACCGCTAGGGACTACACACTGGGTCTTAAAAAAAAAAAAAAAAGTACAGTACACCGATTTGGTAAATATTGAGCAACAACAAGCTACATATCGGCGCAATCCTCACATCACATTTCCAAAGTCACTACTTCTCGGGCAATAAAAAAATTGCCAACAATGGCCAACTCTTTTTCCAAAGTCTTAGAGCCATGGATGATGCAATAAATAAATCAATGAGCAGTTTGCCGTTGATTGTACAACAGCGGCCAATTTTGGAACTAACAGACTTTGATAACTACCGGACACTGTTTTTTTGTCTGTTGTAATATTTTCATATGTGCTGCCTCTTCCCTCGTATGTATGAAGTTGAACTATGCTATTTTTAACCACTCAAGATCATACATGTTTTTAATCATTGGTTGAGATCTTTTTTTTTTTTTTGCTTTTCTTCTTCTTTCTTTTCTCGCTAAAATGAGCTTCTGCCTGAAGGGCAAATTTGCATGCAGTCAAAGAACGAGAAATGCTTGTTCGTGGTAGGAATGTGTGACGTGGCCCCATGAGTGACCCCCCCCCCCCCAAAACCCCCCCCCCTCTGGCTAAGTGCATAGCAGTTTGCAAAAAAAGCCACACAAGTTCACCTTTTTGGGACTAAAACCAATCTACACGTTGAGTTTATTGTCTGGTTTTCTATGAAAGTGCGAATTAGATGCGCTTAGCTGAGCTTCCAAATTACAGGCACGACATTTTCTGAGGTGTCCACAGGTCCTTAAAAAAGACACGTAAACCTTGAATCTGCACTTCAGTGGTCTTTAAAATGCACAATGAACAAAGCTGCTTTATTTTTGTTTGGAATATGATATACACTCCCGGCGGTCACATTGGGCGGGTGGAGGTGTTAAATTTGATTTGATCAAAAGAGCAATTTAAATGTCTTCAAAACATTGGATGAAAAAAAAACAACAAAATGATGTTGATTTACAAATATTCTGCCTTTGAAGTTAATTATCTGAGGCGGGCGGGGTGGAGCCTGTGCAAAATTAGCAGACCTTTCTTGGCCCATTTTTTTTTGGGGGGGAGTCTGGCACACATCTGATTGAAGTCTTTTTAGCTCCAGGAAGTACAAGAATTAAAAGTTCCTTGAAAATAAAACGTGGTCCCACTTTCTGGTTTGGACGTTGGTGTGAGTTTGTTTGGATGCAACTTCCTGGTCTGCCCTCAACTCAATCTTGCCCTACTTTTGAGAGAATGTTTTGTTTCTGCTTCCGCTCGCAGACCCTGGCTTTTAGGCATCGTTGCCAAGTATGAGCAGTTGCTGGAATTTTACTTTTAATTGTGGCTTGACTTTTTTTTTGGGGGGGGGGGGGGTTCGTTAGCGCTGTCTGTATAAAACTTGTGTGCCTCTTGAAATGTATTTTTAATTGTGTCCGATTGGAACCTTTGTAGTTATGTAAAGTAATATATGCTCCCGGGACTTTTGTAGTTTTGGAGTATCGTGCCATATTTTGAGAGAAAGTTCCTCACCTTTTGAGCAATTTTCATATTTCCGCATCCTAAGCGAATGTTTTCCACCATTTTTGGGACAACAGAGGCCACTTCCCGACCTTGGGAGTTATAATCTGAGCCGCAAGAGAAGAGAAGAGAAGCTGGAGTCTCACACATGAAACACATCTGATTTGGAACCTCCTTCTTTCTTTCTTTTTTTTTATGTCCCTGAAGTACCAAGAACCAAATGTTTCTGGAGTTCTTCTGAAAATCTGGCTTTACATCTAAGGCGATGTTTTGTTTCTGCTTCCAGTCCCAGTCTCAGGATTCCAGGGAAGAGAGCTAAAGGTTCATAGAGGCGAACTTTCAAATGTGATTTCACTTTGTATGGTTATATTTTCATCTTCCTCGTCTGACCTTTTTCCAAGGGTTTTGCTACTTTCTCAAGGGACTCTTTGGAGGTGAAGTGTTCTGCGTTGAATGCATTTGATTTAGAACCATTGGAAGTACCAATAAACTGAAAATTCCCAAAATTCCAAAAAAGACTTACTTGTGAGGGAATGTTTTGTTTGGGCTTCCACTCTTATCTGCCATCAACGAAACGTTAGGAATGAAAAGCAGAGGCACCCCCGTCCGTCTTTTAAAAGCCACTTTGGGGGAAGTCGGACCACCCCCCAACCGAGGAGGTGCGCAGAGGCTTGTCGGTACACGGTTTTAGACGTCCCGCGCGGTTGTGTGAGTTGAGTGTCCATTTGCATTCCGCTCCACCCATTCGTCACCGTGGACGACGTATCATTACTGCAATTACAAGGCAGGAGGATGGTTGTGAGCGCGCGCACACGCACGCACGCACGCGCGCCGATGCAGTCGCTCAATGCAAACACAGCGGCTGCATATGCTCTGCCGGGCCTATGTGGGAACCTTCCGAAGCTTCCATCTTTTATAAATCCTCCCTCTGTCTTGCACAAGTAAGTGTGTGTGCGTTCACTTCAGCGCAGCATTCCTTCCCACCCTTTCCCTAAAACCCCCCCTTTGCTGCATCTCCATGTCTTCTCCACTCCACCTCGGCTAAGAAGGTACTCACACAATCTGAGTGTGTGTGTGTGTGTGTGTGTGTGTGTGTGTGTGTGTGAGGGAGCGACAGAGGGTCCCTCCTTCACTGAATACCTTTTGTAAAAGGAGCCGGGTTTGAATGGGAGTGGTGTCGGTGGCAGTTTCCTACCATATTTAGCAGCTCCGGCCCCCTCCCCTCCCCCCCTTTTTTAAAAAAAAAACTAACACGTACACACACTCACACACACATAAAATGTCTATTACTTTCAATTAAATGCCAGCACAGATTCAAGTTGTCAGCTGATAGTTAAAAGGACTTGTGTGTGTGCGTGTGGCAGTGAATTGATTTGAGCAGTGACACCTTTGTGTCTGACGTGTCGTTGTTGTTGTTGTTTTTTTTCTCCCTGAGGCCAATGCGCTAACAAAAGGTGACTGATGATGCATGCGATATGAGTAAAAGTATTAGGACAGGATGGGATTATCTAAATTTGAGTACCACTGTTTCGCCCCGTTGATTATCCACTGAGACAAAAAAATGGAGTATTTCAACACCGTGCATGATGCGTAATTCATTTTGACTCCTTTTGGTGTTTGCAATTTGGTCACAATGGGGATTACAAATGAAGAAGACTTTCACAACTACTGTAAGCGGCTCAGTAAGATGCCATGTTGAATTTGTTGTTGTTTTTTTATTGCAGAGGATAAAGCATATATATTTGTGACTGAGTATTTTTATACGTCTGACTGTTTTATGTTGCTGAACTCGGGCTGTTTGTTCAAATATCGGTTGTCGGGCTGCAGTTATTAAATATTTTGGTATTCGGATATTCTACTGAAAATTCTGTCGAATAATTGAGTGTTTGGATATTTATTTATTTATTTTTGCTGTTTGATAAACAATTATGAATGCAGGACAGAAAATAACACATTTCACTTCATAAGAAAATTACCAATTTTTTGTTTAATATTTATTTTATTTTAGGGTAAATTTAAACTGTGGATAATAGCAGACTGTATTTTCTTAGAAACATTTTCTGCTTTTGAAAAATAGTCCCAACAACCCTTGCCATACTATATGAGGCACGCTCTTAGTAGCCAGCTGCTAGCCATTAGCTGCTAATGCTGGCATCGGGTGCTGTGTTACACATTGTCAGTGTAATCATTTAGTTTTTAAACATCCTTAATTAGCGATTTCAACTGATTTCAGGATGACATGTGGCTATCAACTAGCCTATCTAGCCTTCAATCAGGAAGACGAGTCACAGCATCAAGTGCTAAAGAAGCTATATAGCCCGTCGATATCACATTGTGTGTTAGCATTAAGCTAGCGGAAGTTGTTTGGTCTTTAAAAGCTGTCTAATTCTCCTTTTCAAATGTTTATATTCCCAGTGACCTTCAACTGGGAGTGACATTAAACAGCTTGAAGCCTCTTTTATGAGGAACTGTTCGCTATCAGCCCAGCCGATGCGTGTTGTGAAGTGAGCGGAGTTGCTCGCTAGCATATCCCGTTGATCAGCCGCGTCGTTTTTTTGCGCTGGGTGTAAAACTCCTCAGCGCGCCTCCTGCAAGGCCACTTAATGGCGGCAGACAGCAAAATGAGATTAGAGCAAGTAACCACCTCGACCAGACAAAAGCTCACCTATTCATTTTGAGGCTAAGTTGGGCTTGACCTTTTTTGTATTTGCTGGAAATGCTCTTAGAAGTAGCCAGCAAAGCTGCTTACCCCACGACGTGCAGTTTTGCTTGTGAATATTCAAAGTGCGCTCATTGTGTGTGTGTGTGTGTGTGTGTGTGTGTGTGTGTGTGTGTGTGTGTGTGTGTGTGTGTGTGTGTGTGTGTGTGTGTGTGTGTGTGTGTGTGTGTGTGTGTGTGTGTGTGTGTGTGTGTGTGTGTATATGTTTGTGTATGACTAAGCGCTGAGGTAATCTCGGAACGTCTGCGGCCTCATCGTGTGTTTACTTTTTACTCACACACACACACACACTGGGAGTTGACGCTGCAAGGAATAGAGATGTGTGTGCCATAACACAGATCTAAATAAAATATGTCTTATGTCTTATTTATGTGTATATCCTATGTTATTATATGTCATCGCTGTTGGGCGGAATCCTCGCATATCCCAAAATGACTACGTTGCAGGAAATCTTACCCTTGAGTTAACAAGTTCAAGTGCAAGTTTATTATACCTTATATTAGCACAACACCATCCCAAAGCCATTTTTATTTGCTCATTTATTACGCTGTCATTGGTCCGGACGCGTCGCCACCACCAGCTGTCCTCATTAAAGTCTGCCCCCCCCCCCTTCCCGACCAGCCAAAAAGCCTCTAACACTTAAATGAAAGCAAACAATTGCGCTTACATCACTTTAACAAAGAATTTTCCAAAGGTCCTAGAGCCATGAGTGGTGCAATCAATAAAGTGACACTGCTGTAGTTGGAAATAAAGCTGTATGCAACTTGTCTTCCTGTCTGACCCGTTCGTTTTGCAGCAAACCGTTGCAGATCTTCATTTTTAACAGAACAAACGCCAATGTTTAAATTTTAACCTAATAAACTCATATATTCTGTCATTTACATTTTCAACTAATTTATTTCAGGTGTAACTTTAACAATCAATAACATTTTTCAATGAAATGCATTTTTTTTTTTTTTAATAAATAAATAACCAAAATTTTTTGGACTGGTTGATATTGTTAGTGGAATATGAGTTAAGCAGAATAATCCTGCCGTTTTTATCCATCTCAAGGGGCGGCCATTTTGCCACTTGCTGTGGACTGAAGATGACATCAATGTTGCTCAGGTCACAACCAATCACAGCTCAGCTTCAGAAAACAGGTGAACTGTGATTGGTCGTTGCCTGAGCCCTGAGCAACATCAATGTCATCTTCAGTCCACAGCAAGTGGCAAAATGGCCGCCCCCGGAGATGGATAAAAATGGCTGGATTTTGGACAACCAATCACAGCTCAGCTACCAAAAAATAGATCTAGTGAAATTCCCCACTTGGGGATCAGAAATTACTTCTTTTCTTTTTCTTTTTCTTCTTGTGCCGGGGAGGTTGGGTCTCTCCCAAAATTTCCTACTACATACAAAAACATGTCAACTTTGGGAACAGCTGGGGCTACTTCTACGCTAAGCTAACTACAGAGTTTGTGTGTTTCTCTTCGTTCTCTCTCCTCCGTCTTGCGCTTCTCCTTTTCCTGGCGGCGAGTGGTGTTACCATCTGTCTCCGATGTGTCTTGGAAGCTGCGTAAGCACGCGCGCACGCACGCGCATGCGTGCGTTGGAGGCAGGATGGCCAGGCCGAGCTGGGAGCGGGGCTCGGCTGGAGAAAAAGACTTTGCGGTTGGAGCGAAACGTGCGATTAAAACTGTCGAGGCGGAGCCAACAAGGCAAGGGGGATGTTGGCGTGTGCGTGTGTATGTTTGTGCGTGCGTGTGTGTTTATGGTTCAACGGTGCGAGCCGCAGCTGTGTGATCTACTAACCCTCTTGAAGACCTTGTTGGTGCAAAAAGATGTGACGCACAGTGAAACACAGCTCTGTGTGTGTGTTTATGTGTAGGGGCGTGCGTGTGCGTGTGCGTGTGTGGGGGGGGGGGGGCGTTGGGGTCATTTGTCAACACTCATTATCAGGGGGGTGTTTATTTATGCAACTCCCAGTTGAACTTTACTGTCAAACTAAAAAATAAGAGAATTTAAAGCAACCAAACAACTTTCCCTGCTAGCTTAATGCTAAGAGGCAATGGGAAATGCCATGGCTGGGCTAAAGATTAGCATCGCTAATGGCGAACATTTGAGCACAAGGTGGAGCAACACATGTCAACAGACATTAACACAATACTCACAGGCATATATTCTTTATCCCTTGTGATGAAATGACTAATATCGCAGTTGTGTTTTTCATAAATAGCACTCTATAAAACTTTATTTAATAAAAACACACAGTAATTGCGTCTTGACTATAATTCATTGCGGCTGCTTCTGGTGTTTGCCATTTGGCCACCAGAGGCAGTATTCTACAGTCATGTTGACACAAACAAAGAAGAGTTTCACAACTACTGCAAGTATGAAGAATATATGCAGTACGACCGACCAGATTTCCCAAAAATGGCATTGTTTCTGGTTGGAAAAGCGACGTCAACCTGAGTACAACACATTAAGAGTTTTGAAAAACCGATGATGGGTTCCTGAGAAATTCAGTTTTTTGTCGAAAGAATGGCTTTCAAACAAACCGTATAAATTCATTATTTCTCAACATATTTCTTAAACACCTTCTCCGATTGGTTGAACAGTTCTAGCTAAAAATATCCACCAAAAAGCTCGTACGGAACGTAAAATCTGAAAGGTTCAAACAGCAACACTTGACCTAAAAGCTCAACTTTTTTTTTTTTTTTAAAGAAAATGATATACATTCCACATATATGCTATTTATTAGCCAATCTATGGTGTTTCCTAGTATGTGTTAGCATGAAGCTAACAGACTGCAACTTTGTTTTGTTTTGTATGACGGTAAACTTCAACAGGCCACATGAACCATGCTCTGTGTTGTATACAAAAGCCTGACAGCACCTTTTGTTTGCAATGAGGAAGCAATGGAAACTCTTGGACATGTGCCCGATGTCAAAAGAGATACAACATTACCTGATGTTACCTGCCTGTGTACCTGAGCCTGACCCGTGTCTCTCTCTGTACTTTCCCAGGTAGGGCAGTTGAGTGAATTTCTCCATGAATGTACGTCACAATGATGATGACAGACCAGATTCCACTGGACTTGGCCCCGCCGCCGCTCCTGAACGGGGAGGTCCCGCTCATGCCGCACATGGTTAACGGCGACGCAGCGCAGCAGGTAAACACACGTCAATAGCGGGGCCACAATAATATAGGAAGCAGGGGTGTCAAAATGAGTGCGTTCATTTTGAGTTCATTTAAAGTTTCTTTAACGCCACAATTATTATTTTTTTTTTTAAACACGCGTTTAAGGACCGCCTCTTACTTGGACAGCCTGCACATGTTTGTGGAGACTGGGGTCAAGTTGTATTTAAAATGTTAAGTTTCTTCATGTTAAAGATTAGACGGGCTCTTAATATGAAAAGAAAAATGCACTGAGCCGTCACTAACATCTTAAAAATGCAATTATACCATCTAGTGGCAGAAAAATTACCTCAACACATATCAAAATCACACTCGTTTTTTACAGTACATCTTATTAATTTTAACTACATTTTATGAAATGAATGTATCAATGAGTAAAAGATGCAGCCTTATTTCTATTTTTTTTTCACTTTTATGCTAACGAGTATGAAAACGCAGATTTTTTTTATTGTTCATTTAGAACAGATATAAATTTTGTGATTAATCATGAGTTGGCTATTGAAGTCATGCGATTAAGATTAATTATGATTCCCTTTTTTTTTTATCTTAAGATAAAAAAAAAAAAAGATTAATTATGATTCAAATTATTTTCTCGCGTGTATCAGCCAAAAAGTCAAATCTGCCCTCAATTCACCCCTTCGGACCCATAGATGACATATTTGCGTGTCTAAAGCAATAAAAATGAATAATTTGTTGTTTTTTCTTCTTCTGGAGAGCTCAGTATTGTTCATTCTGTAATTTTACCGATTTGACATGTCATTATCATTGCTCTCTTTTTTTAAAAAAATTTTTTTTTTTAATGCATAATTTGGATGATGTCAACTCTTCTGGTTCATGATTGGCTCTTAACTAACCAATCACAAGTTGAGTTGCATGATGTTCATGTTAAAAATGTTGCATATAAGCTTGGTAAGTTTACAACACGTTACAGCCCTATTATCCTGCCGTCCACTATAACAACTAAAAACATGAGATAACCCCCCCAATTTTTTTTTCTATGTTTGGGAAAAGAGTCAAAATCAGCAAAAAAAAAAAATATATATATATTTTTACATTTTTATAAATAAAAAATGCGGTCCAGAAGGGGGGGGCTACGGTGGGAAGGACACCCACACAATTGCTTTCTAATTTTTATGGATCAACCAAAATGTCCCCACAATGGAGGCTGGCCGTCAAGGGTGTTGCCACACTAACGTAAAATGACAAGAACGCACACACACACACACACACACACACACACACACACACACACACACACACACACACACACACACACACACACACACACACACACACACACACACACACACACACACACACACACACACACACACACACACACACACACACAGCAACACTCAGCACAGTCACGTCAAGCTGAGTCACATCCTTTTGGACACTCACATGTACGTAGACTTATAAAATGTCTATTTTTACTTTCATTACTAAGCACTGGCGTGATATTTGCGACTGACTTGAACTGTATTTTTTTTTTTTTACACGTTTGTTTGACTAAGCTACTTTTTAAACGATGCTTCTGCTGCGTCTGGAGCGGGCCACGTCGTCCAGGAGTGGACCATCGTCCATTCCCCCGGTGGTGGTGGTGTTTTTTTGGCAGCGGCACGCTAGCAGTTAGAAAGTTTTTTTTTTTTTTTTTTTTTTTTTTTTACTCCAAAACCCGGCAGCCTAAACTTAGTATGCAACCAGAGATGGGAGACCAATGATTATACACATTTATCTACATGTGTGTGCGCGTGTGTGTTGAGTCTGACGGCTTGTCTGTCATCTGCCGAGATGTTCTGTTTATATCAGGAGTTGGCAAGCGTTTGGATTTTTAAAACGCACAGATGGACTTCCTAGGAGAAATAGAATAGGAAACAACGTCCATATTGTTAAGACACAAAAAAAAAAACGGTAAACGCTACGATCCTATAACTTTAACGATGAAGCGTCGCCTGGGAAAAAGCAAAAAGCAATATTGCAGCCGAAGCCGCTTTTGTGAACTTGAGCCGCTTAGCGTTTTGTTTGCTGTGAAGCATGCGTGCCTCAAATTGCATAAATAATCTTGCAGATGTCGACCGCGGCGGCCATTGTTTTTCCTTCTCCCACTCACCGTCCACCTCGTAACTATTGTGCCACCGGGGTCGAATGCTAACACACTGCAATTGTAAAAATAAAGCGACATGCAATATTAGTGTGATTAGAATTTTCCTTTAGATTCAAAATGATACATGATGATATGCATACAGTATATATATTTAAATTAGTCGGCAGTTGGAATTTTATTCTGCCCAATTTTAAATCGGTTGAAATTTTTTTTCCCGAGCCTTAATATAGACACTGTATGTAGTGGATCACTGTTATTTGCAGGGGCGTTGGTACTTGGCTGGTCCGCAAATAGCAAAAACCTGCGTATAATTGACAGCCATGATACAGTAAATGCATTGCAGGGGGAAAAACATTTTCTCTAGAAAATGGTGATGGACCTTTGATATTCGTTTTCCACGAAAAACGGAGGTTGGCTTCCTAAATAAAGTAAAAACAAAAATGTTTTAAAAACATTAAGATTTTTTTTTTCTATTGAAACAAAAAAAAATATGTCAATGCCATTATAAATAAATACATAGATTTTTTTTTGTATATATTTTTTTATAAACCTGAAGTAATTGAAAATGAAGACGTGGATGTGGGTCTGTTTTGGTGAATGTGCCTTTGAGTTAATGGATAACTAGTTGAAAATTGTGAATTTTGGAAACATTTTGAATTTTTGGAATAAGAAAAATAATACCCGTGAGCGACATGAATTTTCGGAAATATGTTGAATTGGAATGGTGAATTGAATGAGCTGAATATTTTGAATTGAATGGGACCGATGTCAATCTCTGATGTTGTTTGTCCCATTGAAATTGAAATTTTAGTTGAAAATCTTCAATTTTTAGAATGAGACAAACAGCCATCAAGGTGTGAATTTTTACAATATGTAGAAATTGGAACCACGCGTGTCGGATGAATTATGTGGAAGTAGATGTGTGCCAAAATAATGAGCGGGAAAAAAAAAATAGAAACAACATTAAGCGTTCCGCGTCGACACAATAACACCAACGCCGGCATCTGCAGTTAAGTAGCTCGCTCAATCCACACTCGGCGTCCGCCCACATGGTCTGGCGGAGGGGTTTTCTCAATCCTTGGCGAACGTGGGTCACCCTGTACTCGACTGTGGTTCCCATAGCAACAGCAGCCGCCGCTGCCGCTGCAGCAGCAGCAGTAGACAGGGCAGGAAGTGTGCGATTGTGCGTGTGTGAGGAACAGGAGCGGCTTGTGCTGCAATGGGCGAGCACGGCGACTCCAAAGGCAGGATATGAGGTGACATTTTTTTTTTTTCCCCCCCGACGGCACACCTGTAGCACATAGGCGGATAGTGTGTGTGTGTGTGTGTGTGTGCGCGCGTGT
The DNA here is from genome assembly GCF_054856555.1 of Leptonotus elevatus. Classification (NCBI taxonomy): domain Eukaryota; kingdom Metazoa; phylum Chordata; class Actinopteri; order Syngnathiformes; family Syngnathidae; genus Leptonotus; species Leptonotus elevatus. Next base: position 2,462,471 of record NC_141252.1, read on the forward strand.
GTGTGCGCATGCAATGGAGGGTCACCTGTTTCATGTCTACAGCCACGTGTACACGCTCAACCATCCGCACGCCGACAATATGACGGTAAGGCGGGGGGAGGGGGGGGGGCGCGTAGGGGGTGCTTCAATGGCCGCGTTATGTCACCGCCGCCTGCTAATCGTCCGATTGGATGACGCGATGACCTCTTCTTCTGCACATCTAAACTTGTGTGTGTTTGGACGCAGGTTATCCTGGTGCAGGTGAACCCGGGGGAGACATTCACCATCCGGGCAGAGGACGGCTCGCTGCAATGCATCCAGGGTCAGTATTCCTTGCCTGGTCATCACGTTGTCATAGCGATGGCGGTGTGTGTGCGTGTGCTCGCGCGTTGGTTGTAAGTTCACGGTTCGGTTCACATTGGCTGCAGTAAAAATGCAAAAAAAAAAAACAAACAAAGCGTAACCGGAAACAGAGGAATGATCAGTGGTTTGTCCTGAAAAACGCAACTTCAGTAGTTTCACTTGTTGTCGTTGTTTTGTGCGAGCTCCCGGCGACACCCTGAACGTTTCGCAGCCGTGCAAGCCGACACCGTCGGCAGTGTCCGTTCAGTACAATAGTGATGGAAACAGTAACTGCGATCATCGTGTGAAGCGCGTCAAAGTCAAAGAAAGTTTCGCTCACTCTTTCTTTGTGTGTGTGTGTGCGTGGTGGGGGGGGGGGGGGGTGAAATGTAAGCCGGGGGATTCCCCTTAATCTTGCATCACTGTGTCTTGTATTGATGATGTCAGTACTGGCTTCGTTTTGAAAGAGGCATGTTGTTTCCTCCAAAACCCGCCTGACCCTCACTTGTCTGCACCCCCCATCCCCCCCTCCCCCATGTGTGATATTCTAACTAATTGCAGCCCACCGCCCATTTTGTAATTGAATTTTCCCCCCCTTTAAAGCAAGGAGAACCCCCCCCCCCCCTTAGGGCATTATTTCAAAGGGGGAGTGAGTTCATAGAGATTGCTTGACAAAGTCGCTTCAAGGCGTAGGATAGAGACGGAGGAATGTAGGGTGGGGTCCATCGTCGGCCATTTTGGTTTGAAGGTGTGTGTGTGTGTGTTTTTTTTGTTGTTTTTTTTGGTGTGGGTCACATTTCCAGAAATATAAATGTATACATTCTAAATAAATATATAAATAAAAAAATATTTTGAATGATTCAAATAAAAGCAATTGTGCAAACGGTAAATACAAATTGTACCGATATAAAAGTAAAAAAAAAACTGATGTAAATGTGCTAAAAAGTTCATTCACAACTGAACCGAACTTTAAGGGCGATAATTTCACCTACCTTGTGGTGAGGCACAGATGAGCGACGACCACGTGACATTATCGGGGTGGGCGGAGCCAGGCGGCAAAGTTTTGTGTGATTCATTTAAGTGACAAACCTTCCCCCCCAAAAAATCATAAAAAATCATGGTAGCGCATATATTGTTTATCATGTGTGAAGATTGAATAATATTACTGCTGAGCGGTCGTGATATTTCCTTTGTCTTCATGCATGTCTGTATTATTGCCAAAATAAATAAAATACAAATAAAATAATAAATGAAGTCAATTCTAAATAAATAAATAAAATTAATTCCAAATAAATAAATAACATAACATCAATCAATAAATAAAAATAAATAAATGATACATATATAAATAATAAAATTAATTATAAATAAATAAACTACACTTAATGCAGTCGACCCCCGGATATTCACTGTTCGGCACATGTCGAGTCAAATTTGCCGTTTAATTTTTTTCCTATATTTAAAAAAAATAAATTGGCGACTTTTTGGGGCTCCTAAATCCTTTTTGTATTTTAGGCTTAACATATACTCACTCCGTAGCGCCCCCTGCAGCGTTACATAAAATCACCCCTTATTTACTGATTTCCACGAAATTTGGTGGACAGACCGCATGGAAAAAAAACCAGTCTGCCATTTTGTCTTGAATCACTGAATCATTTTTGTGTCCCCTTGCAAGTGTCAACACATCCGAAAGCGTTGCAGGACGTAGTAAAAACTCAAACCCCTCCGAGAGTCTTCAATATTTACGAGCGCACGTGAATTATTTGCCTGTGAAAAGTTTGCGAGCGCCCTCCAGGTTTTGCAATTGTAGTTTTTTAAGGTGGGAGGGGAGATAATAAAATTCCATGTTCGCTTAAAAAAACGAGTTTGAAGGCAGCCGCACGTTATTGGTAATGAGCTGCACTCAAGGGTTGTGTGTTTGTGCACTTGACATAAAAAGCCTTCGTTATACCCCCCGTAACACAAAATGTGCTCAAACATGGAAGTCTCAGGCACCACACTCAAACTTAATTTGGTTAAACCTACTGACCTCTGACGAGGGGGTGCGTCTGTCTCCAAGTGTGTGCGTGCATGCGTGTGGTCCGCCACATGAATCATATGTGCATTCAAACATCAACTTTTGTTTTAAGACTTTCTGGCAAATGACGTGTGGCGGCTTACGCAAACCGTCATTTTTTTTCTTTTCAGGGGGTTTTCGTACCGCAGGTTGTTGATTGCTTTTCATGCATCAACATGCTTGTCAATCCGATGCAAATATTTGAAGCACTCAACTTTATTAATAGAACAGCGACAGCTCCAGTAAACAAAATGGCCTGCAGTCCAATAGTTGCTTCATGTCCCAAATATCAATTGCTCTGAATTTGAACACAAGGATGTAGTGTTCCTGTCACCAACGTCCAACATGAAACCCTAATGCCACCCAGTGGCAGAAAAATGATCTCCACACAAATCAATGGCTCAATGTTTCACACTTCTTTTAAGCATACCTGTTAACTGTAACTATGAATTACTTGCCATAAAATTGCTGTATCGCTGAACTAAATGATGCAACCATATTTGTCCACTTGTATGTTAATTTACAAGCGAAATAAAAACTTTACAAAGGTATTGTGTTGTTCATTTAGAACATAGATAACATGCGATTGTCTAATTTCCGATTATTGTGAGCTAACTGTGGAAATCACACAATCAACTGGCAGCCTTAATATATAAACTGTATGTATGTTTGTGTGTGTGTGTGTGTGTGTGTGTGTATATGCATTCAATTCGTTTTAAGTTGCATCAAATTAAATCTGATGATATCTGCAGAAACTCTGAGATAGGGATGGACGTGTGCCGATACCACGCAGAAAGAAAGGTCTTAAAAAATAATCGCATATTCAATCGCAATCACAATATTGAGGGGACAAAATTTGAATAATTTTCAAAATTTATTATGCTACACTTTTTGCTTCCTTGCCTCTGACAGAAAGTTATTTACAAAAAAAAAAAAAAGTTTTGCTTGAAAGAAATGTGTTTCCAGTCTGCTAATTAGCATCAGCACCCCCCACCCTCAAATCCCCCCTTCTCCTCCCGGTGTCTCCCCCTAAACCCCCCACCACCAAGACCATTCCCCAGAGCTTTCCCACACTCACATCAAAGGGCAACACTCTGGAGGGTGTGTTCGAGCACCCCACTCTGGAATGCGCTTGTGCGTGCGTGCGTGTGTGTGTGTGTGTTTTTACAAGGCTGTGTTGGTTTACTGTGTTGTTTGCTCTTTGTTGGAGTTTTTATGTGGGCTGATGAGGCCTGGGGGCAGTGCTGGTAGTTGGTGGTGGTGGAGGATGGAGAACAGGAAACTGCGGCCAACTAGCCAGGATGTGACATCATTCTTATCGTCGTCATCATCATCAGGGAGATTCCCCCCCCCCCCCATGATTTTATCTTATATATATATTTATCTAAATGGGTTATATATAATTATATATATATATATATATATATATATATATATATATATATATATATATAATTATAATTATTTATATATATATATATATGTGTATATATATATATATATATATATATATATATATATATATATATATATATATATATAATTATAATTATTTATATATATATATATATATATATATATATAATTATATATATATATATATAATTATATTTTCAAAATACCCCAAAAATCTAATACTATAACGATTTTTTTTTATTGAAATTTTAGAAATCCTTTATATTTTTTTAAAGATTCAAAAAAAATAATTTTTATTAAAAATATTCAAACAATTAAATACATATAGTTAAAGTTAAGCAAATTAATTGTTGCAAAATAAAATGTTTTCTGTGTTTCTTTCAAATTGGGGGAAACTAATTTTCTTCATAATTACAAATAATAAAAATACGTAATTATTCAAATAATGATAAATAAATTCAAGCAAATGAATTTAAAAAAAGGTAAATATTCTTAAGTGTTTGTATTAAAATTTTCAGTTTGTTATCAGTTTTTAGGCCAACAATTTTAATATTTATTTTATTATATATTTTCTATAGTTAAAATATGTATATATAACTAACAAAATGAAAAGATAAAATTACTTGAAAAGTACTAGCATTTATATGACTAAAGATAAAATTACTAAAAAGTTACTAGCATTACTTTTATATTAAAATGATTAAATATATTTGATTTACCTTTTTAAAATGATTATACTTATTTTTGCAGGATGACCAGGACTTTTCCACATTTGTCTCAATTGGGGGTGAGCTATTATTTTTATTAAAAAGGAGACTTTTTTTCATGTAATTTAAAAAAATAGTCAAATAACTAAATCCACGAACAGAAGTTCCTTTAAATGAACAGACTCAATCGGCTTTTGTTTTTCCATTGCAAAAGATGCGTTGCTAATGACACAACGTCGTCCTCTCAAGTGGCAAGAAGCAATTCTCCAAAAACACAACTGGAATTTGCTTGTGCAATATGTTTTCCTGCCTTCTGTTTTGCGGAGGTTGTGTCACTCTGACCGCCCCCCAAACCTCATATTTTAATATATATATATATATAGTCTATTTTTGTCTCACTCTGTTGGATGATGCTCGCTTTCTTCTCACTCACTTATTTTCATTTTTTTTTTTTGTTGCCTGAGTCTGCACTTCTGCCCGTCGGTGGCTTTGGATAAGACATGTGGAAATAGCTGCTTGAGAGAGACATATTGTGGAAAGTCTGGCGCTGCGTGTTTGGATGGCGCTAAACATGTTACGAGTGCGCCCACGCATGTCGTATCGCGCTGCTGATGACTTTTGCAAACGGCAGCCGTGTGTGCCCGATGGAGGAAACGTGACAGGATGCACGAAAAAAATCATTAGCCGATTTATGCTGTGAAGCGAACATATTGTCGGCCATTTTGGTTTGAATGTGTAGTGTTTTTTTGTTTGTTTTTAAGGATTTGACCCATTGGCAGGGGTCATATGTAAATGAACTCCATCAAAGCTGCAGTCAGTCACGACTGGGTTTCAGAAGTGAGTAAAAAGAGGGAGAGATGATTTTATTTTTTTAGGCAGATGCCAATTCTGATATTTGACAGAAATCAAATTCCGACAGATTAATTGGCTGATTATTTATAATAAATCAAATAACTTAAGTGCGCAAGAATGAGATGCATTACAGGCAGAGCATTTGATTAGTTTACAATCAAATGTTAGTATTTCTTTAACTGTACATCAGAGGCAAATTTTAAAAAAGAAAGAAAAAAGCCTGAAGGTGGTGAATGTAGCTTGTTTAGACTGATAACAAATCAATTTCAAACCGTGTTAACTTTGATTTAAATTTTCATTTAACTTTCTACGAGATGCTGCTGACCCTGGGAACTCTCTGCACCTTCAGTTTGTGTTTGAAATTAAAACTAATATAAGTAAAAATTAAGCATTTCAGATATTTTGAAATTTAGCAAAATTGTTTAAGCGTTGCTAATGCTAATGCTAATAACCCTGGGAGCTCCCTGAACGTTTTATTAGGAATTTAAAACAAAGATGTCTACTGCTTTGACTACTAATAATTCGGTATCTGACGCATTTTGATGCATAAGATGATTCGCTGGCGTGTCAAACCGTTGCAGTATAGCGGCAACTAGTGGTGAGGAGGACTAACTCAATGTCAGAATTTCTTTCCTTCAAGCATCGATGTTAAAAATAATATAAAATATGTATTAATGAATATAAATAATATAAAATTAATAAAATGTAAAAAATTAATCAAATAAATTAATTAAAAATAATAAATATTAATAAAAAAATAATTATTATGTCAGTGTTTAATTGGCAAAAAAAAAAGACAAAAGATAATAATTCTGCTTTCATGAAGGACAACATAACACACAAGAATATTTACTATTGAGACCAGACGATTCGGACAATTTCAAGTTTAACAATGTCTCTAAACGATTACTCGATTTTAGATTTCTGCAACATTGATCATGTCAATACTCTGTAGGCCGGATGAAAAAATGTTGGCCCCACCTCTTTCCCGCCACCCTGCCACCCATTGTAAAGAGAAGCACAGTTGATTGTTGTTGGCTGCCCTGCCCTGCTCTCCCTTTTGAACCCGATGCCCTCGGCGCGAGGGGCATGAAGAGGCAACGTTAAGACAGGCAAAGTGGAAATGAGAGTGACGGGAGGAGGAAAGGTAAACAGAAAGAATCAGACCAAGCGTGTCTGGTCGTGTCTGCCGCGCGGTGGGCGAGGCCGCTTCCTCTTTTAACGGCGCTGACCCCGAGCACCCCCGCCGCTGACGCCGACTCTGTTCGGACCGAGTGGCGCGCACTCGGGAAGTTTCCTGGCCCACTTTTGGGGGCGAGCGGGGCGGATGTTGGGAGTAATTATGGCGAGGGAGAGGAGGAGAGAATGCTGCGTCTGTCTTCATGTGTGAGAAAAAAAGGGTTGAATTTTCCAAGAAGAGAGAGAGAAGAAAGGGAATCTTTTCCAGGGATGAAATTCCTGGCTCGCTTGACGTTGAGGGTACAGCTGGAGATGTTTGCCCGCCTCTTCCTCCTCCTCCTCCTTCGTTGTCTGTCTAAGCTTTTACTTGCTTGCTCATCTTGTTTTTATTCACTTTCTGAATAGCTGGTCAAATTGTTTTTCATGTATAAAAATAAGAAAGATTACGTATGGTTTGTTTTATTTTTTTATATATTAATTATCTTTTCATTATATTTTAGTACGAGATATGTTGGTTTTTATAACGAGACTTTCATATTGCCTTAGCTTGTAAAATAGTATTTAATTAATTAGAAAATATATTTTAGTAGACATATACCAGTACACTAATGTTTAATAATATTTTTGCTTTTGCTTTTAGGATTTAAATTTTACGTTGCTAATATTTATTATTACTTATTTTGAGGATTATAATCAACTTTTTAAAATTGCTTTTCTGCTAAAATATTTTACTGCTGGAAAAAAAATATGTATTATTATTATTATTGTTGTTGTTGTTGTTTTTATCAAATATATTGGGATCAGTATATATTTTATTAATATTTATTATTACTTATTATTTTGAGTTTTGAGGATGCTAATTCTAAAGGCTAAAATAAGTTCATTATTATTATTATTATTCATTGTTTTTGTAAAATATATTGGATCAGTATTTATTTTATCAATGTTTATTATTACTTATTGTTTTGAGAATTCTAAAGGCTAAAATAAGTTTATTATTATTGTTTTTGTAAAATATATTGTATCAGTATTTTTTAATTAATATTTATTACTTATTTTGAGTTTTGAGGATTCTAATTCTAAAGGCTAAAATAAGTTTATTATTATTATTATTATTATTATTATTATTATTATCATGCCTTTGTGTCTCCTCCTCAATCTGCCGTGCTTTAATGATATCAATTGTAATCACGTGTTACAGCTTTTTGTGCTGCTGAGTTACCCCCCCCCCCCCAAAAAAAAAAAAAGCTTACAGAAAAAAAGACAATTTGGATTCTTGACAGTTCCCACATGCAATTGTTTACATCATGTGAGCTTTCCGTTGGCCTGATTGGACAGGCGGAAGTTTGGGTGAGGACAATGACGGGGGTGGGAGGGGGGGGGGGGGTTGGGGGTTCAGGGAGGGTTTGTTTTTTGTTCCCCAGTTGTCCTTGCACATCATCGATGCCGTGCTTGCTGAGTGGTAGACGTGCTGGTGGTGGTGGGGGGGGGGGGGAGTTCTTGGAAAGTCCCTGCTTAAGTTGGACTTGGATGGACTCCATCACGCTGAGACTTTTGGAGTCTCTCGGACCCCCCAAAAAAACGGGACAAATTGGCGTTGTGAGAACGGAGCGAGCGCTCGTCTTTGAAACTGGGAAAGCCGGAGCTGTAAAGTGCTTGACTCATCCTGAAGGAATGGAGGGAGCCCGGGGGGGGGGGGTACTTGACAAAAGCTGCTCTTTTTACTGGGTCAAGGTTTGAGGAGGATAAGCAGGAAACGATTATTGGACTCGTCCGAATGTGTTTACTCGGCGACAGCTGTTGCGCCTCTCCGCTAGACGCGCCCGGCTGATTAGGGAATGGATATAATGAGTCATCGGCCGTCAGGATCGTGCACGTTGGGCCGTGCGCGCAAAAAGCGCAGCGGCTCAACTTGTCGCCGTCGAGCGAAGTGTGTCGTCCGTCTCTGTCGTTGCAGTTCGCTGTCGAACAGAAGGAGAAAAAAAAGAAGAACGAAGAAGAAAGTTTGTCGAAGCTTGCTAGCTTAATGCTAATGCGCAATGCAAAACATCATAGACTGGCTAATGAAACTTGCAACAATGTTGCGACGGAAAAAAAAAAGCCCGGGGGGGAATTCTGACAGTATTAAAATTACAGCTCTCATAAAAAAGAGTAAGATAAAATGACAGCTCTAAAATGACCTTTTTTGATATATTTGGGGAAATAAAAACAGTATTTCTTCCCATTGAAGGCAATCAAATTTTTCCGAGAATCCACAGCGTTGTGAAAAAGTTATAGTTATGAGAAAAAGTTCCATCGCAAAATATAGCATAACTAGGAAAAGTCGTGATCGTTCGTATGAGATAAAACAAAACAAAACTGATAGTAGATAAAGTAAAGTAAAACATTTAATATAAAAATGTATATGAATATGAGAGATATGAATATTTTATGAAAATTAAATGTACAATTTTTTGACTGTATTTTAAGATTTGTGAGAATGAAGTTTGTCATAGATAATAAATTATAAACACAAAGTTGTCATTTTACAAGGCCAAAGTCTTAAGAATTATTAGAAAAAAATCGACTACGAATGGAAAGTTTGAATTTTTACTCCCAATTTTTTTTGGGGGTGGGGGGGAGAATAATTCGTGGAAAATCCTCATTTGCGCGTGCGTGTTGTTCCAGGTGTGTTGTGTGTGTAAATGATGCAAATGTCGACGTGTTCCACACTTCAAGTGTTTGCGCGCGTTTGTGTGTGTCAGCACGACTCCGTTAAGAGTTTATACACAAGTGGCCAGGTGTTGCGCCGCTTTTGTCTGTTTTTTTTTTTTTTTTTTTGCAGACATGTTTGTCTTAGTGTATGAGCGTCTTTATGTGTAATTGTGTACACATCTGTGTGTGTGCAGCTGGTGTGTGTTTGCGTGTGTATATGTGTGTGTTTTCTGAGAGAACAAAGCGGAGTGGCTGAGTCCCTCCAGACATTACGTTGCTCTACTGTGGAGCGGGCCCAGCAACAAGTAGGTCGGTCCGCAGAAAGCCTCAATGGGACTTGGGTTGGGGTCGGGGGGGGGGGGGGGGGGGTCGTTGGCCCCCGGGTGGAGGAACGTGCTGGCGCTCGTATTTTTAAAAAGGCGTCAACACAAATACTTGACATGCTAATTGGGGTGATCCCGATGCGATTACGCAATTTTCAGCTTGATTGGATTTAAGTTATTTGATTTATTTATATATTTTGAAAGCGCAATATAAATAAAGAAAAAACTTATTTTGAGTTATTTTTTTGTCCAAGTTCTTCTGTCTGAACAAATGTTGCGCTTAAAAATGATCCAACAACAAAATTGTGTTGATTAGCGGTTTGACGGTTTTCAAGGATTGGTCACTTGCAGAGTTGAGTAAACAAACTGCCTCTTTGAAGTAAATTGCCTCCAATTAACTTTTTACTGCAAACACTGATGCCGTTTTGCTTTGCCTAATGTGCATTGTCCTAATAAATAATAATAAAAAGGGGCGGGGGTGCCAGCAGGCACTAGTTAGCCCCAAGGACAGTATGAGTAGCCCATGGGCCTGTTCTAAAAATAGCTCACCAGTGATGGGACACTGTGAATTACTAAGATGTATTAAATTAGAATAATGTTAACATTCATTTATATTAACTCAACATGATATATGTTTCTTCTGTACTAAATATTTATAAGTTTTGTTTGGAAAAAAAAAAAATTTTTGAGCTGTAATTTTTAGTGCTGTCAAGCAATAGAGAAAACATTTAATTACAGGATTTTTAATTAGTAAGCTAATTAATCATTTAAATTAATTAAATTTAGTTTGTTTTTAATATTTAAAAACATTCAATTTAATTTTAATAAAAAATAATTAATTTAATTTAAATTGAATTTGATAATTTAATGATATGAGATCATCACAGTTTGTCAGTTATACATAAAAGTGGACGTACTTTTTGAGCACAGGGAAGCTTATTACGTCTCCCGATATCTGCAATTTCCTGAACCGCACCTTTCTTTCTACCCCCAGAGGTCAAATGTGCGGAATATAAAAAGTCCACATCACATCACATTCAGATAATAAACTTCTTGACTTGATTCCGCCTGCTATATAAAACAGACCGTTTCAACCTGAGTAAACACAGGTTGATTTCCTGAGAGAAGGTCCTGCGATTCAATTACGGAGGGAGGATATGACTTCTGCCGGCTCAATAGAAAGTCCAGCAAAATCCATAAACTTGATGCAGCTTTGCCGTTTTAAAGGCAGTCGGAAAATAAAAATTTACATCCGTTTGCGTGGTAATTGTTCCCCCGGCTCGCAGGAGCGCCACTCACTGCTCGCCTGCAACCAGAGCCCCGGAAAGTCCGCCCGGCGACCCACTGCCAGTGACACAGCCATGAGAAGATTTTTTTTTTTTTTTTTTTTTAGTGCACTCATTCTGCTGAGTCAGCGTTGGGGGGGGAAAAACATATTTAGCTTCTTTGGAAATGACTAATAAGGCTAAAATGTCTTACGGGGACAAACTCAAAGGCCTTCTGTGCTGTTGTTTGCAAAATCAAGCCATGGAGTTCTCGTGGAATGTTTCTGGAAAGTTTCCCAGAGAATTTATGAATTCCAATTGCCCAATAGAAATTTCCGCAGCAGGGAAGGAGTTAAAAGACAACATTCAGTTTCGTACATTTGGTTTGTTACTCGCCTTGTGATCTTAACTCAGGGCTGTCGCTATTGAATATTTTTAATATTTCGCCTCACAGTTTGCCCATCAAATTTAGCATGCTGCGCCTCCTTGTCAAAACGCAATGAAAATCTAATCTGAGAACCACACGTCAATTTTTCCTTTGAACTAAACTGTGAAGTTTGTCCCAAAACGCTTCACTGGGCTGAACACGCGCATGTTAGCATACCGCAACACGCTAACATCATTTACGCGAGTGCTACGTACGCCAGAACAGCTAGCTAGCAACGGGTTTCGGCCAGCTACTAGCATGGCTAAACACCAGGCACGGCACCAGGATTATTTTTCTCCCGAGGCTAATGTAATTAAGTAATTAACTGATTAGAAAAGGAGGAGGAGCTTCAAAAAGTGTTGAAGACAACCTCATAACATTAAATGTCGAAAGAATTAACACAAAACAGGTGCTTTTCAAATTTGGCAATGTTGATTAAAAAAAGCCTTTTTTAATCAAGCGATTAATCGATTAATTCCAAGATGTGATTAATCAGATTAAAAATATATGTATCGTTTGACAGCTCTAATTATTATTGAGTCAAAATCAAAAATTTGCTTTTACTTTGGAAAACAATGATCATTCTTTTTACAGGCCAAACCAGTAACTGAATCACATTTAATTTACGATTGTGCATTGTTACTTTAAAATAAAGAGATTGAAATAAAAATGTTAAAACAAAACAAAAATCCATTCATCGATTCATTGACAAAATAATCAACAGATTATTAGCAATCAGAGAATAATAACTACTTTTGAGAGTTTAAAGCGAGATTTGGACAATTTTACGTTAAACAACGACTCGGACCGATTAAACAGTTGTCGATTTAATTTGTCAATCGATGAGCTGTCAATTTATCGAGTCGCAAATGAATTCTGTGAGATGCTGAAGTCATTGAGGAGGCTCCCGTCGCGTTGCCTGCGACGATGCGGTTACGTTATGAAAGTGGCTCGGAAGCAGGAATGTGCTTGCACATACCTTACACACACACAGACGCGCGCGCACACACACACACACACACACACACACACACACACGCACACGCAAGTAGTCTGCCACGACCAGGCTTATTGTGAGCCCCCTTGTGCAAACGCTGCAGGTCATGATTTACATTCCCAAGCAAATCTGCGACTCGCTCAGATTGCATACACTGACTGACAACTTTTTCACGATTATTTAATACCTATATTGTGTCTGTTGCCAGTTTTCCCGCGCTCTCTTTTGCATTGTTACCCACCCGGGGGCAGGGGCCCGCGCAGGAAGTCCCCCGCTTCCTCCTCGGCTGCCCCTCCCCAATCACCCTCCGCCCCTCCCAACCTCACCGGATCGCGTCGCATGTTTGACCCCGGGTTGTGAGTCACGTGACGCTAATATTTTAAAAGTTGGCTCCCGTGTTTCCTGCTGAGGTTGTGTGTGTGTGTGTGTGTGTTCTTGTCTTCCATAATAAGTGCGGCATCACCTTTGACCTCCCACCTCTTATTGATGGCATGTTTTTAGCTGGGCCACACAAGAAAATGATACTTCACCCTCCATGTTTTAATTCCAAAAATTATTCAAAAACAAAAAATATATTGGCTGTGTGTTCCCGTGTGTGTGTTCATATTCTTGTCTTTCTAGTGTAGTGTGGCACCTTCCCCCTCATGAAAAAAAAAAGAAGCCCACACATAAAAAACACAAGCGCGTGTGCCTTTTATGCGTGTACGTATGTGACGCTGTCGTGGGAGCGCCCCAGACGACAGATAACATTAATCCCGCTGACGCTTACATAACTTCCAGGCAACGCCACGTCACCGCTGACACACAAACACATGCGCGCGCACGCACACACACGGTTAAGCCACAAAAAAATAATAATTAAAGGTGGGATGTCAAGCTTAATGACTTAAAGGTGCTTATTGTAGTGTTTTGGGAGCGCACCAGTCAACAAATCTTAGCAAAAGGTGAGATATTACACGTTAGCACCGAAAGGCAGTAAGACACACACACACACACACACACACGCACACACGCACACACTTTCCCAATAGGGTCCACTCCGCTTCGTCTGGTAGACACATGAGCCGTGAAAAAAAAGAAAGAAAAAAAAGTTTTCCCCGACATCTTATTATGAACCGAATGCTGTCAAAAGTCTTGTGTGTGTGTGTGTGTGTGTGTATGCAGCGGTCAGACGGTGCGAGGGTCGTTCCCGGGTTCCTGTGTGTGTGTGTTGTGATTTTGGGGCCCACTTTGACAGCTGCATCATGGGAAACATCTGACGAAATGTTACATCACCTCCTGTGTGTGTGTGTGTGTGTGTTGTGTGTGTGCGTGCGTGCGTGCGTGCGTGCGTGTGTGTGTCAATGTATGGAAGAAAGACAGCCGGCCAAGATGACAAACGTGGTTCTTGCGAGACGGTCAAGTTGAACGTATGACATTGTGCGTGTGGCCGCTTGTGTTTGTACGTACCAACGTGATTATAGTTAAGCAAAAAGGAATGAAATGACTCGAGTGGCCCCCGTCCGATTATGTGATTGGAAATCGGGGCGGATCACGTGATTTTTAGGTGGATGAAAGATGGGTCGCTGATGGATGCTCGTGCACGCCTTTCTTTTGACGTCGACGTGCCATTGTTTCACATGCATGCTTTTTTTTTTACGTACACTGCATTTTCTGTGTACACTTTTTTTTTTTACGAAGACATGCCTTTTTTTCCATTCATGCCATTTTGTATGTACACACCACTTTTTACATACACTCCATTTTTTCACGTACATTCCATTTTTAGCATACGTGCCATTTTTTACGTACACTGCATTTTGTACATACATGCCATTTTGTACGTGCACGCCATTTTTACATATATGCGTTTTTTTTAGGTACATGCCATTTTTTTACTAACACAAATTTTTTTTATGTACACATCATTTAGTACGTACAGTACATGCCATTTTGTACATTCACAGCATTTTTGACTTGCACGGTATTTTTACGTACACATTTTTTTATGTTCATGGCTTTTTTTTATGTACACAGCATTTTGTACTTGCACGGATTTTTTTCATGTACACACATTTTTACAAACACACTTTTTTTTTTTTTTTTACAAACGTATAATTTTTTACATATACGCCATTTTGTACGTACATACCATTTTTTTATGAACACGGCATTTTTTATGTACACACCATTTTGTACGTAAAGTACACACCATTTTCTACATACATGCCATTTTGTACGTCCACGCCATTTTTTACGTACATGGCATTTTTTTACGTACACGTAATTTTTTTTACGTACACAGTATTTTCTACATATACAGATTATTTTTATGTAGACGCCATTTTGTACGTCCACGCCATTTTTTACGTACATGGCATTTTTTTACGTACACGTAATTTTTTTTACGTACACAGCATTTTCTACATATACGGATTATTTTTATGTAGACGCCATTTGTACGTACAGTACACGCCATTTTCTACATACATGCCATTTTGTACGTTCACGCCATTTTTTACGTACACGGTATTTTTTTACGTACACGTCATTTTTTTTTTTTAGTACAAGTCTTTTTTTTTATACACGCTATTTTCCACGTATACGGAATTTTTTTATGCAGGCGCCATTTTCTTTCGTACATGCATTTACGTACACATCCGTACAAGCAGTCAATTATGTGCAGCTTTCCTAAATGGCAGGCATGTGGCTTACAGCTGTGTGTGTGTGTACGTGAAGGGCACCTCACAAAGAGTGTCTTGTATTTTTCAGCTGGGTGGGTGGGGGTTCATTCGGTCCTGTTGGGTCCAGTCCAGGGGGCCACGGATGGGAATGCGTGTGTGTGTGTGTGTCTGTCAAGGAATGCTGCTGTTTGCCGAGCACAAGGCTATCGGCGGGAGAGTGTGTTTTTGGCCCCGTGTGTGTGAGCTTCTCCTCAATGAGGACTTTCATACCCGTCGCGGCGGCGGCGGCGGCGGCGGCGGCTGCGAAGACGGGACTGAAGGAGGTCTGTCTACGCGCTACCTGTGACCTTCTCACCACACTGATACACTTAAACACTCTACCCTTGTGTGTGTGTGTGTGTGTGTGTGTGTGTGTGTGTGTGTGTGTGTGTGTGTGTGTGTGTGTGTGTGTGTGTGTGTGTGTGTGTGTGTGTGTGTGTGTGTGTGTTGGACCTGACTGGAAGTGAGGCGAGGTGGGGAAGGAAAGAGGGAATCATTTTGGGATGAAAGAAAGGAAAAGATGGAGGATGAAGTGAGTAATATTGCAAAGATGTGACTCATGGCTGGAAGGGAAAGGCAAGTAATTCCTGAAAAAAGGAACCGTAACAGATGGAGAAAATGCCTCGTGTGGTTATTTAGGCCAAATCTAAAAAATTTTAACGGTGGTTGAAACTGTTGTCAACTTGGGATTCATATTTACTATTTCTACTTTTATAGAACTTAAGAATAATAAAGAAAATGTGTATTGGGGCTGAATAATTGATTATTATATAGTGTCGAGATATGATGAAAATATTTCTTTAACTTTTTTTTTATTGATTATTGACTTACTGATTATTATTATTATTATTATTATTATTAATATTATAATTTCTTGCTTGTCTGTTAAAAAACAAACAAACATGCGAAGAGGACCTTTAAATAATAATTACATATTACATATGAAAATATTGAAAGGGAGGCAATTCTCATTTAGATTATTTTTCTAAATCATTCTGCCCTCGTAAGTATCATTTTAAATGTAACAACATATATTCGCATGTTGAAAGTGCGTTTCAGGACGCCTTTTTAAGAAAGTGACAACAGCCTGCACATGCAGCAATGAACATAGTCAAATCATCCAAATGGGACTTGTGTAAATTGGCACTGATCTCTTCTTTTTGTGGAGAACTAAGCATGCAAAGCGGTGGAGAATTTGGGGTAAATCTTATTGAAAGTTTTTTGTAAACTTCTGAAAAATCTGTAAAGTTTGGGGAAAGTTTTCATTAAATTTGCATAAAATTTTAGCTAAATTTCCTGTAAGTTTTTTCTTCTTGTAAATTTCTGGGGGGGAAAGCCATTTAATTTCTCAGGGTTTTTTTGTAAATTTCCTGATCTTTTTGTAATTTTCAAAAAAAAAAATCATTACATTTATGGCAAATTTGTCCAACTTTTTATTATATTTGGGGAAAGTGTTCATTAAGTTAGTGAAAAGTTTTGGTTAAATTTTCTGCAAATTCCCACAAAATTTCCAGAAGGTTTCCCCAAAATGTTCCTGTGAATTTAAGATAGGGAATTTAGGAAATATTCCAAATAAGTTTGGGGAATGATCATACCTTAAGGGAATTCCAAATCTGTTCCTTTTATTAAATCCGTGGTGCGCCATTTTTGTTTTTCATAGGAATCTAATACAGTGGCAGTGCTATAGCTTCTTGCCTGGACATTGCAGACACTCCCCATAAATCTTCTTGGAAGTAAATAGGACATCATTGATGATAACATGGTGTAGTACCTTGACTGACCTGTGAGAGGCAGTATGGCACCGCAGGGCGGCCAGACTACTTGAAAATGCAAAGAACAAGGAAGTGTAGTAGAAGAAGCTAGGTTAGCCTCAAAATCATCCCGATTCTATTTGTGTGAACTGGTTTTCAGGAATGTGTGCTGCACATTTTACTGGCATACCTCTGCCAAGGCTAATAATCAAATAGAACATCTTGGGACATTATAGGGATTATATCAGGTATCAGTATCGGACCGATACTGATCTTATTTCAGAGTATTGTGTACTTGTTGAGGCTTTGTTCATAAATTTTTGTCATTATGTTAAATGCAATTTTATATATCAAGAATACTAGAAAGTATCAGTGAGTACTCGAAAAAAAGTGGTTTCAAACATTGCAAAGTTATGCTTTTATCAATGTTAGTTGTGATTAACAGGCGTCAACTCAATATTTTCTCAGTTGAGTCAAACTTTTTCATCTTTTACAGGTCCTGCCGAGGTCCCCATGATGTCCCCCAACGGCTCCATCCCGCCCATCCACGTGCCCCCAGGATACATCTCACAGGTGTGTTTGCAAACACTCTCCACTTGCCTGGAGCACTCCGTTTTTTTGTGGTGTGGGGGGGCGAGGTGGGGGTGGGGGTTCTAAACTGACTAAAGTTTGGAATCATCTGCAAAAAGCTCAACATGGAAATTGCATTTTTTTTCTCTCTAAATGATTGATGTAAGTTAGGAAAAGCACGGGGCTAAGCATGGACCCTTGAGGCACGCCATTAGAATATAACATTACTAGCATCCCATTCATTTTCACCATGCCCTCCAAAAAAAAAAAACAATAAAAGAAAGGCCACATATTAAGGAGTCTTTGAATTATCCGACGGCCTGGCCTTCAAATGCCACCTTTTAGGAATTGTGGGCCGCGTTCCAATATGATAAGCGTCCGCCATTGTACAGTAAACACGGCGTTAGCGTCAGTTTAGCCCCAGTTTGCTCAGCGACGAGGAATGTACAGAATGTCTGATTACCTCCAAACAAATGCCATTTACATAAGCCTGCTGTACCAGCAGGCTCAGTTAAGTCCAGTGTGTGGTCCGCATTTCGGCCACTGATAGTCAGGTCATTGGCTTGCTGTGTGTGTGTGTGTGTGTGTGTGTGTGTGTGCGTGGGTGTGTGTGTGGGTGGGCCAAGTGTGAGCGGGAAACACTGTCACTCTTACATAAACAAGCCTGATAAATGACACACACGCACACACACAGGGTGTTATTGACAGATGAACGTTTTGTGCAAAAGTGTTGTCATGATGTGTGTCTGTGTGTGTGTGTGTGTGTGTGTGTGTGTATACTTTTCAGCTGTTTGTGTGTGTATTACCAGTAAATATTGCATGAGGTCAGGTCCACATGTAGTCATGCTGGGACTTTGGCCTGTGTAAACACTGAGCCCGAGGAGGGGGTCGTGTGCGTGTGCATGTGCGTGTGTAGGTCTGGCTATGTGTGTGTGTGTGTGTGTGTGTGTTGGGGGGGATTTGTACAGAGTGGGCTTCGTCTTGTTTTTCTCACCCACATCACAGGGCCCGACTGATTCATCGGCCAATATTAGCTCTTTTGAAAATAGGCATACAATTGTTTGCTTGCCCGTTTTTGCGCCCCAGAAATCTTACACACATTAACCGACTTCAACGTAAACAATTAAAACATAAACCATTCAACATAAACATCCTATTTTTCATCCATCTTGAAGTCGTTAATTTAATGTAAGAAAAATCTGAAAATAACAATC
Organism: Leptonotus elevatus; assembly: GCF_054856555.1. Classification (NCBI taxonomy): domain Eukaryota; kingdom Metazoa; phylum Chordata; class Actinopteri; order Syngnathiformes; family Syngnathidae; genus Leptonotus; species Leptonotus elevatus. Next base: position 2,480,945 of record NC_141252.1, read on the forward strand.
AATTTTAGTATCTAAAATTAACATTATGTTCACATTGAGAAACTCAATTCATTGATTACATTTTTATGGTGAAAGAAAGTCTTCAATTGAAGATCAAATAATAAACAATAACAATGCACTGAAAATAATGTCATTCCAAACGACAACAAAATTACATTAAATACAAAGTTTTAATTATTCAGTTTACAATGTCGATTACGATTTCCCTTCCTTTAAAATTGATGTAAAAAAAGTTAAAATAAAATAATCACTTAATTCCTCATAATTTCATGGCCCTTGTTGATCTCTTATACTCTGCTGCCACCTGCTGGCCGTTTTTGCAATTGCTAGCATTGCTTTAAGCATTCTCTTCAATTCAGAGGCTGCATCAAAGCCTTCTCTGTGCTCTAGCACATAAAAAGAAACAAAAAAAAACTATAAATATGTTTTTGGGAACATGGCAACATTTAAAATAGAACGTTTTTATACGTTTTTTGTGAGCAAATGAGTTGATAAATACTCATAAAATAGGTCAATATGTGAAACAATATAATTTAAATAAATTTAGAAAAATCTAAATTTATTCTCTTTTTTTTTTTGTGCATTTAAATTGGTGATCGCCTCCGAAATTCTCATCGCGTTCGATACTGTGCAATATTAGCCCGTTGACATCCCTGTGTTTCCTCCGCAGGTCCTGGAAGATACCACCGGAGTGCGCCGGGTGGTGGTAACCCCCCAATCTCCGGAATGCTATCCCCCCTCCTACTCCCCCGCGTTGTCGCCCACGCACCACCTGCCCCCCTACCTGACCCACCCCCACTTCATCCCCAACTCGCACTCGTTCTACCCGCCCGTCAGCCCCGGCGAGCTGACCCACCACCAGTACTACCAGCACCACCTCCCCCCCATGTACGGCGACCCAGGTACCGACGTCCCGAGTTCGCCGTATGAGAAGAGAAGCGTGGCGGGGTCGCTAGCTAGCACGCGCCGCTAACGGGTGCGCTTCCTCCCCCAGAAATCATCCCGGTGTACGGCATGTCCAACTTCATCCGAGAGGAGACGTACAGTAAGCCGCAGCCCAAGAAGATCAAGGAGCAGAGGCAACTGGAGCGACAGAACCGGCTCAACTCGCCACCCTCCACGCTCTATAAAGGCAGCCTGGGCCCGGCACACAACGGTTACAGGTGACCGTGCGCCCAATCTTACTTATTGTGCCCAAAAAGGCTTCATAGTCGAACAAGAAAAATCCAATTTGATGAAAATATGAAATGGTAAATGGAGTGCACTTTAATAGCGCTTTGTCTTCATATGTTTACTAAGCCATATTTCCTTATTTCTTTCAAACTTATTGAGTTGTCGAAGCCTACGCTGGCCGTTGACGCAGCCTACCTATTTAAATAATTTTACAAAGAGGACTAGCTGTCTTTGCTAATGCTACGCTTGTAGCTTTATCCTTGCTAACTTACGACCTCAAAGCGTTCGAGGAAAATGTAAACAACAAAGATGGCTAAATCCAATTAATTGCTGTTCTGGTTAACGCAGTCAGTCGTAATCACGTTGGGCTTTTTTTCAAATCAATTATTGTTATAATGAATAAATAGATAAGTATGTTTATAATTGCGTAAATTATGTATTGCAGCATTCATCTTTTCTAATAATCAATTCGCTAATGCTACGCTTGTTGCTTTGTCCTCGCTAATGCTAAATTTCCTAATGCTACACGAGTAGCTGCGTCATCGCTCATGCGAGACTCGTTATTGCTACGCTAGTGGCTTCGTCCACGCTAATGCTATGCTCGCCAATGCTAAGCTAGTACGCTTGCTAATCCTGAGCTAGTTCGCCTAAGCTAAGAAGGCGCGAGAGGCGGTGAGCGTCCATGTTCACAAAGAAAATTATCAATCGGTGTTTGTTAACAATGACCTAATTATTTTGAATGAAAATATTTTTTTTAGATATTAATTTAAAGTCTAAAATAAAAAATCCTGTACTTTCTGACTGTCTCTTGCCGTCTGCATATACCTGCTATTATGCAAATTGTATAATACAAATGTGTCCATGTTTATAAATAGCAGCAAGTCCCACGCGCCATCACTCGGCTCCGTGGGATCGGGCGGCAGTCCGGGCGGCAAGAAACCGGAGCGCCGACTTCGCAGCAGTCCGCGCAACGGTGAACCGGAAGCGCACACGCAAGGTAGGACAAAATCATTTCAATGTAACATTTTTACGATGGAAAACTGATGAACATATTTTGAATTTGCTGTCCGCTAACTGCTGCTTGTTGCGGAGCGAGTCGTGCCAAAAGGACAGCGCTCGCATGTGTGTGACCGACTTGTGAACTCATTGACCCGACTCAAACACACCTTTGAATACATGAAACGCACCTTTTCTTTTATGAATGGTTGAATGCATCCCCGGGTGGGGTGGGGGTGGGTGTGTGTGTGTGTGGGGGGGGGGGGGGGGGTTGTCTGGCTAGCCGCATAGCTGAGGCTGTCCTGGAGTGCTATCGCTTTCCCCCCAGCCACAATGCACGCCTTGTTTAGCGGGGTCGGTGGGGGTCATGGTGGTTGTTCATACCTGTGGAGTCTTGCTGGATGAAGGAAACTTTGTGACATGGAGATACAGCACTGTGTTATCACAAAGAGGTTTATACAAAAAAAAACAAAAACAAAACGTCATTTAATGTTTCAGATCTTACCCCTAAAGTTAATAACTCCTTTTAAACAGTTTAATATAATTGTTAGCTGGCTAAACATTGCCGTACGCACGCTAGCACTTCTGGGTGTCGGGTCTCCAAACTCACATACTCAATTGAATTTAATTTATAAAGTATTTTAGGACAACTGTTGCTTATATATGCTATAATGAAAATTGCAAACAATTTGAACCCTGACACACACATGCACTTGCACACAAACCGAGGGGGGGGCGGGTCTAGCGAGGGAGATGCTGCATGCAGCTGGACGTGCGAGTCGGGGAGCCTTCTGCACGTTGACAACGCGTCGTCAGCTGTCTCGGCTCGGCCCAGCTGCGTCTCAGGGCCGTGATGGGGATCAGGCGCGCGCGCGCGCACACGCACGCACACGTACACACTCATGTAATGCTGTGCAAGTGAAAACAATCAGTAGATGTAGGAGTTACAGTAGTTTTGAGGCAAGGGGAGCCGGGACATTAAGTAAAAAAATAAAAATAAAAATAGATCGTTGAAGCTCGGAATAACTCGGCATAACTAAGCTGGACACAGAGGCTGCAGTTACGCTTTGGGCCAGAGGTGGCAGTCGCGGGTAAAAAAAAGTGACAAACTGCACAAAGATCCTTTAATTAAAGGGAACAATATTAGGATTCAAATTTTTCCGTAGAATAATTTCAACATTTTACTATAAATGGCAGATTTTTTATTGTGAATAAAAATAAAATATCAGTAAATTTAATCTCATTCTTAATTGGTTTATTATAAATAATGAATTAAATAATAAAATAAGAAATGTAAATAACAAATTTAACATGCATTTAAAAATCTTTGTATTTAATAATTGTTGAATTGATTTTTGTAAATGGTAAACTTACTTTTAGATCATTTATTATTATTATTTCTTAAATAAATCATTCGTATTAGAATTAATAATAGATTAGAATGAACAATTTTATATATACATTAAAATATGTTCTATTAATTAATTGGCAAATGTATTTATTTTAAATATTGATATGCATGATATGTGTTGAAAAGGTTCCATTTTATGTATTTCAATAAATATTGGGTTATTGTAATTGTTTGTAAATTAAATGTAAAAATCTAATAATAAAATTAATTTATATGGATCAACTATAAGACAATATATATACATTAAAAAAAGTTTTTTTTAATTACATTTCAAAATTTTGTGTATTTATTGTAAATTGTTAAACAATAAGTTTACACGATCTATTTAGAATTGTTTCGTTATTTATAATTCTTTTTAAAAAGTACAGCTAAAATATCAGATTAATTTGAATGATTTGACATATTTTACTTTATTTTCTGACATAATTTTTCAACCTCATCGACAGCCGTGCGTCAACTGCGACCTTGAAGGAGCATGAAAGTTTGACCCCACGGCCCATTTGTTGCGCCCTCGATGCCCTCGCCCGTACGTGGCTATTGCCCCGGTGCCAACATTGCAAACGAGCTCTTTCCTCCAGCTCAGCAAAGGCCCCGCCCTCTTTGCCTCTCAGAAGCGAGCCGAGCAGAAACAGATGTGGGCTCCGGGACTCCTCCCCTCCACCCCGTCTTCCTCCGTTTTCGCTTCCGCACGGCCCACCGCAGATTCCTAAAAAACGATCGTTCAGCAGAAACATGGCCGACCGGCTCCGTCGCCAAATTGCGTGGAGAGTTGAACTGAACCGCTTGCAATATTACAATACAGGCTTCATGTACATACGTATAGTATGAAATAATATCATATCATATCATCTCGAGATATTTATCTATTCGACAGTTTTGGGCTCCAGAAGCTGATTGGTTAACGTTGCCGCCAAGTGACCTTGTTGCAGTGTGGAAAAAAAGAAGACAAAAAAAGTTCTGCTTTCTTTCTGTGATGTCATCTTCATTCGCTGCACTCAAGCACCTTTTGAGCAAATCATGACTCGCGCTTCCATATTAACATCCATTCTTCCTCCTTCCTTGTTTGGATGTGAATCGCCATGGCGATAATCTCATCCCGGGCCCAGTTCTCCGTGCTTCCCATGGATTCCAAATAGGGTGATGCGGAGGAGGAGGAGGGGAAGGGAGGGGGGGGGGGGGGGTCGGTCGGACGAAATGACACGGACGAGATAAGAAATATTAAGGGGAAAATGATGACATCATGCGTGAGGTCATACGGGGACGCCTGCTGCTGCCAACCACAGCGCACAACTGGCCCGCGGGTTTACGTTTGATTTCTATTATGCAAGGTGGCGCGTGTCCTGATTTATTACTTGAGCCTTTTTTTATTTCAAGGCTGTCTGCATCTTAACTGCTCCTCTCTTTGGGGGGGCTTCTTGCACCTGCTCTGACATAACTCGGCCCCGGCTGAGCGGGGTCAGATGGGGTTAGGGTTCCGGGGAAACCCAAATCGCGCCATCCCACAACGTGCGAGAAGGGCCACTTATTGGGAGGAAGCATGTGACTTGTCCCAGCCAATCAGCAAACACAGGCCATCATTTGATGTCGTGACTGAATAATATGTTATGCCTGAGCTCTTAAAAAAAAGAAAAAGAAAAAAAAGAATATGTTATGCCGTTATATTAATGTTTTATATAGTAGAATAATAATTAATATAGAATGGAGTTTTAGGCAAAACAAAAAAAGTGAAAATTATTTATGTGTGTTGTGTGTATATATTTTGTATGTATTGTATTTGTGTGTGTGTATGTATATTTATATGTATTTACAGTATATATACACAGTATATGCATATTTCTATACATATACTGTTTTCGGGATGGGCGAGTACCAATACCAGGTATTATTTCAAGTTATTGGTACTTGCGACAGTTGGGGCCGTTTTACGATCAGGAACAAGAATATAGAATAGAAAATTGCCATAAAGTTCAGTGCTAAAATGCTATATTGGAATGTATAATTCTTTCTTTAAAATTTGGGGATTTTTTTTTTGTATTAAAAGTACGAGTGGTATCGGTACCTGTTATTGGTTATTCGGTATCGGTGACTACTCAAGAGATGAGTACTCGTACTGGTATCCGTACTGGTATTACTATAAGTTTTATCAGATAAAATGTATGAAATGTATAAAATAAATCAAATCTATAATACAAAATATATAATAATCTAGAAAATTCTAATATAAAGAACAAGTTAAATAATGCAAAATAATCAGCTCAAAAGATTACAAATAAAATATATTTGAACAATAAAAAGCAATAAAACTAATCAAAGATATAAGAATGCTAATGTAAATAAAAATGCAGTATTTTTATCTATATGGGCTGTTAATATTATTAGAATAATGTCCAGGTATTGTAAGTATATGAAATAAATGGGGGGGGAAAAACGTTTTTCCAAATCTTGGAATTGATTTTTTTTAAGTAAATACTGAAGGGGAAAAAAACTTTTTGGTGATATAAAATAAAATATTTTTAATGATGTTAAAGAAAAAAAATAAAGGGATGAGCGAGTACCAACACGAGGGTATCGGTAGCGGGCCGATATCTGTCCTTATTTCAAGGTATTGGTACTTGGCCGCCATCTTGTGGCCTTTTCACCATCGGAAAGTCAAAATGAAAAATTTGAAGAAATAGAAAATAGCCATTAATTTCTTACAAAAGTAAGGAAATTGTTTGATTGAGATATATATGTCTTTCTTTCAAATTTTCTGTAATTTTTTTGGGGGGGGGGATTTTGTTTATCAAAAAAATCTTTATGGTGACCCTATGTTAGCTAAACAAATCAGGTAGGGAAAGATGGAATTATTTTTAAAAATTAGCATATATTATTAATATGCATGAGTAATGAGTAATCGTGCCCAATAAAGTTGGCTCAACTTGTTGCACTTATTTAGATAGCAATCTCGAATCTTCTTTCAAACGTCCCCGCGTGAAGCAAACCTTCACCATGACAACCACCATTGCAGGCGTGTGTGCTTTTGTGTGTGTGTGTGTGTGTGTGTGTGTGTGTGTGTGTGTGTGTGTGTGTGTGTGTGTGTGTGTGTGTGTGTGTGTGTGTGTGTGTGTGTGTGTGTGTGTGTGTGTGTGTGTGTGTGTGTGTGTGTGTGTGCTTATTTGTTTACGTGCAGGCCAGCTGCTAAACACATGCAGAGAATTTGGTCCTCGCACCTCATTCTGTAGCATCCCTCCTTCCTCTCAGGCGATCCTTATCACATCTCACTTCTTTCCATGGGGCGTCTGCTTGTGTGTGTGTGTGTGTGTGTGTGTGTGTGAGTGCGTGTGCGTGCACGTGCGTGCACCATCCGCTGCATTTTTCACATTTTTCTCCCCCTCCCCTCCAGGCCTTAAAGGTTTTTTCTTTTTCTGTCCCGGCGCAGACAGAATGCAAGCCGGTGCCGCAGGCCGTCATTCTGCAGGAATGCGACCTCCTCCTCCTCCTCCTCTTCTTCTTCTTCTTCAGTTTTTTTTTTTTTCATGTTGCTCTTTTCCGTCTCGTCTGGCTCGCACTTCCCCCAAGCTTTTTTTTTTTTTTAATCTCCAAACCTTCATCTTTTTCCCATTTTCCTGCTGCCAACGTCTGTCCTCGCTTATCATCTTGTACTCAGACAGGACGTGAGGTCAGACGCGCAAGAGGAAGTGTGGGCAGCACATAAACGCATTTTTTCTGTGTGTGTGTGTGGGGGGGGGGGTTGTGTGTGTGTGTGTGTGTGTGTGTGTGTGTGTGAGTGCGTGCCTGCGTGTGTCTTTGTGGTTCTTTTCCGTATTAAAGAGTTTAGCATCTGGCCTCATTGACCACAAGTCGGAGCACTCAACATGTTTGTGTTTTTCTATAAACCACTGCAACTGCATTGGAAATGTTACAGATCAAAGCAAGAGCCCTATTAATTAATTAATTAATTAATAATAATAATTATTATTATTATTGCAGTATCCAACTCAACATTGTCTATTCACAAATTTACCCCAAAGAAATTCTGTGCAAACTATCCTCTTTTGCGTGTTTTTTTTTCTTCTGTAACGCGCTGAGATGCCAGAAGATGGCACCAAAGCCCTAACTAATAGGAAAGTAGTAATTGGTGGTGAGGAATATGTGGAAGTATAAACATTTTTAAAAAGCGGGTCGTCAAGGAGAGACTTGGCCGCATGTGTTTGTTTTTTTTCCTCTGCTTATTCATGAGCGTAATGTAAAATGAGTTTGAAATTATTTTAGGATCTTTTGGGTGCGTAGTTGGTGATGTATTTTCTTGGGTCAAATCGATTCATCAGACAATATTAGCTGTTTAACTCATTTGCTCCCAAAAACGTATGAATACGTTCTTTTTTAAATATTTTAAGTGTCTCAAAGACAAATGTATATGTTTAAAAAAAAAAAATTATTATGCTGGAGCTTACAGAAGGCTTGGACGCAGCCTCTCAACTGCAAAGAACGGTTAAAATGGTAGTTATTACACAAACGGCCAGCAGGTGGCAGCAGAGCAAAAGAGATCAACGAGGGCCATGTTGGAAAAAATGCTTTTATTCACATTTCTAAATAGATTTGTGAATAATGATGAAACTTGCTTGTATTCTAAAGCTAATTGCTGCAAAACGGAAACAGATGGAATTATACTTTTTTTTCCCCTGATAAAAGAAGAGACTAATATTTCTTTTGGTAGGTTCCATGTTTTTATAACAATAGAATACAATATTCTGTGGGCCTTGCAAAATCAGTCAGAATCCAGTAATACAGCCGGGAGCAAAGGGGGTTGCTTCAGTGAAAATGGCTGGGAGTGAATGAGTAAAAAAAAAAAAAAAAAAAGGTCAATTGTTATTTTTTTAATACATCAACACCTGACAACATAAGACTAAAATAATGACATTCAAATAAACTATCCTCTCCCCAGAAAATTGGTAACAATAATAATAATAATAATAATAAAATACAAAGTTTAAAAAAACCACACACAATTATTTGAGTCCTCCTCGTATTTCAACTAAAGTCAAATTTCAATTCGGAATGCTTTTGGAACATAACCTGGGTCAAATTGATCCATTTTAACATTAAAATCGACCAATTAGTAGTTTTTTTGCTACAAAAATTCTCAATTAAAATGGTTCACTTTGACATATTTTCAGTTAAATGTTCCTTTTGGAACATTAAACATATCCTGGGTCAAAAAGTACTACAAATAATTGTATTTCACGATGAAACGTATTAAAAATGGTTCATTTGAAATACAATGAAAGCAGTTCGTGTTTACTGGGATGCGTTTTTTATCATTAAATGTAGCCCAGGTGAACATAACTGCTGATTCTGGGAAACCAACCTAGCAGGACGGTTAACACACCTGAGATCTTGTAACACTAAGCAATCACATGAAATCAACTTTTGTATGCTCAATTTGGACATTTTCACTTAATGGGGGTGTACTCACTTTTGCCGTTGAGCTTTGCATGTCATATCAACTCTACTCTACAATTTGCATATTGTCCTCGAACCTGTCACATGCAAATAACCGGCATCAAACCAATCATTTTGTGCCGAGCTCAACAGGTGAAGTGCATACAGTAGCCCTGCTGTGACTTTTTAGAACACACTCACTCTCACACACGCGGAGGGAGGTCAAGCTGAGGTTGTGCTTCCATGACATCACGGTTGCCATGACTCATACGTGTCGCCCCCGGCTCCCCTGCAAACAAACACGCGCGCGCATTGTGATTTACAGTCGGCTAAGCTCCGCTGAAGAGAGCAGGCGGAAAAACCTTTGAGTTGGGGGGGAGGAGGAGGGGACCCCGTGTGGAGAGCGATGATGGAAAGGGTGGGAGTGGAGGGGTTAGGGGGGGGTGGAGTCTGGGGTGCCCCAGTCTGTTACGTACACGTGTATGCATGCAATTCCACGTGCCTGTTAAAAAAAATGGAAAAATCAGCTTTGTATATACACAACAAAAAAAAATAGCACAAACATGTGGTCTGTATTCATAGGATCATATTTTTTTTTTCTGCCTCTCCAGATCATGATTCAGAGACGAAGCGAGTTCAAGACATGCTGTCTACAATCGACAAACCACAGGTTGGTGCGCACACCTTTTCCTCTTTCCGCACACATTCATCAATCAGCTCCTTGTCTGATGCTTTCATTGCCGGCACATGATCTTTTTTCCATGTTTCCATCCTGTCTCGGTGGCTAACATAAAAATCAGATGCTTATAGGCTGGGAAAAAGACTGCAAAGTTGGCTTTTTCCCCCCCCCGTGAGGTTGAGAAGGAGACCGAAGCAGTACTCAGATAGGCCACACGAGGGCAGTATCCGTTCATCCTTTTCCCTGACACTGGTCAGCAATCTTAGTAAAAATGTCTCCCCAGGGGGAAGAAAAACACTGGGAGCCACAAAACTTTTAATTTTTTTTACTTTATGTATTAAAAGAAAATATGGTGTTGCATTTTTTGCATGTATCAAAAAAAATTTAACTAAGGAAAAAAATAATAATAATTGGAATATTCCTCATATTGAAATTACATTTATTATTATAACAATTTGCCCAAAAATATCTTTACAATAGTCTTTTTATTTGACCATTTATGAGACACAAAAGGTCCTCCCGTAAGCCAATAGTTCTCAGACTGGATTCCGGTTCGAATTTCCCACCCTCTGTCTGCGGATGAGACGTCATGCACGCATTGTTTACGAATGATGTGTGCAGTTTAATTATTCGTCAACAGGTGGCAGTAGCGATTCGAAATGGAATTTTCTGTGCAGTAGCTTTAAACAATCACCTGCAGCCAACTGTGAAAATATAGAAAAGAGAAAAGGGGGGAAAAAATGTTGTCGGCCAATATGAGCTCTTTTAGAATCTGTAAAAATCGCCCGATTTTTTTGTTAGTTTGTTTGTTTTCTTCTTATGACAGCGTAAAAAAGATTCAAGATTTATGCTAGTTTTTAGCATGTCAATGGTGCCTTGTGTGTTAGCAAAAGGCAAACGGACTTTCGTGGGCCGGTTATTTGCTTAACTCATTCACTGCCATAAATTAATTAAAAAAAAAGATTATTAAAAATTAGGGGATTAACGTTTTTAATTGTAATTAATCGCATGACGTCACTAGTTAACTCACGAATAATCACAAATTGTATATCTGTTCTAAATGTACAATAAAAAAATTCTAGGTTTTCATACTTTTGTTAATAGAAATAGTTGAAATTAATTTTTGACGTCTATAGCCGTCAATGGCAGTGAATGAGTTTTAAACACACAACGCAAATTCTTCTTTGCTTTATTTAGTTTGACAGTCAATTTTAACTCGACTAGCGACTAGGGAACAAGTGAAGGATTCCAAACCCTTTTTGAACACGTTTGCACGTTTCTTCGCAGGTGTCCAATGTGCAGGCCCGAGCCGTGCGCCTCTCTTGGGCGCCCCCCGCAGGCCTGGCGAGCCGGCACAACAACGGCATGCCCGTGTCGTGCTCCTACGAGGTGTCACTCTCGGATAAAGGGCGAGACGGGAAATTTCGCATCATCTACAGGTAATTTCCAAGAGCAAACAAAATCATTTGGAGAGAAAAAAACATTTATCCATAATTGGCTCATTTATTATTTTGTGGGTGTTCCAAAGTGGCGAAGAACTGGAGTATCATCTCAAAGATCTAAGGCCAGCGACGGACTACCACGTACGGTACGTGCTCCCCTCGCATCTCTCAAACAAAAACTTTGTTCGCCGTTTTCCGAATTGACCTTTGTGACCTTTGCACGCGTTTGCCGACAGGGTGTGCGCCACGTACAACTCGCTGCGCGGCTCGTGCTCCGAGGCGTGCGAGTTCACCACGCACTGCAGCGTCAGCGTCCCCGACGTCCCGCTCGCCCCCAAGCTTTCCCACCGCACCAAAAGCACCCTCACTTTACAGTGGAAGGTAATCATAACCCAAATGTTTTGCGTTGGTCAAATTGAGCTCCGTTTTGTGAAAAGAAAATTGTCATTCCAATCTCAAAAGTTTGACGGTTTACTGCGGTTTTTAAAAAAAAAAAGCTGGCTGTGACCGGTAAAGGTGAGGTGATGAGCAGAGAGGGGAGGGGTGAGCATTTACACATGGAGGAGGAGGAGGGAGCAAGACGAAAAATACTGTGCAAACACGGATTCGTTTTTGCTCGGTTTATTAATAAACTGAGAGTTTTGGGGCAAACCCTATAAAAAAAAAATATATATATATTTTTTTTTACAAAATGTGACATCTTAATGGGAAAATGCATTTGTTTTAACAAGATTAGATTTTTTTTAGGGATAAATAACCATTTATTGTTGGTGTCGCAGAAAACTTCTTTTTTGTTTAATTATAATACTTATAATACTGCATGTTTTTTTAACTCTTTTAATTTAGCACGTGTTTTCACAAAATGTTGCACTCATATCGTAAAGACCATTTGTTTTAAGTAGTTTTGATGTTTTTACTCCCCAAAACATTTTAGTTTTAACAAAAATCTACTTTTGTATAAATTTGATAATTTTACTTTAAACTGAATTTGACACTTTTTTTCTACAAATGTTTTTTTGTCAAAAAAAATCCTTTAATAAATTTGATTTTTTTTTTGTGTAAACACAGTATGATGTTTTTGTTCAGAAAGGGCATTTATTTTTAACTAATGTTGACGTCTTCAATATAATAATACATTTATTTAATGAAAATATGCCAGTTTTTATTAAAAAACTCATTGAGCTAATTTTGTCATTTTCAGCAGACACATTTATTTAATAACATTTTTATTAAATTGTACTTGTACAGTTGGCAAGTTTGCCAGAAAACCTTTTGAACAAAAATTCTCTTTAGTAAATTTGACACTTTTAACAGTAAAATACATTTGTTTGATCAAATTTGACCTTTTTTAAAATGGAAAATGCATTCAATTTACCCAAATTGTTTTAGCAGAATCTTTCTGTTAACTAAACCTAATGTTTTTTTTGTATGGTGATTTAAACCAAAATCAATTTTGATTTGGATGTAATTGCATGCTTTCATCAAAAGAAAAAAAAAACAATTTTGCCATTTTATCGAAGCGATGAATTTGTCTTTATCGGAATCCGTTTTATTGTTTGTCCTCATTCAGCCGCCGGGCGACAACGGATCCAAAATCACAAACTACCTGCTGGAGTGGGATGAGGTGAGTTGAAAATCGCCATACGTTTTTTTCTTTTGCAAACGATTACCGTTAATTGAATTCTTTGCTTGTCTTTTTTGCCCGTCGGCCGTGCGCGCAGGGGAAGAAGAACAGCGTTTTCCGGGAATGTTACTTCGGGAGCCAGCGGCACTGTAAGCTGACGCGTCTGTTCCCCGCCTGCGCTTACACCTTCAGGGTGGCGGCGCACAACGACATCGGCACGAGGTAACCCACCAGCGATGCCGTTAGAAAGTTACTGAGTTATGTATTCATAGCGCTCCGCGGGAAGGTTTGATTTCAAGCCAATCTCATTTTTACCTGGTTTTGAACTCCTAATGTGTTTTCTGCGAACCACCTGTCAACGCAAGATAACAGGAAGAAGCCATCTCGCGTGTTGCGTTTTTGCCATATCGACACCCGTTACGCTTCCATTTTTTCTCTCCCGTGTGTCATTGTACGGAAGAACATCATAAGTCTGTGTGACTTAAGGTGAGCGCAGGAGGGGACGGGAAGGGCTTGGGACCGTATATGTAATTCCGCACACTTGATTAGGTAGAGCGCGCAAGCCTGCTTTTTATATTGAAAAATGAATTTTGTTCAACTGAAATGGGGAAAATGCATTTGTTCTTGCTTAATTTGACATTTTTAATTGAACATTGTACATTCGACAATTTCGTCGCAAAATTTGATTTCAGTAAACTATAATTAAGGGTTTGTTTTTTTAAACACCAAAATGTTTTTTTTTAAATCATAAATGCTTGTTTTTGACAAGAAAATGCATGTTTAGTACTTTTTTTTACTTACTCGATGTCGCATTTATTTATTTATTTGCTTATTTGCGGGTATCGGCAGCCTCCACGAGTACCCGGACCCAGTACTGACGGTACTCGCCCATCTATAGATATTATCCGCAAAATTTTGATCTTAAAAACGGAAAAAAATGTTGGTAAATTTTAAGTTTTCAATGGAAATGGTTTTATTTATTTTTTAATTAATTACTTTTTTTTTAACACAACAAATATTGACGTTTTAACAAAAATTAACATTGATATTGGGACTGTGCATTTATTTTGGACTAAATTTGATGTCATAACGGAATTACTGTTTTTATTAGTAAATTTGTTTCACCCAAAATAAATGTTTGGATGCATTTTAAAACGATATTGGACTTTTAATGGAACAATGCATTTGTTTTACAGTAAGTAATTTTTTTTAAAGTAAAGTCTTTATTATTTTTTCAAGTTTTGCCTCAACATTTTATTTAAAAAAAAAAAGTACTCATTTCATTTGATTTGCATGCTTTCATAGGAAAAACACTTTTTTTTTTAAATACAAAATTAGACATTTTTATGAGGAAAAGATGGATGGATAGATATACAGAGATAGATGAGATCGATAACTAGCCTTCTTCCACACTTCCTTTATTTGAACTCAAAATTTTCTTAGGTTTTGTTTTGTCTGCCCCAGAAGCTTATTTACTTAAAGACAAACAATAATAAGATAAATAGATAACCTCTAGTTCTTTTTTTCTTTTTCTTTTTTTCTCCATTTGTAGCGGCTTCAGCTCCGAGGCGGTATTCTACACCATGGGCACGCTGCCCGCCCTGCCGCTGGCGCCGCGTCTGGTGAGGGCCGGCGTGTCCTGGGTGACCCTGGAGTGGGGGCGACCCGAGGGCAGCTCCATCGAGGAGCAGCTCAAATACACCCTGGAGATCCAGGAGGACAACAGCGTGAGCGTCCCGTCGTCATTCAATGCGGCTACATGCTAAAACGGGGTTGCTAACGAGCGCTATTGAACCTCTGCCAGGGAGCGGACTTTCACCCGAAGTACACTGGAGAAAACTTGACCTGTACTGTACAAGGCCTGAAGAGGAGCACGCAGTATAAATTCAGGGTGAGTTGGCCGCAATGTCACGCGGAACTCGGCAAACGTGAAACGCCGTACAATAAAAAAAAAAAATCTAGGTTTTCATAAAAAAATTTAAACTAATAGAAATAGTTCAAATAAATGTTGGACGTTTATAGCCGTCAATGGCAGTGAATGAGTAAAAAAAAAAGAAAGAAAGAAAGTATTAGATTAAAGTTTTTAATCGTAATTAATCGCATCACTTCACTAGTTCACTCGCAATTAATCACAAATTTTATGTACCAAACTAAATGTACAATTAAAAAATTTAGATTTTCAACAAAAGTAACTAAATAGTTCAAATTAATTTTTGACGTTTATAGCCGTCAATGGCAGCTAATGAGTTCAATAAAAAAATTGACATTTATTGGCACTTAATCTGACATGTTTATTGAAAAAAAATATTACAGCTGATTGGACGTATTTTTAATCGATAAATGCTTTTGTTTTATTTGCTAGATATGACATTTTGATTGCAAAATGTATTCAATTTTAATTCAGTTTTAGCCTCCAGTTTTAAGTTAGTTAATTTCAACTAAATTTGGAATTTCAAGTAAAATGCGTTTATTTGAACAAAATTTTATGTTTTGAATGAGAAATGGTAGTCATTAAATAAAAATGTAATGTTTTTATTGTTAAAGCGAATTGTTTAACAGAAATATGTTTTGACACTAACTCAAATGCAGGCCCCGCCCCTATTAAAATTTTTCATTTTTTGCTATATTAAAATAAAGTGTAATCGTGCATCCACTACAGTAGGTGGCAGTGGCACTCTCATTGTCAGTGTGCAAAGAGTATTTGCACCTCTGCAGAGGTTTAGAATTTTTATCGTAAATATTTGTTTAAACTCAAATGTAATAATTTAATGGAATTTTTCATGTGGATGTTTTTATTCTAAAAGTGTATTGTTTTACCAAACTGTGACATTTTTAACTAAAAAAATGATTAATTTTTATCCTGGAAATGCTTTCATTTAACCTAAATTTTACGTTTATATCTTAAAGATGTATTTTTTTATAGCAGATGTAATGTTTCTTAATCAGAATAAAAAATAATAATAAAAAATCTGAAGCTGTATACACTCTCGTGACCACCATTTTGTGGCGAGATAATTGACTGCAATTTCACAAGTTTCTAGCTTAAATGGACCGGAGTGTGTAAGTGTACGTACTGTGTATGTTGTTATGCAATCATATGTAATGACAGCTCCCATATTTCCCCACATACCCAAAAGCACCATTTTACTGCATTGTACAAAGAATTTCCCATTACATTCACGTTATTCACCCCAGCCTCCATCACCTGACATGTAACCTTTATGCTCCCCCTCCCCCCCTTCCTCCCCTCCCCCCCTTCTGTCTTCTCCTCCCATCGGACGCAGCTGATCGCGTCAAACATGGAGGGCAAGAGCAGTCCCAGCGAGGTCCTGGTGTGCACCACCAATCCTGACAAGCCAGGACCGCCGTCCACGCCGTGCGTCGTGGCGTCCACGCCCTACGCACTCACACTTTCATGGGGTGAGGCCTTCTTCGTTTAGGGTTAGATGAGTCAAAAGGCCCAAAAAAAAAAAAATTAAATAACTTAAGCTGTGAGCAGCTAAAAAGGGGCCTTGCAGCCCTGGCCACGTTTGGGGTACTGTAACTAGTTACCAAAAGTGCAACAAACAAACCAAAACAATAATGCAATAATAATAATAATACAATATATTATTATACATCATTAATAATTTCATATTTAATAATATAATATTATACATACAATTTCATGAATAAAAAAAGATATTATATATGCACTATATTATATATATATTATACATGAAATTAACATAATTAATAATATATTATTTTTGATCATGGAAGCGGTCATTTTCAGAATTAAGGTTTTGCGAATTTATTGAAGATAATGAAAAAAATACACATTTAAGTTTTAGCCAATCAAAAATTGACAGTATATCAAATAAATAATTCAAAACATTTAAAGGAAATATATAATTTTCAAAATATTAACACCTCTCTGATAATAATAATAAAATATTAATAATACCATTTTGTTACATAAACACTTCTCTTTGTTGGTGCTTTTGGCGAAATGTGCCGGTGTCCCTAATGTCGTGTCCAGCATGTGTGCATCTGACTTCATCTTAATCCCAGCAAATGTTAATGGCACGCGCGTCAATTCAAATGAGAAGCATCTTGTTGTCGAATTGCTCGGGGCCAGATTAAATTGCCCTTCTGTCGTTTGTCTTCCTATTTTTCGATCTGCCAGATCCCCCCCAGGACAACGGCGGCTCCGAAGCGCTCACGTATTTGTTGGAGATTAGCGAGGGATGCTCGGAAGGTACGAATGTGCTTTTATTTATTGATTTATTTTTGTCTGATAATGGTTGCAAATGGAAGTAAAAGGCTGCAATTGAGGCTGCACTCACTCAGTCCTACGTTTCTCTTCAACGGCGATATGTCTTTGTTGAAGATGTACCTCAAAGTCATTCACTACCATTGACGGCGGTAGACGTCAAATGTCTATTTTTACTGGGCTGGCTTGGGATGGTACCTAGCCCCGGTACTAAACTGCTTATTTTGATGTGTGGGTTATAGGGGTGAAACGAGACATATGGACGCTCAATAGTTCAAATGAATTTTTGACGTCTATAGCCGTCAATGGCAGTGAATCATTCATTTTCCACTGAAAACCAAATGTTTTTAATTTTTATATTTAGAACAGATATAAAATTTGTGATTAATTGTGAGTTAACTAGTGAAGTCATGTGATTAATTATGATTCAACCTTTAATTGCCTGACGCCCCGAATTTTTGATCTTTTTTTTATTTTTATGAATTATTGGCAGTGAATGAGTTAATCATTGCAATGACAACAATCTTAAACTGAGCTTACACCAAACTTGCATAGCAGTGCATATAAGGAAAAAAACAACAGAAAATAAATCATTGTCAACAGTCTAGGCTCGTTTCAACTATTTGCACTTTTGGATAAATTGTTCACTAATTAGATATTGAATATCGCATCTTGTCGTCTTCACATCGCTGACATGCTTCCCAAAAACATTTTGGTTCACGTGCACTCAAACAATTTGCTAATAACGGACGATTTGAATTTCTTTCGGATAATCTTTTCAAAAATATTAGCTGCGACGGCACCTCCTATCAATCTGGGTTTTTTTTTTTTTACGTTCAAAAACATCATGTAGAAGGACCGACGGAATCATGGATGTTCTTTTGTCATGAAGCAAAGTTCGCCACACCTTGTGGAATCGCGTTGCCGCTGGAGTCACCGTGTCGAGTGCGCTTCAGGTTGCGCGCGTTAACGACATCGTTCCCTCCTGGGCGTAGAATTTGATTGAAAATGTTGTGGGAAAAAGACAGCCTCCATAAAAAAAGACACACTGACCGGGATCGATGCGGGGATCAAGAATTCGTGGAATTGGTCCTGGTTGGAAAAACAGGTTGACGGCGGCCCGCTGTCCGAGTTCATTTTTAAACACAAAGAAATGGAATGGAAAGGTTGGCTTTCGCTCAAACAGCATTGCGAGGGAAGAAGGCGTGTAGAGAGGAAAAAACTGAGAAAGCCAAACTGCCAAATGTCTGGTGAGTCAGCGTATTTTGTGGAATTGAGGGTAAATTGACTTTTTGTTTGCTTTCATAATGACTTGTTTTTTTTTATGCTGTTTTATGTTAGTTTCAAATTTCGGTTATTTCTCCAAAACTGTTCAATAGATTTTCAATGTATGCTTTATTATGAATCTTGAGGATCTTTTAAGCTGCATTTAATGTTTGTATGTATTTGATTATATATCGAGCAAGACAAAAGGAGCTCATTGTACTTTCCGGTGTTTTCGTTGGACGCTATTGCACAAATCTTAATATAAGAATAAAGATGCTGCAGTTATGTAATTATGTGTGTGCGCTTGCAGCCAACCAATGGGAGGTGGCATACAGCGGGCCGGCGACAGAGTGCGTGTGCGAACGCCTGGCACCGGGCAGCATATACCGCCTGCGAGTCTGCAGCATCACCACCGGGGGGCACAGTCAGGTACTCTATTACTTCTATGATTGTTGATTATTGGTAATCATTCCCTGCAATTCACCAGGGAAATTATTTCCTGCTAGTGGTGGGAAAATTAAGTTTCATGAACCAACTGCATCGTGCTCTTTTTTTCAAATTGGTGACACTTCCGCTGCATCTTTACCAAAAGCACCATCTAGAGGAGTAAAAAAATATCGCAAGTGGTTCATGAAGCTTCATTTTCCTATCATTGTGAGTAATAAGCGGTTCATCCAAATGGATGATTCCAGTCATTGAAAAAACAACCACACAGTATTTTCAAATATTTATTATTTTAAAATGTTGCTATTAACTCATTCTTTCCCAGCCATTTTCACTGAAGCAACGCCCTTCGCTCCCGGCTGTTTTACTGGATTTTGACAGATTTGGCAAGGCTCACAGAATATTGTGTTCTTTTGCTATAAAAATATGGAACCTACCAAAAGAAAGATTAGAGTCTCGTCTAACTGTTTCCGTTTTGCAGCAATGAGCATTAGAATATAACTAAATTTCATCATTATTCACAAATCTGTTTAAAACTGGGGTAAACGTTTTTTTTTTCAACATAGCCCTGGTTGATCTCTTATACTCTGCTGCCACTACCATTGCTTAAACCATTCTCTTCCGTTCATAGGCTGCATAAAAGCCTTCTGTATGCTCAAGCATAAAAACAAACAAACATATAAATACGTCTTTGGGAGCGTGGTCATTTTTAAAATAGAACGCATTTCTACGTTTTTGGGAGCAAATGACTTAAATATATATTTTTTTATAATTATTTTTGTATTTAAAAAAACCTGCTAACTTTTGGTGCCAACCTACTTCACACTCGGTTGTTTATTTCTCCTCAAGTGCACTGTTGGCGAAGCGGTGCGCACGTCAAGCGTTCCGCCCGGGCCCTGCCAGCCACCGAGGATTGTGGGTAAAGCCAAGCACAAGGAGCTGCAGTTAGAATGGGGTGAGTACACAAATACACACAAAGTGTTTAGCCGGTTGATTATTTGTGATTTATTGCTGCGAGTCGGCTTAATCACTCTCTGGCTGCCCGATGCGTTTTCCCGGCCCGCCCTAATGGACCCACGCCAAAGCGCGCCTGGCGCTTAATCGAGACTTCATTTAAAAAATCAAGCAGCGTCCGGCTCGCTCGGGTCGGGGGGCCCCCCGCTGGATTTTGGCAGGCGCAGTTTTCCCAGAATGCGCCGCCAACGCTCAGGAAAATATCCTTTTAGCCTTTTTTTAATACGACACCCCGAGTGAGAGCAGATTGCCGCAATCAACCGTCTGCAGGTGAAGGTGACCTACGGTGACCGCTTTTCACTCGCTTGGTGTGTGAATTTGCGTAGTAGCGGGTCGGGTCGTTCGTGGCATCTTAGTTTGGCAATAGGAAAGCTGGAGGAATGTCTGGGGGGTGGGGGGGCTAAAGGGGGCAGTGCATATTGATATTGAAATATTTTCAAATATTTAAACCAAATCCATAATATTTTGTGTAATTTTATGTACTTATAATAATTTTTTGAAATTTTAAATGATGCCCAATAGTTTTGAAAATTTAGCGGCACAAACAAAATAAATATTCTCTTTTTCACCATATTGTTGACATATTTTTTTTAGATCTTTCTAAATTTAAAATATATATATTTTTTCATGTTATTGCACAGAGTCCCCCGCCGCCGAAGGCGCGAGCGAGGCGTACATATTTAGCCTGGAGATGAGCGACGGAGACGCCCAACCGGCTGAAGTGTTCCACGGACCGGAGCTGCAATGCACCGTGGGTAGTTTGCTGCCCGGCGCCACCTACAGTTTCCGGCTGAGGGCTGCCAATGAGGCTGGGGTGAGAAAATGAACTCTGAAAAAAAATGACAAAAGCCCGATTATTTAGGATTTTTTTTAGACTGATATGATTAATCATTTATATATTTATTTATAATTATTTAAAAACAAAATGTCCTGCCTATTAATCGGTTTCCCCCCGTTTTGTTTTTTTTTTGTTTGTTTAGTTTGGCGAGTACTCTGAGCCAACGGTGGTCACGACTGCAGCAGGTCCTCCGGGCCAGTGCGGGGCGCCGCTCATCACTCTGACCAGCAACACTTGCGTGTCGCTCAACTGGGAGGTGAGAAACTTGTATGCAAATGAGACATTTATTTTGGTGGTGTAAACAGAAGGCTGCCAAGAAGTGGTCAGGTTGCCGTGGAAACGGCGCTCAGGAGAGCGTTTTTGACGAGGACCTCATGAACGGTCGTTAATGTTGTTTACGCTGTCGGTGACTCAATCGCAGCAATCAAGCTTGCTCATCGCTTTAATGGCGGCAATCCATCTTACATCACATCGGGTTTCTGTCTATTTATGGGTGCAGCCAAATCATTGTTTGTGTGTGCGTGTGAGTTGGTATTTTTGAACTAAAACATAATAATAAGCAATGAATGTTTTGAATTCTTCTTTAAAAAAAAAGTTTATATTTATTAGAATATAGATCATAAAAATATTCTCATTTATGAACTGTTTTATAATGTAATATTTTATCAAATGTAAGAAAGTAAGTAAGGGAGTGCATGAGCTCAATGTGTGTGTTCGTCAGAGTCCCGAGGGTTCGGGCAGCGACATATCGGAGTACCTTCTGGAGTGGGGCCGGGAAGACGAGCCCATGGAGCTGATCTACTGCGGCTCGGCCACACAGTGCGAAGTGTCGGACCTCACGCCCGCCACCAGCTACTGCTGCAGGTTACAGGTGAGGCGGCGAAGTTTTCCAGTTTTTCATTGTTTCATTTTGTTTTGACTGTTTTTAGAGTAGGTTTGAATTTATTTATTTTTTGTTAGAAAATGTTTTTAGTTTTTATTGTTTTATTTGTTGTAATATTTTTTGAAAATGTTTTTAGTTTTTATTGTATTTTTTTTTAATTAGTTTTTTTTGTTTTTATTGGTTGTAGTATGTTTTATTCATTTTTTGAAAATGTGTTTTTATTTTAGTTTTTATTAGTTGTAGTATTATTATTTTTTTAATATGAGGTTTTATTTATTATTAGTTATTACTTGTAGTATTTTTTTGAAAATTAGTTTTTAGTTTTTATTGGATGTAGTATTTTTGCGGGGGGTTATTTTTTATTAGTTTATTATTATTATTATTATTTTATTATAGTATTGTTATTTTTTTAATGTGAGGTTTTAGTTTTTATTAGTTGTAACTTGTAGTATTTTAAAATATTTTTTGAAAATATGTTTTTATTTATTTTTATTAATTTTTTGAAAGTTGAGTTTTTAGCCTTTATTGGTTGTAGTATTTTTTCTTTTCTTTTTTGGAGTTTTGTGTGTGTGTTTATTAATTTTTTTTGTATTATTATTATTATTATTATTATTATTATTATTTTATTGTAGTAGTAGTATTTTTTTATATGAGGTTTTAGTTTTTATTAGTTATAACTTGTAGTATTTTTTTAATATTTTTTGAAAATGTTTTTTTTATTTTGTATTCATTTTCTGAAAATGAGTTGTTAGCTTTTATTAGTTGCAGTATTATTTTTAGTATTAGTCGAGTGCAAGTTTTAGACCAGAAGTATTGTGTGATAAACGACAAATAAATCAACGTCACAGTCCAAAAAAATCAAAATCAAATTTTATCATAATGGTAAATAGCACATTATCCACACCAGTGTTTTATTGCCAAGCCTTACAAACTGACCTCCGCCGGCACGCTAACGAAGCCGCGTAAACCTAGGGAACGTTTTTCCTTTTTAGTTTAAAATACCTTACTTTAACCTTCATGTTCCCTCGCCGTACACTTGCCAACGGTTCTGGCCGCCCCGCTAGCTAGCGCTAAGCTAGCCCGTAAGGGTTCGTCTCGCCGGTCCAAGTTTGCTAACTCTCTTTATGCTAGGACTGCATCAGACATGTAGCTAGGAACTCTAAGGAAGGAAGCTATGAAAGAAACTAGTTTGCTAGGATTCAAAGAAGGGAAGGAAGGAAGAAGGTACGAAGGATGGAAGACGGAAGAACAGACAGTAGAAGGAAGGAGCCATAGGTAGTTAAAAGTTTGAAGTATTGGAGGACCAGCCAAGACGCTTCATGTTCGAGTTTAGTCACTTGAATTTTGCCCCCTCTTTACTCTCAGGCTGTCAATCAGGCAGGGGCGGGGCCTCACAGCGAGCAGGTCAGTTTCCAGACACCGGCGACCATTCCCGACGCCGTCTCCTCGCTCAGCCTCCTGGACCTGCCGTCCTCCTCGGAGACGGGCCACTCGCGCTCCACTTGTCTCTTCCTCAAGTGGGAGGAGCCAAACAGCAACGGGGCGGAAATCTCGTCGTACGTCATCTCTCTGGAGGAGCGGACCATCACGGTGGAGCCGGCGACCAGTCACCTCGTCAGCGGTCTGCAGCCAGACAGCGAGTACAGGTATGCGGCCGAGTTTGCTTATTTCTATTGTGCAAAATGACCGCTTTTGCAAGTCAATGGTTGAAGGAGCCGTAATTATGAACGGTAGATTGCGTGGCTTGCATGACCAGACATGCTGTGGACTTTTTTGACCTTGTGGATTATTTCTAGTGGTTATTTCCATTATTCAAGTTTGCACTAGAAAGAAATGATCGCATTACAGTAGTTATCCGACAGGTTGACATTATGCCCATGTTGCGACCAAGCATACCATCGACTTTTTTTTACTTTGCTTTATTTCCAGTCATTTTATTTATTTATTTCTAATGTGCAACATGGCGGTTATTAGGTAAGACTGGTTTAAGGACTGTTAATTATACAATGGATTTGTTATTGATTGATTGATTTTTTTACTTTGCACATTATTTATTGTCGTCCTGTTCATTTTAAATGTGCAAGGTGGCGGCTATCATGAATAGCAAGTAACAAAAATATTACATTAAGTCATTTCAATGTTTTTTTTATTTTGCCAATGCATGACCAAGCATACCATGTGGTTTTTTTTGTGTGTGTGTGTGGTTTTTTTTTATACTTTGTGGATCCTTTCTAGTCGTTTTGATGATTTCTATTGTGCAGCTGGTTTAAGGACAGTTAATTATATTGTCTGCCCTGCATGGCTTAAGGCATGCCATGGACATTTTTGGTTTTGTTTATAAATTATTCCTCATCATTCTGTTTTTCTAATGTGTAAGGTGGCCGTGATCAGGAATTAAAAATGGATAAATCTGTCAAGAATGAAAAAATAATAATAATTTTTATTGAATCGGGTAAAAATGTTTAAAGTCCATCCTTTGAATCAAAAACAGGACATTTTAAATTGACTGCAGACAACGCACAATGAAAAATTAATTATAATTCAGTTACTCTATATTTAAATGATGAATCCATTATCAAAATAGTTGTCACATTAAATTGATGATCGATTAGTTAACAATGAATCAATGCATTGTTGCAAATAGACGATATTTGACAGGTGGACGTGCCTCATCCAGCATGCCGTGGAATTTTTGGGGGACTTTATAGATGATGATTTCTTTATTAAATTGAATGAAATCGAAAATGTTGAAATTATTTTGAAAAGAAAAAGAAAAAAAATTCAAGCCTGGCCGAGTTTTTGTTTTGTTTTTTCCAATAGAAAATCATTTTCAGCCTTTGAGGGGGGATAAAAACCCCTGCAGTAAAAACCCCAACTACTCACCAGCTGAATCACAAAGTGCTGTTGTTATCATCTGTAAATTCTTCTGTTATTACCTGTACCAGATTGCGTTTGCGTGTGCCGTGTTTTCATTCTCGGCTTGTTTTTGTTCCCATGTCACTGTGCTCTCTTGCGTAATGGCCGACACTTGAAGCACAACACCGTGCGTGTGCTTGTGCGTGTGTGTGTGTCCTTTGCGTGGCACGGTAGGTAGTTGTTGTTTTTTGCAGCGATTGGGTATTTAAAAGTGCCTTAATATTCACACCGGTTTGTTTGTTTGTGATGCCAGTTGGTGTTTAGAAAAGTGGTAGTGTTTGGTAGGAATCGGGAATATGGTTGACAAAATGAGACTTTGGGCTCACAATTTGGCAGGCTCAAATGACCTCTGCCACACAAATCAATTTTGTTTAGTCCCGCAGACACACACGTAAAATAATTACTCAAATACCGTATATTATTAACTCATTCACTGCCATTGACGGCTATAGACGTCAAAAATTAATTTGAACTATTTCTATTTGTTTCCACTTTTGTTTCCACTTTTGTTAACAAGAGTGTGAAAACCTTGATTTTTTTAATTTTACATTTAGAAAAGATATAAAATTTGTGATTAATCGTGAGTTAACTAGTGAATTCTTGCGATTAATTACAATTTAAAAAATATAATCGCCTGACGCCTCTAATTTTTAATGATCTTTTCTTTTCTTTTTTTAAATCTCGTCGGGCGATTAAAATTTTCAATTGTAATTAATCACATGACTTCAATAATTAACTCATGATTAATCACACATTTTTTGTGTGTTCTAAATGTACAATAAAAAAACAAAAATTCAGGTTTTCATAATCTTTTTAACAAAAGTGGAAAAAGTGTCAAATTAATAGAAATAGTTCAAATAAATTTTTGACGGCTATTGCCGTCAATGGCAGTGAATGAGTTAATGTATCTGTTCTTAATTCATCCATCTGTCCATTTTTTTTTCTGCCTTCGCTAATTTATAAAATCAAATACATATTTAAATCAAATTAAATCAATTATGTAAATATTTTTAAATAAATCTAACATTTTAATAAATTTTGAATTCAATTTTAATACAGTTTTGAGGGGGCAGAATTATAGAACTAATTGATTGGTTGCCAGCTCATGACCTGTATGATCGTTTTCAATTAATGTTGGTAAACATTAATAAACAGTGATCATTTAATGATGCATGTTGGCTCACTATTTGGCAAGCTTAAGTTACCACATTTGGTGTCATAAATGCATGGCTAAGATAGATAAATGCTTTAATAGCAACCACAATGTACTAATTTGAAAAAACTAGAAATGAGTAAATGATGAGAATTTTTTTTTTAATGAACAATTGCAAAATAATGGCAGGTTCAATCAAACAGCCATCATTTATTTATTTAAAAAAATAGTAAACATTTGTTTAAAATGTTGTAATATATCACTGGAGGAGTGATTTGTACAAATTGCTGACCAATCAAAAGTGTTGCGCTAAAGTTAATAATTGAACAAAGATGACGTTAAAAGTCATGAATATTCAACGCCACCGATCATTTTAAATGCAAACCTCCTGCATGTATATGAAAGACGCTAATAATCATAATATGTTGGTGTCGGTGCCTCTCGTGGCCAGATGCACTTGTTGTGGCCAGGCCGTGTGAACTTCAATCAAAGGTCAGCCATGTTGGCCTTCAAATGCCACGTGCGCGCCTGACACAAGATGTCTGACCCCCACGCTAATTGCAATTTTCCTTTCTTTGCTAGTCATAACGGCAAATAAAAAAAAACAATAAAAAACTAATCACAACAAAATCACAAAAAAAAAGGAACAAAATAGATATTTGACTGACTTTATTCTTCAGTATTTAACTTAACAGAGAAAGTGGAAGAAAAAAAAAATATATATTTTTTTTACGTGGGGGGAATAAATTGTAATATGTTCAAATCTAAGAGACAACCAAAAATAATAACCAAAA
The DNA here is from genome assembly GCF_054856555.1 of Leptonotus elevatus. NCBI lineage: Eukaryota > Metazoa > Chordata > Actinopteri > Syngnathiformes > Syngnathidae > Leptonotus > Leptonotus elevatus. The sequence continues at coordinate 2,507,254 of NC_141252.1, forward strand.
ATCGGCCCAAAAAAGGGATTCCATGAGTGACACATGTTTTTCATACCCCCTGTGGCGTTTAGCGTTCAGATCCAAGCGGTGAACGCCATCGGCTGCGGCCCGTCCAGCCCGCCGCTGCTGGTGAGGACGCGGCCGCTGCCCCCGGCCCCGCCCCCTCTGGAGTGCACCGCCGCCGGGCCGCAGAGCCTCAAGCTGAAATGGGGCGAGAACGCCAGCAACCTTCGCTCCGCCCTGCTGGCCGACGATGTTTACTACACGTTGCAGATGGAGGACAAAAACCACAGGTGGGTTCAACGCACGCACGCCCGTGACTCTTTGTTACACGCTAAGCGGTGAACTAACTCGGCTGCCATTGACGGATGTAGATGTCAAAGATCCATTTTATGATCGGAATTATGCTCTGCATTTCAATCCAATTAAATCAAACTTCATTTAAAAAGCACATTTCATATATAAAATGCAATTCAAAGTATTGTGAAATGTAAACATTTGAAATACAACAGAACTAAATCACCGCAAACATACACACACACCTGAACACCTACGTTAATAAAGTCACAAAGAGGCACAGAGAAACCATGTGAGGAAAAACACCTTAGCACTGAGACATTGAGAACAATTGCAGACTACTAGTCTTAATTCTACTATACGCAAAATATAAACATTTAAAATTATTTGAAAGAAGAAAAAAAACATTTGGGGAAATTTGATTTTCATATTTTTAACCCAGTATATTGCTTTGATAAAGATGACAGTAATATAGAAATAAAAAGAGGAAACTAAATGACTGAATTAAAAATATATATATTCCGAAGTGCTTATTTTTATAAAAAGATTTTCACTTTAATTAGAGCAGTGATTCAGAATTAAATGACAGACTGATTTATATGCACCACATTTACCTAAATTCATTAATAAAAATATGTGAATAATGTGTATAATTATTTTTTTTTTAAATCTGATTTTAACCCAGATTTTTTTTATGTAAAACTAACTGTATGTATTATATATACTTTTAGATATATTATTCCTAAAATTCAAACAAAGTTAAGACCACATTGACCTTATTTTTTTCCTTTTAATTTTATTACGTTTAATTTAAATATTATTTTATTACTGGCTATGTATGTACAGTATATAAAATTGAAAATTAATACAAAATTAATGAATTGCGTGTACTTAAATGTAACTAAAAATGTATAAATTACAAAATGCATCTTCTAAAGTTGCTCAAATTAAATCCTTTGCTTACTGGTCACGTCAACATCACATGTGTTGCATAATAAGAAAGGTCCGCTTTGATTGACAGAAAGGCATTTAACAATATTTCTTATTGTAATTAATAGCATGTTTTTCTTTCTACATATACCTTTTTATAATTCCTTTATTTAGGTCTCATGAGAATGTGCAGTCGTACCTAATAAAGTGACCCAAGGGCCGGGTAATCACTTTTGCCTCCTCCACCTGCTGCGAGTCAATCGCACAAACGTCAATACTACACGGAAGGCATACTCGGAGCATGAGCAGCTCATTAGAGGCCTTGTGTGCGTGCGCGCGCGCGCGTTTTAACCAGATGTACCACAGAGGAGTCACGTTGAGACCCTGCGAGGGGAGGAGGGGATGAACATGGCCGCAGATGAGCTCTTTTCTATTAACGCGCTTCTTAAAAGGTGCTCGGGGCAGATGTATAACGAGCCCGGTCGATGGCTCACGGTTCGAGCGGCGGGGGGAGGCGCTCGGCGTCGTACCCCAGTTAGCCGATGGATAGCAATCCGGCAAAAGCATGCAGCGGTATATGTGATTATGCTCATTTCTGCTGTGTAAGATAGTAGGAACAGTAATGGCTTCTTTCAAGGGAACAAAAGACACCTAACAATAACAACCCAACGGGGTGAAAAGCTGAAAATAACACAATACATAATACATGAAATAAACTGTAAAAATACCAAATCATGTGAAATACATAAGCTGTTTAAAAAAAATAATTTTGTAAGCTAAGTTTGACCTATAAAAGCTTCCCCTTAATTCATAAATATTACTGAATATTTTACCATATTGTGTTTTAATATGAAAACCTACATATGTATCCATCTGCGTCGTTTGTACTAGCTTTTTTGTAGCTTTGTAACCGCTAATGCTAAGCTCGCTAATGCTGCGCTTGTAGCTTTGTCCTCACTCATGCTAAGTCCGCTAATGCCACACGAGTAGCTTCATCCTCGCTAATGCTACGCTTGCTAATGCTTCGCCAGTAGCTTTGTCCTCGCTGATGCTACGCTCCCTAATGCTAAGCTAGTTTGTCCAAGCTCAGAATGTGTGAGAGGCGTCCACATTTACAAAGTCCCTTTTGTTTGTTGCGTGATAGGCCGACAACTATTATGCTAATTTATATTGTCTAAGATAGTAGGAACAGTAATGGCTTCTTTCAAGGGTTCCAAAAGACACCTAACAATAACAACCCATTATACATAATACATGAAATACCAAATTATGTGAAATACATAAGCTGTTTAAAAAAAAAAATTGTAAGCTAAGTTTGACCTATAAAAGCTTCCCCTTAATTAATAAATATTACTGAATATTTTACTATATTATATTTCAATATGAGAACCTATATGTGTATCCATCTGCGTCGTGTGTGCACGAGCTTCTTGTAGCTTTGTCCTCGCTAATGCTAAGCTGGCTAATGCTTCGTCCTCGCTAATGCCAATTTCGCTAAAGCGACACTAGTCGGTTCATCCTCGCTAATGCTACGAAAATAGTTTTGGCCTTGCTAATGCTACGCTCCCTAATGCTAAGCTAGTTTGCCTATGCTAAGAATGTGTGAGAGGCGTCCACGTTTGCAAAATCCCTTTCGTTTGTTGCATGATAGGCCAACAAATATATGTTAAAGCAGCCAATTATGCCGTTGCTAGGGTGGTGTCACACACACGCACCCTTGCACACGTCTAATTCTCACGTAAAGGGACACGGGAGATCCCATTTAAACGTTCCTCTGTCAATGGGAAAATTATGAATACAAATTAATTTACACTGGCCATTCCGCTACTTAATTCGAGTCATCACCGATTTGTGCACAAACCTATTAAATATCTACGTAGGCTATAAATATTCATACATACATGTATATTGTGTATACGTCCCTCTGCTCGGTTTGCCTTTCTGTCAAATGTTATTTTGTGATTTTCATCATGAGATAATTGACCTTGGCAATCTCATCCTTCAAGGGAGCCCCAAAACAGCGGGTCGGTGAAAATTTATACAAACATATGGAAAAGCCCAATGCAAATAGCGCAAATGTAATTTTCGGCTTTTGGCCGCCTCATTTTATAAGCTTCTATCCAATTGCCAACTCGCCATCTCATGCATTTTTATTCCTCTAATCGCATCTCAAGCAAATCTACTTCACCGCGAGATCCAATACAAGAGCTGTGTGTCAAAAAAATTGCAATCATTTCGATTGTCAGGCAGGTAGTACTTTTTCAGGACAAATCGTGGCCTCTATTGAAATAGAAATGCTGAAAGTGTCATTTACTTGAAAAATATATTGCATCCTTTTCTAAAGAAGTGTTTAAATGTTGATTGTTTATTAACTCATTCACTGCCATTGACGGCTATAGACGTCAAAAAATAATTTGATATGAAATTTGTGATTAATCGCGAGTTAACTAGTGAAGTCATGAGATGAATTACAATTAAAAACTTTAATCGCCTGACCCCCCAAATTTTTTATATTTTCTTTCCTTTTTTTTTTTTTAATTCATTCACTGCCGTTGATGGCTATAGACGTCAAAAATTAACTTTAACTATTTCTATTAGTTTAACTTTTTTCTTCTTCACTTTTGTTAACAAGAGTATGAAAACCTAGAAGAAAATTGTTGTACATTTAGAACAGATATAAAATTTGTGATTAATCGTGAGTTAACTATTGACGTCATGCGATTAATTACAATTACAAATTTTAATCGCCTGACACCCCTAATTTTTATAATCTTTTCTTTAAAAATAAAATAAAAGATTATTTAAAAAATGTCTAGGTTTCCATACTCTTGTTAACAAAAGTGGGGAAAAAGTTAAACTAATAGAAATAGTTCAAATTAATTTTTGACGTCTATAGCCGTCAAAGGCAGTGAATGAGTTAAAAAAATATATATATTTCCGATTACAATTAGATCATAAGATCATTACAATATTGTTGTTGTGCCTAATAAAGTGTCCCGTGAGGGAATTTGGCTTTTTATTTCTATATATAAGAGCACAACATGTTCTGTCCTCCCTTCGCTTCAACTCTTTCCTTCAAAATCCAGACACTTGATTTTTCTCATTTCCTTTGCGCCCCATGGCAACGTGACCCAGACTAAAAGCCTTGTGAGATCAACAAAAAAAAGATTGTTGCAGGTTGAACCCAATACTATAGATTAGCGTTTCGAACTGAAACGAGAACATCATGCTGCCATCCTCCTTTTGCCCTCTCGTCGGTGTTATTGTAAGTTAAGTCAGATCAAGGCCTCATTAAATGCCTGCCCCCTGATCGAGTTAAGTGCTAATGAAGCCACGTTCGGTGGCTTGATGATGATGGATTGCTAGCAGATGACGATGAGGGGCTGTAAATTGGTGGCTCATTTATAACACCTGACTTTGCACAAGGGTGTGGCATTAATTATCACACCATACATTTCATCAGGAATGTGTCCAAAAGAATCTATTTGGGGAAATGTATGAAGTGAAAAATAGACACCACACCTCAATAAAGTTCAGTGTTGATAATTTGTTATATAATATAAGTATTGTGAATTTGTGTCATTGTACTATACTTGTGCATTTCATGCCGCACCGGACCACTTAACTCAGGGATCCCAAAAAATAAGCGCCTTACCTCAAATAAATGCCATAGGGAAAATACTGGGGTATTTTTTTGTGTAAAAAAAATACAATTAAAAGAAGAATTTTTGTTATTGTAATAAATTACATTTTAACTGTTTGTTTTTTTTAGATTTAAAGAGCATGTGTAACTAAAATGCAACAATTGCCCCCCCCCCCCCCCCCCCCCCCCCCCACACGCCTGCTGTTGCCAGGTTCATGACCATCTACAGGGGCCCCAGTCACACCTACAAGGTCCAGCGGCTGACCGAGTCCAGCAGCTACACCTTCAGAATACAGGCCACCAGCGACGCCGGCGAGGGCCCCTTCTCGGACAGCCACACCTTCTGCACCACCAAGTCGGTGCCCCCTGCCCTCAAAGGTAACAAATTACGCCGGAACAATTTTAAAAAATCAGATTTCCCCCCATTTAACTCAGTCGCTCCCAGCCATTTTCACTGAAGCAACCCCCTTCGCTCCTGGCTGTTTTACTGGATTGTGACAGATTTTGCAAGGCCCACAAAATATTGTGTTTTATTGCTATAAAAACATGGAACCTACCAAAAGAAAGATTAGAGTATCTTCTTTCATCAGGAAAAAGTATATTTCTGTTTCCGTTTTGCAGCAATTAGCATTAGAATATTGCGAAGTTTCATTATTATTCACAAGTCTGTTTAAAACAGTGGGGGAAAGAGCTTTTTTCAACATGGCCCTAGTTGATCGCTTATACTCTGCTGCCACCTGCTGGCCGTTTTTGTAATAATTACCATTTCTTAATGCATTCTCTTCAGTTCAGAGACTGCATCAAAGCCTTCTGTATGCTCTAGCATTAAAAAAAAAAAACATTTAAAAAATGTATAAACACGTCTTTGGGAGCATGGTAATATTTAAAATAGAACGTATTTGAACGTTTTTGGGAGCAAATTAGTTAATATTACAATTGGAATTCTACGTTTACTCTATACATATATTTTTTAACAAATAAATACAATCATTTATTGTGATTACAAACTTTCTACTACAAAGCAATATCAATTTGAATTGGATTAACTCATTTACTGCCATTGACGGCTATAGACGTCAAAAATTCATTTGAACTATTTCTTTTTTTTTTCTATTAGTTTAACATTTTTCCCCACTTTTGTTAACAAGAGTATGAAAACCTAGAAGTTTTTTTTATTGTATTAGAACAGATATAAAAATGTGTGATTAATCGCGAGTTAACTCGTGAAGTCATGCAATTAATTACGATGGAGCTCCTAATTTTTAATAATCTTTTCTTAAAAAAATATATATATTAAAATATAATAATAATTTTTGTTAGTTTTTTTGTTTTAAAAAATATTAACAATTAGGAGCATCAGGCAATTAAAATTTGTAATTGTAATTAATCGCATGACTTAACTAATTAACTCAGGATTAATCACAAATGTTATATCTGTTCTAAATGTAAAAAAAAAAAAAAATCTAGGTTGTCATACTCTTGTTAACAAAAATGTTAAACTAATAGAAATAGTTCAAATGGATTTTTTTAAAAGTCTATCGCTGTCAATGGCAGTGAATGAGCTAATTGTTGAGTCGTACCCACCACCACTGCCACCCGCTCCCCTCTTCCCCGCATCCGTACACATGAGATTGCTCATGATTTTTCTGCCGATCACGTGACAGCTCCCAAGGTGCAGCAGCTGGAGGGGAACGTGTGCGAAATCACGTGGGAGACCATCGCACCCATGAGAGGGGACCCCGTCAGTTATGTGCTGCAGGTGCTAGTGGGCCGCGAGTCCGAATACAAGCAGGTACACACAACTGATTCTGGATGTTATTTTTCTACTGAAAACGACACCTGGCTTTTAATGTGGTTTTTTTTTGGACAGGAAATCTTTGATTCTAGAGGTTGGTCTTAACGATACATAATTACGTACGCGCACGTTTGCGTTCAAATGAGGAAGAGGATTGGTTCATTCGCATTCTTGGCGAGCATGTGGTTTTCTAATGTCCTCGGGGAGAAGCAAAAAAAAAAAATAATGAAGTGTGTATCGATGGACAACACGCAGAGAAAATGAAAGTAATTTTATGATCGATCGACGCAGTTGCGGCCGCTCTGGAGTCGTGAATACGTGAGTGAGAGCGATAATGTTTACTTTGTTCCTTTGTGTATATTCTAGTGCTGTTGGAAAGAATGTGTTAAGGCAAATTCCTTTTAATGGCATTGGTTTTTTGTTGTTCTAAGACAAAAGATAATTCCAATTCAAACACACACCCCCCCTTCCCCCCAAAAAAAATCCACCAAAAACGAGGCCATGCTGAAATACTACTTGTTTTGTTCTCATTTGAAATTGCCCCATCTCAAACAATTGCCCCAGCTAGTGGATGATAGTGGAATTACACCCACTATAAATGAATGTTAACCCAAAATCGAGCAAAATAGTGGGACCACTAACCCATGATGGATGAAGTATATTTATTTTAATTATTATTATTATTTTTGATTTATGCAACTTCCCCTTTAACTCATTTACTGCCAATGACGGCTACAAACGTCAACATTTTATTTTAACTATTTCTATTAGTTTAACAACAAGAATATGAAAACTTATACGTTTTTTTTATTGTACATTTAGAACAGATATGAAATTTGTGATTAATCGCGAGTTAACTAGTGAAGTCATGAGATGAATTACAATTAAAAACTTTAATCGCCTGACGCCCCAAATTTTTTATATTTTCTTTCCTTTTTTTTTTTTAATTCATTCACTGCCGTTGACGGCTATAGACGTCAAAAATTAACTTGAACTATTTCTATTAGTTTTACATTTTGTTTCCGCTTTTGTTAACAAGAGTATGAAAACCTAGAATTATTTTTTTGTACATTTAGAGCAGATATACATTTTGTGATTAATCGTGAGTTAACTAGTGAAGTCATGAGATGAATTACAATTAAAAACTTTAATCGCCTGACGCCCCAAATTTTTTATATTTTCTTTCCTTTTTTTTTTTTAAATTCATTCACTGACTGCCGTTGACGGCTATAGACGTCAAAAATTAACTTTAACTATTTCTATTAGTTTTACATTTTGTTTCCACTTTTGTTAACAAGAGTATGAAAACCTAGAATTATTTTTTTGTACATTTAGAGCAGATATACATTTTGTGATTAATCGTGAGTTAACTCGTGAAGTCATGCGATTAATTGCAATAAAAAAAGATAACCGCCCCAAATTTTTTATCACTTTTTTTTGGGATGAATTTATGGCCGTGAATGAGTTAAGGTAACCGTTCTTGTACGTACAGCAGGTGTTTAAATGCGAGGAGAGCGCCTTCCAAATCTACGGCCTGCAGGCCAACATGGACTACCGCTTCCGCGTGGGCGCCTGCCGCCGCTGCCAGGACTCGTGCCAGGAACTGTGCGGGCCTCTCAGCCCCTCGTCCCAGTTCACGCTGCAGCGCCAGGAGGCGCCGGCGTCCGGCGGTCCGGCGGGGGCCGCAGACTGCGCCCCCTGCGCCGGCCACGGGGCGGCGGCGGGCCTGATGTACAGCGACGAGCGCTTCGCCGCGCTCATCGTGTGCGCCTTCGCCGGCCTCTCCATCCTCATCGCTTGCTTTCTGCAGTACTTCTTCATGAAGTGAGGGAATCTTATTATTATTCTTTTTTTTTTTTCTTTTTTTCTTTTTTTTTTTTACACGACAGGATAGAAAGAGAAAGCGAAACCCAAGAGAAACTTTTTGTAACAGATCGTCGAGAAAAACACTTCTTCTCTTTTATTTCAGTGTGTTTTCTTTTTCGTAGCGGAACCTCCGCGCTGAGGGCGACAAAACTCATCCACAAGCCTTAAAATAACTGCGAGCAGTCACTCTGACTTGCATGTTTTTGTTGTTGTTTTTTTCCACTCATATTCGATTAGAGGACGTGTATATTTCCTGGTTCATTTTTTCTTTTATTTGCATTTTTGTTTGCTGCAGTCTTTATCCACTCAGCCATATTCTAATGTAGGCATTCAAAGCTTTAGCCGCGCATAATGGATGACACACACACACACACACACGTTTATACACACACACACACACACACACACACACACACTTGTGCGTTGACAATGACTCAACTGGTGTCACGCGCGCAGCCGCTCCGCTTCTTAACGCTCGCCAAAGTGATGCAATCCACGTGTGATGTAAGATGCTGCTATCCTGTGATTTTTGTTTTTTGTGGGTTTTTTTTGTTTTTTTTAGAATGGAAACCCAGTTATCTAATATAAATATGAAATAGAAATATATATATAAATATAAATACACACTCACACATACATGGCAGAAATATATGTATAGAAATATCCACGCTTGCGTCGGAAGCCAATCGGGGCATTAAACTGGACCCCACTTTACCCGCCCGCCGGACATCTTGCAAAATGGCCGCACCAAAACACCGCTTTTGCCTTTTTCAGGGAATTCCCGCTTTAGGATTATCCGAACTGAATCCAGAAAAAGTCGATATTGCCGCGACATTCTGACCTTTACATGCATCAGCGCCTTTGCTTTGGACATAACTGTCCCGACATAACACACGAAAATTTCCCAGTCCTCTTTGACCCCACTGTGAAATTCCTGGCAGTGTGAAATTGACTTTTCACACAGAGATCCTGCAAAATTGACGCATCGGAGCCGTAACGGATGACGCGCCATTCATCCATCCGTCTTTGCCTTGGGCTCGGAGGTTGCTGCAACAGTGCGCACTTTCCCACATACTCAATTCTGTATTCAATTGATTACTCAGCTCTTTGAGTACCGATACCAAGTATCGATAAAACTATGACTTTTGATACAGAAAATTCCCCCCAAAGAACATGGACATATTTTAAAAGAATAGCCCAATTTAGAATTTTCCCTTATAGTTGCATGAAAATATTGGCAATTTTGCAGTTCCTGACTACGGGTATCAGACGTCTATTAGAACAAATGCAGATAAGTTATCCCATATTTACTCTTATAGTATTGCAAAGCATGACTCATGCTTTTGCAGCTTCAAAAACAAGAACCGCCCTAAAAGAAATAAAAAAAGAGGGCTGGGCAAAATGTGCTTCAGATCGGTAGGAGATTGTAACTCTGCACATCTCCGTCCGTTCTCCTCACGAGCAAAAATAATCTAGGTCTCTTGTCTTCCTTCCTTGTTGTTCTTTATTAAATGTTGAAGGTTGACTGAACCTGACTCTGTCTGCCGTGAGTACTGATACCTTGGAATATAAGGCGGGGTATCGTCCCAATACCGATACCTGGTATTGGTACTCGCTCATCCCTAATATTAGCATATCAAGGTGGGACAAGTGAGTATTTCTTAGATACAGGCACGGTCCCACGTTACGGTCCTGTTACGGCTCTGGTGCTACCTTGGAAGGTAAAAAAATTGTGAAACGCACTTTGTTTCTCTCCGGCCCCCTGGGAAAATGGCGGAAAAGGCACAGCAAAATGTTCACGTAACCCCCCCAGGGCGGGACAAGTCAAGCCCCGCCCTTTCCGGCATTTTCCTAACACAGGCAACGTCTCGCCTGTTACGGCTCTAACTACCTCTAAACGCGGAAAATCGCCGGATGAACTTCGTCCCCTGTTCTGCCTTTCCGGCATTCCCTTGCAGGGGTACCGTAGCGGGAAACGGTCCGAGTCGACGTCCCGCCTCTGTTACGGCTCCGAGGGGGGTATTGTCACAGTTTACAGGCAGTGTCTTGTCTACTTTCCCGACCGCCCCCACGCAATTGTTCCGCCTCTTTTCAATCAACCCACTCATCTTTTTTTTTTTTATCCACCTGTCCTCAAACGATACACAGGGCATTCTGAATAGCATCCCTCTAATAAACACAAAGCCAAGGTACACAGCCCAAAGAGGTCACCCTGACCCGTATGAAATGGAGTCTGCACATGAGGCCTGTTATGTACCTCAGGGAAATAAGAAAAAATGTATAAAATTGAAGAAAAAAATAGATCCTTTAACCCTCCTGTTAGTTGGATTCTAAGGGACAGCAATAATGTTCCCGGGTCAATTTGACCCACGATAAGTTTAATGATTTAAAAAAGAAAAACAAATACATTTTAACCGCTTCATTGCAAATATTCCAAATGAACCCGTTTTAACACGTTTCATCATGAAATACGGTTTGTAGTACTTCAACTTTGAAACGGGTCATTTTGACCCAGGCTATGTTTATTGTTCCAATAGTGGCCTGATAATGAATTATAGAGCAAGATTAACAATTTTCAGTGAAAACATGTAATTGTCTGTTGAGAAAAGGTTTCATTGCGAAAAACTACGGTAATTTTAAAATGGGTCAGTTGGACCCAAGTTACGTTTAACGTTCCAAAAGCACCCTGATAATGAATTATAGCTCATGATTCACAGTTTTTGATGAAAACATTTAATTGTCTAGTTTCATTGTGGAAAAACAAATTTAAAAATGGGTCATTTTGACCCGGGCTATGTTTAATGTGCCAAAACCATGTATGTAATATTGAATTGAAAATGTCAGCGAAGCATTTTATTTGAGAAGTTTTGTTGCAAAAAGTCTCATTTGTACTTTTTCAACATTAAAATGGGTCAATTTGACCCAGACTGTTTATTGTTACAAAAGCATTCCGATGAACGTGTCAAAGTGAAATGAAAATGTTAATTGATGTTTCATAGTGGGAAAAACTTTATGGGTCAATTTGACCCATAATATTTTTTTACATTCTATTAAACGATTTCATTGCACATATGTCACAATTAATCATTTCAAACACACTAAAAACGGTTGAGTCAAAAGTAACCCAATTATGGATCAAAAATGGACCGATACATTTTATGGGTTAATTTGACCCAATTTTCTGACCCAAGTAAAGGATCTGACCAATATGAGTTGCTTTACACGAAAAGACCCATTTCTTGGCTCAAAGTTGGGTCAAATTGACCCAAGTGGAAGATGGGTCCATTTTTGACCCACATTTGGGTTATTTTTGACCCAACTTTTTGTGTAGTCTGTTGATGGGTCAGTTTGACCTGATATAAGCTCAATGTTCCTTGCAAATATTTAGTGTCTGTTGTTGTCTCGTTTGATAGCCACAAGCTAACGTTTGCTTCTTAACTTGAAAGTGGGTCATTTTGACCCACGACATAACAGGAGGGTTAAAAACAACAAAAACACCCCATCTCTTTGTTGCCGATGCCGCCTCACCCTTCTTTGTCTTCCTTTCCGCTTCTTGCGTCTTCGTCCTCTTCGGATGCCGTGCCTTGTCAGCAAGTCGCGTGGTTTACTCGCTCCATTTTTTTTTTTTTTTTTTTTTTGCCAAAGTCGATGGGAAAATGATGGTAGATTTTTTTTTTTATTTATACTATATATTTGCATACAGTACTTTAAAATGCCAATTACAGTGCAATCTTCATTTATTTATTGTTTAAAAAGATTAAGAGACAAGTGTAGTTATATACTAATTTTTTTCCTTCTTCCTCGTAGCATGTTTTTTTTTTTTTTGTATGTTAGAACGATTTTTAAGGCCAGCATTCCTTATCTCGGTAACCTTTTTGAGTATTTCTCTTACAGTTGTTGGGATCCCGCAGTTATAAAACTTGTAACCAAATACATATGTACTGTTTTGTGTTTTTATTTTCATCTCTTGTTTGGGCCACGCTCGGCTGAGTCGTCGTCTGTTAATGCTTCGAGAGACATGTAGCAAAGACAAATGTCCCTGCCTTTGTTTTTTTTTTGTTGTTTTTTTTGGTTATAATGAAGCTTCTGATACGTTTAGTTTTTTTGTCTGGCCAAAGTGCAGGCATCACTCTGTTCTGACCAAGGGTTCTGTGATATTCTTCTGTAACGACAGCATCATTACTATTATTATTGTTACTATTACTCTCTGATGAAAAGGACAAAAAAAAAAAAAACATTAACTTGATCTGTGATTATACTTATTTTCAATATTATCGTTTTGATTTTTTTTGTTTTTGTTTTGGGGTTTTATTTTGTTTTTGGTAAAGCCAAATGTGCCATTGTCGAAACATGTCGCCCCCTAGTGGAGAGGAGGGCAGTCTCGTGCCGGAAGTGACTGACAAAGACGGGCGGGCGGGGAAAAGGCTCCAAACAATCACACAAGCGACGAGCGCAGGCGGGCAAATTTATTGACAAGTTCTTCGGCGTAGCGAGTAGTAGTGAGTTATATCCAGTATTTTTTTTATTTTTTTTGCTAAGATGGTATACAGTACAGAGATATCTATAGAGCTATAGAGGTGATACGTACATTTACGACTAACCTAAGTTGAAGCACTTTTCTATCACCGCGAGCATTATTAGTCTTGATGGGTGGGGCTTATGTATTGATCCAAAACACTACTGCCAGGCCCCGAGTTCGTCGCTCGCGTGTTTTTTGCCGCCGTGTCACGTACAGCCAACTGCACATGCGTGAGGAATATTCGGCGTTCGGATCAACCCGGACAGGTGAACCATTTTACATTCTCAAAATTGAAATCACATGTACTAATTATTATTATTATTATTTTTTTTTTTTTTTACATCTTGGCATTTTCTGAATGGCACAATTCACAACACGTGTTTTCATCCGTGAAAATGTGTTTCTGTATTGCAGTCAACCTGCTGATGACCAAAGGTTTTTCTTCCAAAAACACAGAAAAATAAAGCATATAATAAGGACCATATTGACTTTTTTCACCAATTGGTAGAAATGCAAAGCAATTATTTTTGCAAGGTCAACATTTTTTAAACCGCTCCTGGATACACAATTCGTGAAATGTATTGATCGTTATGTGAAGGCAAAATTAGCAATGAACAAGGTAGGATGCAGATTCGTATCAATATGAAAAGTTCACAATGTCCCGTCACTGATGAGCTATTTTGGCTACTGGCACCATTTGACATGTAGACTCGATATATATTTTTAAAAGACTGGTGATGAAAAGGATTTTTGGGTGGTCTGCGCCCCCCATCCTACTAAAATCGTGCCGCCCCTGTACTGAACAACGGGATTGTTGCGAGCCAGCGCCTGTTGTGAATCTGCGCCATCTTGCCATGTGCATTTCAAAGTTTACTGAACGTCAATTTAAGTTCACCTGAAAAGGTTCAAGTGCGTTCTTGGTTCATAATCGTAACTTTTGTGAGGGATGTTACAATTATTATTATTTTTATTCCACCTAAGTGGAACAACATGGAAGAGTTCATGGAACAAACCGATTGCGCGATGTAACCCAACATGTGTCCCTTTTAATGCGGCAGGCGCGCCCCCCCCCCCCCCCCCCACACACACACACGCACACACACAACTTTATAAAACATGAATTGTCCATGCAGCAACACACACCTGTGCCTTCTGATTTTTTTCTTTTTCATTTGGTTTCGTATGATGTTTTCTTTTTGACTGAGCGATTGGCCACAGAGTGCGGAAACACACAAAAAGAGACAACGAATCAAAGCGTGTCTTTTTACCTCACCATTTTCAGAGTGAACATTCCAGGTTGTCATGGTCTACGAATTTGAGATTATTTTTTTTAAAAGAGCAATCCATGCATTTCTTGTATTGTAAATGTTAGACAATTTCATATGCATTATATAAAAAGAAACTGCCATATCAATTTTAATGTATAGATTTTTTTTTTTTTTTTTTTTGCAAATACTACCCTATGTATGTAAGACGTAACTGTATCTGTAGCGTATATATAATATATTTATGCCCAATAAATGTTTTAATTTTTTTTCTGACATGGATTATGAGTGTTTATTTTGCCGGTTTCTGTTTGTTGTCCACTATGAACCCCCCCCCCAACCCCCCCCCCCCACCCGCTCAACCCCTCCGCCCTCATTCGTCTACTGAGAAGTATTTTCAAGCTTAGCAAGTTATCTCGTTAGCATAATTGCCCAAGTCATTTTCAAATTACTGGCAAATGAATTAAAAATAACAATGTGTTGGATACGTCAATGTCATCTTTTTTTTCCTTTTTCTTAAAGGCAATGCAATTTGGTAGCTTATTCCACTTGTGTGCAGCAAAACAGCCAAATGCCGCTTCACCATGTTTGCTTTGAAACCTGCGCTCCAATAATTGACCCGAGTTTGCAGACCTCAGAGTCCTACACAGTCAACTTCGTAGAGTACATTTTACTCTGAAAGACTATTTGGTCGCAGTCTAAACAGTAAAAAATTTTAAAAAGTGTCAATTTTACTGTTTAGACTGCGACCAAATAAAATCTGCAAATTGACTCTGTACTGTACTAATTAGCATAAACGATGGGCAGCAAATGTGTTGAAATGAACCCCGATTTTTTTTGTCATCAATATTTGACGTGATTTTGTTTTAAGTCTGTATTGCCCGCGTGTAAACGAACGACATCAAATGACACTCATGTTTATAAACCTTTAATCATTGCAAAGCATCTATTTACAGCAAAAAGACAAATTCCGAGCATTTGTCAACGTGTATAATTAATTAAGGCAACGTGGAATGTAATGTTAATGGCTCACAACATTAGGTACAACCTGCACAAAATTCCGCCTTTACAATGATAACAATAACATGAATGACTTTTTTTTTTTTTTTTTTTTTTTGTTATAATAAAAAGGACATCTTTAACCACTGTCAATACAACACGTCTCTTTTGGTAACGTTATATAGTACACCTGAGATGGGAACGTCAACATCATCCGAAACAAAGACCTTTTTCTACAATGGCTTAATTAATGCATGACTCATTTTGCAGGCCATTTCCAGCCATTTGTAAAATGCCCTCGGCTTGACTTATTTACATAATGCCTCGGGTCACAACAGAGAACGTGGACACAATATTTCACAGCTTTCAAAACGTGCCAACAAGCTACTGGGGGAACATTGAAAACATGTCAGGGGCAACGGGCAATTAAGCAATTGTTCTCTGTTACATCTGCCGAGCAACAGGTGACATCACATTACCAGGAATGTAAAATATATATATATTAACTCATTCACTGCCATTGACGGCTATAGACTATTTTTTTATTAGTTTAACATTTTTTTTCCACTTTTGTTAACAAGAGTATGAAAACCTAGAAAAAATATATTGTACATTTAGAACAGATATGAAATATGTGATTAATCGTGAGTTAACTATTGAAGTCATGCAGTTAATTACAATTAAAAATTGTGATTCTTTTTTTTTATTGTAATTAATTGCATGACTTCACTAAATGTACAATTATTTTAGGTTTTCATACTTTTGTTAACATAAGTGGGAAAAAAAGTTAAACTAATAGAAATGGTTCAAATGAATTTTTGACGTCTATAGCTGTCAATGGCAGTGAAGGAGTTTTTAAAAAATCTGAGCTTTTTTTTTTTTTTTTACATTTGAATGACTTTTGAGATTTTTTTTAAGTTTCTTATACAGTTTCCAGATCCATTTAAAGTTCTTGATTTTTTTTCTGTTTTATGTTAAACGTTGCATGTAGCTTGCCTGTGCAGTCGGTAATCAATCGGCCAAATGGGAGCAGTGGTCATCGAGCTCCGTGTCGTCTGCCTAGCAACCAATGAAATCATGTGACCTGTAATTATCAACGGCAAACAAATTGGAGGTCAACCAGAGTTTTTGTTTTCATTTCATTTTTTCCCCCAAAGTCTGCCTAGAAACAAGTGACCAATAAAAATCTGAAGAAATTGGAGTTAAATAAATAGTTCAAATGATTTTTTGACGTCTATAACCGTCAATGGCAGTGAATGAGTTAAGGGCGGTTCGATACTGGAACTTATCTTTTTGTTTTTATGCTTTTAATTGCAATGGATGGGAAATAAATCCATACAAATTGGAGGTCACTGGAAGCATAATCTTGACATTTTGACGCTATAGAGCCTTTAAAGAGTCGAACCCTCGTAATGCCCGTCCAGGCTACTTTCGCGGTTCCGCTGCATTTTACTCACACATTGTTACGCTATATAAAACAACACACACAAAAAAGCGGGTTACGAGTTCTACAGTGCTTTCGTTGTCATCCAGAATCGGGGAAATAAATACTGTACAATGCCAGCAGGGTTTGTTTTACGAAGGTGCCAGCCTGAACCCGCATCACAGGTTGCACTGAAACGGCCGTTCGTGTAACCCAGTCGAGGTGGACAAACTTGCAAATAATTAACCATACGTGCGACACAGTGCAAATGTGGTTAGCACATCTGCTCCACAGTTCTGAAGAGGTGAGTTTGAATCCGGGAAAAAGTGAATTCAATGTATATGGGAATGTTCCTTTTTTTATTTTTGACTATTTACAGTACAATACATCATTTATTTAATGCTAAATAAATACATTAAAATTAATTTTGAGGGAAAAAATAACTTGTGATCATGTAAATCAGGGTTGGGCATTTGGCGGGCATCCAAGTAACACTCGAACACACTAGAGTGTTTTTTTTTTTTTGGAAAAACAGATTAACATTCAATATACGTTTGTCATAAAAAAAAAAATGTAAACGGGCGGGAAATTGGGAAATACATTTCCAGAAAAACAATATGCAAATTTATGGGCACTGAACTGTGAACATGCAGCGTCTGTAGTTTTAAGTTTTAATATCACCATTCACCACTAGAAAGCAGACGTGGCTCAGGTGCGCTTACACCAGGTCTATATCCTGGCGGTGGGAATCTTTGAATGTCTCACGATTCGATTCGATTCCGATTTTTGGCCCTGCGATTCGATTCTCGATTAAGGACAATTTTTGATTCAAAATGATTTGATTGACAAGGATTTTGCTTCAATCTATAGATGCTCAAGGAATCGTAATGATCTATTCCAGTCTGACTCGCTAATGCTAATTAGCGCGCTACACGCGGCATTTTTGTCACTCAAAAGAACGGCTCCACGCTGCAAAAAAACAAACAAACTTTTATTGGAATAACTTGATCGTGACTTTTTCCTTCTACTCTCTAATGTGGCTACAACTTAACAGTGTATTAGACCGCGTGGAACCACACTGCCCCCCCAGTGGCCAAACCGGGTACAACATGAACAGCGCTCCAAATAAAAGGTACACACAGACAAAGGCAAGACAGTAAAAAATAATTTAAATCAAATCAATTTGGGGACTTTTAAAATAGATTCTGAATCGTACTAAATGAGAATCGATTTTTTTTTGGGGGGGGGGGGTACACCCCTACTATATCCTGTTTCATTCCAGTGCTTCTCAATAATTGTTTCTCACTCCCCCCAAACCTGGAAGAGGAAAATATTTTGCGCGCACCCCAACTTGTCGTCACAACTGTAAATAGTATCATTTGTGTATAAAATTATTGTAAATACACCTCTGCAAAGGAGCTAATACTCCCTGTGCACTCTCTGACAACAACAGCGCCACTGCCCCCTACTGTAGAGGAGGTACAATTACACATTTTTTTTCTAGTACACAGAAAAAGAAAAAAAAGTTCCCTGAGGCCAACGCCTGGGTTATTTTTAAAGCAGCAGTTTTAAGAGCATGCGAGGCTTCAGAAGCTGATGCTCGATTCCATCCAGCCGTCCGCCACAGCCTTCAGCGCACTGGCGGTGCGGGTCCGAGGAAGCTGCTGGCCGCCGAGGCCGAAGAGGCGCGCCGCCGCGCTGCGGTACTTCCAGGACATGGTGTTGTAGAGGATGGGGTTGATGGCGGCGCTCAGGTAGAAAAGAACCACCGACAGCAAGCTGCAATGCTCGGACAGGGCGGACAGCAGCGGGGACGGCGCGTCCAGCGAGCGGAACTGCAGGTAGCGGCACACGTGGAAGGGCAGCCAGCACAGGACGAAGGCCAGAACCACCACCACTGGACAAGAGGGCGGAGAGGAAGTGTTAGGACACCAAAGTCGGGGTTTTCGCTACCGCTTTTGTAGTGTTTCTTTAAAGAAGTACATCTCTCGCCTTTAACCAGTGTTGCCAACTTGGCGACTTTCCAAAACTTCTTGGTGACTTTTTTTTAATGTGTCAAATCTAGCAACTTTTTTTTTTTTTTTTTTTACTCACTTTTTTCCTGTCCCACAATATTATGACTCTCTTCTACAGCGTTTATTAGTAGGCCTATTACTTGGCAAATTGCTTGGCAATTATGCAAATTAGGCAGTGACATCATTTAGCAACTTCTAGCGACTTTTAAGACTGAATAGAATAGCTACTTTCCTTACTGTGGTGTTAGCAACATTGTCTCTAACTGGTACCTTTCGAGACACCAAACTAGTTTCCTTGAACATAAAATATTTTTTCTTTTTCTTTTTTTTAATTGACCGTTCCGAACATCCGGGCATTTCTGATTCTTCCCCAAAGCAACAAACACAATGCGAATGGTGAAAACAAACAGTGGATTGTATAGCTTTTTCCTGTGACTATCATACAAACCACACACATTGTTATAGCAGCCAAACGACTTCTCATCACATTTTAGAATAAAAAAAATAATCCTCACAAATCAAATTACAACGATCCAAAGTCCAATGCTTTTCACCGAATTGACCGCCATTTTGGCATGTGGCGTCATCTCGGAATCGTCGACACACCTGTCACAAATGAATGACCTTTTTCCGGTACCGCGCGAGTCTACTTTTGCTAACCTGGCAGAGCCGGTGGCGGGTGTGTAAAATACGCGTTCGAAAACCCACCCAACATCTTGACGGTCTGCCTGTTGCTCTTGTCCCGGTGCGCCACGCACGAGCTGATGTTGGTCTCCCGGTGCCTCTGCCACAGTCGGCGGCCGATGAGGCTGTAGAGCACCGTGAGGCAGAAGACGGGCATGAAGAAGAACACGGAGCTCAGCCACACCATGGCGCCCATCAGACCCGACTCCACGGCGTAATGCGTCATCTTGCACTCCCGCGTGTCCCCGTACTCCTCCGCCGCCGCCTCCTCCGCCACGCGAAGAGCGTCGGTGTCGTTGGCGTCGAAGCCGCCCAGGGGGTCCCGCTCCACGCCCACCATGACGAACACGGGCCCCGCGCTCAGCATGGCCGCGCACCACATGAGCAGGATGAGTCCGCGCACGCGCCGCTTGGTCACCAGGGCCTTGGCGCGCAGCGGGAAGCAAATGGCCACGTAGCGCTCCACGGAGAGCGCCGTGATGCTCAGGATGGTGGAGTAGGTGCTGGACTCGGACACGAACTGGAAGAGCTTGCACAGCGCGTCCCCGAAGCGCCACGGCCGGTAGCGCCACATGCGGTAGAGGTCGAGCGGCATGCACAGGAAAATCAGCAGGTCCGACACGGCCATGCTGCACAGGTACAGGTTGGTGGTGGTGCGCATGTCGCGGTACTTGCCCACCACCAGGATGGTCATGACGTTGCCGCTCACGCCCACCACGGACAGCAACGCGCACGCCGCCGTGATGAGCGTGAGGAGAGGCAGGCTGTAGTAGTTGAGCGGGGGGAGGTCCAAGTCCGGGGTGGCAGGGGTGGCGTTACGGATCTCGTCCCAGCTGCAGTTTTGAGGGAGGCACGAGGACAGGTTGGGCCCCGGGGGCATGCTGACTCATGGGGTCACGGGTGTCGCAGTAAACCTCCCATCGTCACAGAAGAGCGTTTTGGAGAGCAAGAGGCGCGCGTCAGAGTAAACTCAACAAGTCGGGAGACCGTGAAAACCTCAGGAACCGCATTTCTCTCTTAAAATCGTTATCGTCACAATAGCGGGGGTTTGAAAAATTTTAAGGAGCAGCAGCCGTGCGTAAAAACCAAACTCCAGTTTGAAAAAAAAAATCAGATAGAGCTTTTTCTTTTATAGTTCCTCTATAGTCCCATAAGCATCATTGTGATCATTTTCACTGTCAGTTTTTGTTTTTAATAACAAAAGTCATGCGTCAAAGTAAACTCCCGTTCACATCGATTGAGGAAAAAAAACAAAAAACGTTCCTATACATTCCAAATATAAAACTGCGTTAGTCTCAACAGGAAATCTGGGAAGCCAAAATCATAATTCATGTAAGATGTTTTTTTGTTTTTCTTTCGACAACTGCGCGCAAAATTAAACTGAAGGGCACGTCGTCCTCGATATATCCAAATTAAAAGACTGTTTTAATAAATAACCCATCAACATAAGTTTCAAGGTTTTTAACCCAAACGCAAGCTCACAGAAAAATGTGTCCAAATCAATGAAGAGAACCAAAAGATATTCCAAACAAACGACTGCTTCAGTCCCGAGGGGGAATCATCTCCCGGGATCTCGTCATCGTCTCTGACTCTTTTTCGACGATTTAAAAAGAGTAGCAATTGTAAAACCAAACTCCTCCAGAACACAGAATGTGTCTAACGGGCGTAAAACCAAAATAGTTGAACACGTCCGTCCACAGTGAAGATGGCAAGTCCATTTAAAGAGTCCCCAAATTGGTTTCAACCGAAATGTGTATTCCGGATGGTTCCATCAGAGTTTGGTGGTTTAATAATCCAACTAAAAAGCACAACAAGGGGAAAACTTGACATTTTAAAAGGTGAAAAAAAATTGTCATAAATCGCTTTCAATAATCCACAAAAGACCTCAGGGGGGGGGGGAAAGTAAGTCTTTTCCAAAAGTCATCCAAACACAACAACAGCGAACGTGAAAATAAACACGATGCGAGGGAAAGGAGGAGACACTTTGATCCAAGCCACGAGCACGACGTGAGTGCGACGCATCGTTAGCATGTAGCATGTAGCATGTAGCATGCGTTGGGAATAAACAGTCAAAAGAAGATGAATGAAGTGTTGTTCTCTGCGTGCTGCGCGTCCAGCATGTGCTTGTTTGGGGACGGGTGCACCAAAACAATATGGATCAGGTGAGCATGTGGGGTGGGGGCGGAGGTGGGGGGGAGGCTATGATAACAGTGCTGCGACGCCACCTGCAGGCCACTATGCGCAGTGATCAATAAAAGCCATCGCGTTTGTTTAAACACACCTCGTTGCTCTCGCTCGACGATTTAGAAATAATCTACGGTGACCATGAATTGAAAAAAAAAAAAAAAAACCTCAACACAACAGCAAATTTAAAAAAAACGAAACAAAAAAAGGCTAAACAACATAAAGTAAACACAACAGTAAATAAAAATAAATCCACATAAATGGCAAAAATAAATAAAATAAACACATTTGCTGTTTGTTTAGTTTATAGTTGTTTTGGTTTTCTTTCTGTGTTAATTTTTTTTGCATTTTAGATTTTGATGCTTTTTGCGTTATCATTCAAATTCAGAAAGGTTGTTAACACTTTTTGCTGTGTGTCAAATTTACAAAATGGTTACTTTCACTTTACGGGGACTTTAAATTCACCTTTGTTCACATTCGAGCTGCCAATGTGCTTGCAAACTCGCATCCTACTCATGGGCTGCTTATTTGCACATATACACAAATGAATACTTTGTGTCTGCACACATTTCCTCTTCCATCAACACAATACTGGACCGCTCTCGTGCAGTAGATATTCAATAAGGAGTGAATCCCATCAGCTGAGCAACAGGGAGGATACCCATTTTATTGTTGAATGGGTTCATCATGCCTTAAGTATATATTGTTATCACTGTGGCCTTTGCACTGTTTACCGGTGGGCGTATTATATGTCTTTATGGGCCACACATTGGTGATGCACGGCGAGCAGGAAAGTCATACGCCACACGAGGAGGGGATTTATGATTATTATTTTTCAAAGGAGCCTTTTCGTCATATATTAGGTATGTAGCTTCCCAGGATGTTCTGTACTGTATTTGTGAATGTGTGTTTTGTGAGCAGGAATCCATCAGTCTGGTCACGTAGTTGTAGTAGCGTTCATATCCACACACTAATGCCCTGATAAAATGTATAGTTGAAGCTACGCATCCATTTGTATTCAATGCAGCTTTATTCCTTTGTGTGAATATAGTGGGCGTCAGTGTGTGTGTGTGTGTGTGTGTGTGTGTGTTTAGTTTGGAAATCATTTTGTCTGAAATATTGCTGAACACTGTGGATGTTTTTCAGGTTAAAGTTTAAGTTGAGTCTAATAAATAGGCCACTGTGGCGTGTTGTGCAGTACATAGCAATATACACACGGTGGCGCAAGAGAAGCAAAAACAGGATTTTATGAGACATGTAAGCTCAATACAACATGGAGTATTTTTAGAATCAATATTGTGGTGGTAGTTTTCATAATAATAATAATAATAATATTATTATTTTGGAACACTCATGCAAGCTCGACTCGTACACACAAAGCATGTTTTTATTTAAAGTTTCTGTATTTTTTTTGGAAGATGGAAGAATACAAATAATGCCCACAAAATGTTTTTTTTTTTTAAACTGTACAGTGTGATTATGTTATCATACCTTCTCTTGGTATAAAGGATTTTTTTTTTTTTTTTAATGAATAAAACAAATTACAGATGAATCCTAATAAGGAAAAGCTGAATATTATTGTAGTCTTCTCGAAGTTTAAAATTCTATCTCACTTACTGTAGGCTACAATAGATTATAGTATTGGTTACTGTTCGTACCTTAGCTGACACATAAACATAATAATCATAAGACACACAATAACAGACTTTGTGGACAAAACAGACAGAGTTGAAGCTATGACGTAATTAACGCAGAGCCAGTCTTCTCCTTTCTCATTGGCTCCTCCCAATTCCTCGGTATTTGACTCCCCGTAGGAATGACTCTTCTCTGATTGTCAGAGACTCCAAATGAGCCCCGCCTCCTCAGCTTTGATTGGCTACGAGTTTCTCGCCCGCCCCTCCCCTTTGGAGAAATCTCTCGGAGTTGACTCTTTGCTGGTTGTCACACTTTTACTGACACCCGAAAGTGGAAGAAGACCAGAGCTGCTCTTGCTGCTTTCTTTGCATTTAGCGTGTCTTTTCTCAACAAGTGGACCGAAGCAACACAGACATGTGGACGTCACGTCCACCCAAAGAGCAGGTCGGTGACGTTTCACTCGCTTTCTCGTTCCGAGGCGGTTGTTCTATTTGTGTCTTTTGGGGGTGTCACTCAGGATCACTCAAAATGGACACCTTACCGCCCAAAATTTCTTGTTGTCATAATTGTTGAGTTGCTGCTATTGATGTTGTTCTTTTATTGGACGTGTGTCACACTGAGATAGAGAGAGTTGTGTAAGATTCCACAGGTGTTCGCTCGCACACGCACGCACACTCCCACGCACGCACGCACCCACACACTGGGTAGTCGAAGTTGCGTGTGCACGCGTGTCATCCCCTGTTTTCCTCCCCAACAGCATCAACCCCAGCTACTTCATTTTTCTTATTACCAGACAGGCTTGCACAGTGTACTAGCGGTTAGCACGTCTGCCTCACAGTTCTGAGGGTCAAGGTTCAAATCTGGAATTCCTCTGTCGACTTAGCGTTGTTCTCCCCTGTGCTTGAATGTGTTTTCTTCCTCCCAAATTCCCCAAAACATTCAAGTAAGTAAGTAAGTAACATTAACTAAGTGACGTCTCGTAAGGTGCGAATGGTCGTTTGTCTATGTGTGCCCTGCGATTGGCTGGCGACCAGTCCACGGTGTCGAGAGTGAGGATAAGCGATATATAGAAAATGGATGTTACAGATATTTCTAGATGTGCAACGCTGGCATTTACGGATCATAAAGTCAACTTGGGTGAAATGTGTTCCAGATGTGCAACTGCATGCGGAATATTTCAGAGAGCTTTTCAAACCACAACATTTTGAGAGTTTTGACTGTACGCTGTCCAATGGAAGCGCCATGTAACCCTAAAATGATACGCTGGAGGTTTATCTAAAATTGAAAGTTATTCATAAGTTTTGCGGATGTGTGTAAACACAGGGTGCCAAATATCCTGCAAGTATGACGTATGCTGAAATAAGACGAACTATTACAGTGCCAGTAACAGCCTATCTGTGTAATATGACAAAAATAAGACTACAATACAGCAAAATGACTCGCCGTTAGCATGTAGCATGTAGCTTGACAGGGATGAAGAGGGTAGGTGTTGATTGACAAGAAATGTATGTCAGTTTAGCAGGTCTCGAAACGATTTTACGTTGATGCTACGTTTCGATTTTTCATCGGCTCTTTTTTGGTGACATTTATTCCAGAAGAAACGGTCTTAATTAACAAGGGAAGTTGAAAGGTATAATATTTCTATATAAAAAGTTGTGTCTTGCTACTTAAACACTTGCCAGAAATTCCTACAGATCCTTTCATGTTGTCATCTTTGTGGTAGGCTCCCTGACCAGTTTTTTCTTCCTTTTTTTTTTTTCCATCCATCTTGGATTGGAAGGACATCCATCTTGAGAATTTCTGTCGTCCCTCTGTCCACAGGCATATTTTTGGAAAATCTTTTGCAACCTTTTCCTGAATGTTACGTTTATGGAAGCTCAGTCCAGTGTGGCAACAAAAATACCAGCAAAAGTCTACTAGAACATCCGAACTTTATTTCGGGTTAATCAGAGGTAGTTTAAATGTGTGCTCACTGCCATTTAATGTGTTTGAATGCGACCGGTTAATTCTGAACACATCCCCAGTTATACACTTATGCAACCACATTATTAGTTTATTTTTACTTTCCCTCTTGAAAATATATATATTTTTTCAGTTGAGTTGTTAAGGTCATTAAAAGTTTCAATTGGTCTCATTTTTGTATACCACAAAAAAACAAATTTAAACAAGAGTGTGCATAGTTTTTATATCCACTACCAGGAATTTAAAATTAACTCATTCACTGCCATTGTTGACTGTAGACGTCAAAAATTCATGTGAACTATTCCTATTAGTTTAACTTTTTTTTTCATTTCATTTCATTTTTTTATGAAAACCTTGATTTTTTTATTGTGCATTTATAACAGATATAGAATTATCATGCGATCAATGACGATTAAATGCCCCTCATTTTTAATTACTATTTTTAAATTAGGCCCGTCAGGCGATTATTTTTTTTTAATGGTAATTAATCACATGATTTCACTTGTTAACTAACGATTAATCAAAAATTTTGTATCTGTTCTAAATTTACCCCAAAAAATTCTAGGTTTTCATACTCTTCTTAGCAAAAGTGGAAAAAAATGTTAAACTAATAGAAATAGTTGGATTTTTGACGTTTATAGCCGTCAATGGCAGTGAATGAGTTCAAACAGAGAGCTTTTCATACTCTCTGCTGTGTTGCCGGTAACCAGGGAGTATCCAAAAGTGGTGTGGAAACCAGGGCTTTGAATTTTGGCTCCCGCCCGGTCACGATGACATGGGCAAGGACCACAGCGAGCAAAAACATGACCCCCCCCCCCCCCCCCCCCCCCCCGCGCTGGCACAATGCCGCCTTGTGTTTTCGGCGCTACGGTGACGAGCATGACTGCTCCCTCGTTGTCGCTGGCGCCTCCTGGAGCGTCCCTGTCACCCCCCCCCCCCCCTCTCCTTTTTCCCGTGGATTAGATAATAGGCAGCTTTAGTGTGGGCAGAGAGAGAGAGAGAGGTGTCAAAGACCTCCTCTCTTTCTTCCATCTTCTCTAGTTGTACCATCTGCGCCACGAGGAGCTTGGCACGGCACGCTCTGTTAATGCTACATTGATGAGCTCTGCATTGCATGGATGGATCAATGTGTGATTGTGCCACTGTAAAAAAAAAAAAAAGGAGAAAAAAAAGGCACACTAAAATCCTATCGACACGGAATCAGGCACATGTGTTCATTGTGACACGATGCTGTGGAACACACAAGACAGGTCGTAGGAGAAGTTTCCGCAAAGAATGGGAGCACAACAAGACCACAGTTCACATCTGAGAGTTACATGATGCAGGTTAGGGCTGTGCAACTACAATTCCATGATGAAAAATTTGCTATAATCGCCGTTTTTAAGTGTAAATAAATGATGTTTGTTTATACGAGGGAAGTAGGAAACCATACTTGAATTTATTTGCACTTTTTATTTTATTTGTATTTTTTTTTGTAGAAAAACTAATTTCATACATTTTGTTTGGTCAGAAAGGAATTTTTATTTTATTTGTCTTAATTTTTTTTTTTTTTTACATGTTTACAAATTTTCTTCTTTGCTACCCAAAAATATTTGAACGTTTGAATATTCATGATTTCAATTATAATCAAAATAATCATGATTCATATATTTTTTTCATAAACGAGCAGCCCTAATACACGTGAGGGAAAAATGGCTCATTTGGACAATTTCACTTGGGGTGTACTCACTTTTGTTGCCAGCAGTTTAGACATTATTGCTCCGTGATGTTATTTTGACGAGAATGTAAATATAAACTCTTTTACAAGCTGTATATATATATATTACTTTTAAATCCTGACAGGATAATAATCGTGAGTTAACTAGTACAGTCATGCAATTAATTACAATTAAACATTTTAATCACCTGACGCACCTAATTTTTAATAATCTTTTTTTAATCGTGAGTTAACTAGTGAAGTCATGCGATTAATTACAATTAAAAAATGTAATCAACTGACGCCTCTAATTTGTAATAATCTTTTCTTCTTAAAAAAAAAGTAAAAAAAAAAGAAAAGATTATTAAAAATTAGGGGTGTCAGGCGGTTAAAGTTTTTCATCGTAATTAATCGCATGACTTCACTAGTTAACCCACGATTTTATATTTGTTCTAAATATCCCCCCCCAAAAAAATCTAGGTTTTCATACTCTTGTTAACAAAAGTGGAAAAAAAATGTTAAACTAATAGAAATAGTTCAAATGAATTTTTGACGTCTATAGCCGTCAATGGCAGTGAATGAGTTAAATAACTTTTCCAAGTGAATTCGGCCAAATGGGCCTCAAAGGGATGCTGGGCAGAAAAGACACATCACAAAGTCATTTCAGTCGCCACATCAAAATTCCTTCAGGAACTTCTATTGGCATGTCTATCACAAGTGGACCCTCAAAAAACTCTCACAAACCCGTACCAAAAAAAAAAGAGCCAGCAAAACTGTTCTTCTGGTCCCAAGCGGCCATTTTAGAGTCATTTTTGCCATTTACGGAGTAGCGCTCCATTCTGTTGGCTCAGAAGTGAAGGGGCTTGGCACCCTTCAACCATCTGTGCAGCGCCACAGTGTCCTGAAGCAGTGAGACAGAATCACATTGTGCACCTCAGTTGATATATAAACATTCTCCACCCGGCTTTTGGAAGAGAACAATCCCGCTGTTTCACATGCGGGGAGCTCTCCCACTCCCAACACTGGCCAGACTCCTCAGTTTTCATCACAGCGAGATACTGTAGATCAAAAGTATCGACATACATGCGTGTTTTAAATTTTTTTATTATTTTTTTTAAAGCTCCAGGTCACCTTGATAGTGAGAAACTCCAGCCACAAATTAGCCGTATATGGGGTCAAACTTCCACCTGGAGACAGAAACAGCACGTTTTTGATAAAATGGCCTATTGTCATGTTGTCGTCGACACGTCAAAGGACTCGGTCAGTTTTAGCCAATCAGAAGTCTGAAGAAAGTCATTTGTGGAAAAGGCAAAAATAAAGTCAGAAATGTCAGAAATGGCCGAATTAAATTAAAAATGATTCAATCTTAAATGAAATTAAAACTGGCATATTTTCAGGCTGTAATGTCAAAGATGAGGCGATTCAAATTTTTAATCTGAATGAATTGCATGACTTCAATAGTTAACTCGCGATTGATCACAAATTTTTATATCTGTACTAAATGTACAATAAAAAAATGTTCCCCAAGTTTTCACACTATTGTTAACATAAAGTGGAAAAAATATATAAACAAATAGAAATCTGGCCGCATCTTTTAGTCATCGATACAGTCATTTCATAATAATAATTCATAATAGAAAATTAAAAAGATGTACTGTACTGTAAAAAACGAGTGTGATATTGATTTGTGTTGGTCATTTTTCTGCCACTAGATGGCATAATTGCATTTGTAAGACGGTGACCGCTTTACCATGAAGTGACTTGTGAAATTATTCACATTTTTAAAATTGTAAAACACAACTTGACCCCAGTCTCCATAAATATATGCATTATATTTTTTACATTTATTACTGCAAAATTTTGACCTGGACGTGCCTGTTGCGTTGCAACTGGAATTCCCCCAGTACAGGCTTGCCAAGTAGGGGCGGTCATTAATCCCTCATTTCCAGAAAAGACACAAGACTTCACAAAATCGTGCAACTTTCATATTGGCCGCCAAAATGAACATGACGTTAGTTCTAAATGGTATTTATGGTCTCACGTAATAGTGGTTCTATCGGCGTATGTGTATCAATATGTTTGAAAGGCTCTGCAGTGCATGGCGAGAGAAGCTTTATTCCCGGCATGCAGCCATCCCCCACACATCGTCTTCACCCACTTAACGTGCTTTTTTTTCCTCTTTCTCCTCTGCTGGCTGACGATATCCACCATGTGCGCATTTCAACAAAGTGACATTTAAGAGGTGTTTGTTAA
Source organism: Leptonotus elevatus (assembly GCF_054856555.1). Classification (NCBI taxonomy): domain Eukaryota; kingdom Metazoa; phylum Chordata; class Actinopteri; order Syngnathiformes; family Syngnathidae; genus Leptonotus; species Leptonotus elevatus. The sequence continues at coordinate 2,536,411 of NC_141252.1, forward strand.
TATTCATATGTCAAGCTGCTTGCTGGCTCTTTAAACATCACCATGGCAACGGGGCAGGAAGCAGGAAGTCACGGAAGCGAGCGATAACTCAAATTCATCTCTCCCGTTGGCCCTGATGCACGTCCAGGTTGCACAAGCGCACTTTTTAATGTGCGCGCGCGTGTAAACACTGAGACCTCTTCCGGCATTCCAGCACCCCCTGGAGTTGACCTCTGGGCGGGGGCGGGCCAGACGGGAGGTCACGGTTATTCTTAGACCCGGGAGATAACGCGGCACTGTTCATAGATAATGGCGCTGAAACGAGGAGTGCGTTTGCCTCGCTCTCTTTTAAGTCAATCAATCAAAGGAGGTTGAACCCTGCAAAGACGGTCATCTTGAGTGATCCGTGCAAAAACGTTATGCGCTTCCTCATATTTCTAGTTATCTAGTTACACGGATGTTACTCTTTAATCTTGACTGGCTTGGTTGTTCTCCTGCACAAAAACATTGAGGACATGCCTCGACTGTCCAGCATTGTAATAAACTTCAGATTGTGTCACTCAAAGTGATTATTGCATGCTTGACACGCGACGGCGCTTTTCAGGGAAAGTCCATAAAAAAGATGGCAAACAAGGAAACAATACAACTAAGGACAACTGCTGCGGCTAGTACTACCTAACTAGCTGCTACCGACTGCCAACATTTACTAACAAGTACTCACAACTGCTAGCATTGGCAACAATTGCAAATAACTACCAACACCTGCTAACAACAACAGTGGCTACAATAACTGCTAACAACTGCTGCTAACAGTTGTTAACAACACATAACAATACAACAATTTCTAACAAATGGTAAAAAAATTTTAAAAAAAAAAGCGAAATAATTGGAATTCAGCTTACTACTAACAATAACTACTACTACTGCTCACACAACTATTAACACATGCAAACAACTGATAACGACGACTAATACCTGCCAACAATTTCTAATAAAATAACTGCTAACTACTACAACTAATTGCTAACAGCGAATTGAGAGACGTTTAAAGTGCTACTAACAACTGCCAATACCGCAACTGCTACTGTAACAACTGTGACTACATCACCTTGCTAATTGCTAACATTTATCGTACAATGGTTTCCGGCTACTGCTAACATTAACTGTCAACAGCAAGCAAAGCTAACCACAGCTAACTAGTACCTTCCAAGAACTGCTTGCTGACTGCTAAATACTAAGTACTAACAACTACTGCTGACATCTGTTAACAACAATTGCAAACAATCACTAACTAGTACTACCTTCCCCTGGCATTAACTGCTACTGTAATAACTGCTAACAAATACTGTTCTAGAACTACTAACAACAACCGATTGTAGCATTTTCAAACAACTGCTTCGACAAGCGCTAACATCTACTACAACTGTTAACAAAAATAACCACTGCTACCGGATCCAAATGACAGAACAACTGCTACTGCTAGCGGTAGCATTTATTGTTAGCCGTTGGCCTTAAACACGTTTGATGAACAAATGTTGTATTAGACGAAGTGGCTGAATGAAAACGCCGAGCCAGACTCGACTGCCGGCGACTCTTCAGATGGTCGGTGTGAACGTGCCTCAACGTGTCCGGAAGTCGGGAATGTTTACTGTCAAGCTGTTATTTGTTGCCGTTTTCTCTTGTGTGACATTCACTGGTATTTTGAGCCAATTCTTGGCCCATTTGGTTGCATTATTATAAAAGAAGATGAATATTTGGTCCCTCTTTTGGTCATTCAAGACAAATCTCTCACGTGTGTGTTAAAATATGGTAAATTATTACTCTCATTGCGGAAATGATTGTGTCATGAGTCCATAAACATCACACCTTGCCTTAACATTTCAAAGACTTCACCCTCTTTTGTCTCATTTGTTCCTGTAAATGAAACTGACACTTAATATCCTCCCATTTTCATGCTACTTTTCCCACGAATCTCGTGTGTTAAAATGGAGTTTGCGGTGTACGTTTTACAGACAAACGTATCGACACATCAGAATCAATTCTTCTACGACGACTACGATCGCTCAATGCTTAATCAAAGCAACGGACAGTAACGATTGACTTAAATGACTGATGTAAGAGATAACTTGGGAAGTGAAATGCTTCACACACACACACACACACACACGTGTGCACATTCCAGTCTTGAAGAAACACTTCAATATTCTTTTCAAATCTTTTTTTTCCCCTCCCTTTGCTGAGTCAACTGCTTTTTTTATGTCTTTAATGGAGCAACGCAAAACATGGGGACGCCTCGGATGACTGTGCATGTTGGATGCTGTAATGTGCGTTTCCTTTCAGGCAGTGTTTGGGGGTGAAAACCGGCTTAGCAAGTTGGAGGTGCTGTTTGATGGAATTGGCGTCGGTGTGCTTTGTAATCCTTTGCTAATATGAGCATGAACTGAAGAGCTGTTCGTGTTCTATGGATGTCATTTGAGCTGCTTTGAAATTTCAGCGGTAATAATATATTGAATTCATCCTCTTTGGAATGGGAAAAACAAACAAAAAACAGTTAACAGTTAAAAGTGGCTTCTTTGGGGTAAAAAAGAAAGAAGATGGGGCGAAAACCAATCTCGAAGATAGGTGGATTTCATGGAAAATCAAACGATGCCTTTTGACTTAATTATAGACAACAATTTATTATTTCTGGGGGAAAAAAGGGTTTTATGGGGGGAATATTAAATGCCTCAGTAAAAAAAGAGACTTGTATTGATTAATTATTGATTATTATGGATGTTTCCCCTACAATAAATCAGATAGTTAAAATAAAACAAATGGATTAAAAAATGACAGCTTCCTTGTGGTGAAAAATTAAGGCTCTTGGGGTAAAAAATAGAAAAAAAACATCTGATAAAAACAGATTTTAGGAGGTGAAAATTAACACATCAGGAAAAAAATGATTCTCTGTGTTAAAAAGAAATATGAAAAAGCTGCTTCTTTAGATATTATAACGCTTTTTAATGTCATTGTTAGGGCCCGACCGATTAATCGGCCACCGGTATAATCGGCCGATTATTGGCCAAATGGTCAATTATTTTCCCCTTAAAACATTATTGAAGAAAAACGAAGATTCCGACACTGTGAAAGTACCCTGCAACTAGCAAGTGTGTAGCGTATGTTATTCTGTTGCCCCCAAGCGTCTTTTAAGCTGTTTAATGACACCTCAGTTGGAGTTAACTGTAAAACTAAACACACAACGCTAAGAATTTCATCCACTGTATGTTAAATACAAAACATGCTTTATTTTTAAAACATCACTAGCTTAGGGTTAGGGTTAGCAAAGGGAGGATCCCATTCAAATGCTAACAGGAAGTTAGCATTGACTTCAAAAAACGAATATTCACACACAAATGCTGTGGGAAAACGTACACACAGGTGAGATAACAATACGCAAGGGCACAAATTCTTCCCAATGTGTGACAAACGAGTTATTTTAATAAAATTCAATCATTACTTTCTTCTGTACTCAATTTAATTTTGTATGCCACTGCACCACACTGCCCCCAAGGGGCCGAAATGCACAGGAACAGTCAGTATTTGTCCTTACTGTATTTTTCACTTCCTATTATTTTCATTTATTCTTATTCTTATTATATAGATTTTGGAATAATCGACAGAAATCGGCATACAAAAATGGATATCGTTCGGGCCCTAGTCATTGTTAACATTGTACTGTTTACTATGATACTGTCAAAATGACTGCTCTGAATAATGTAATCCAAACAACAAAGCTTGTATCATCCTAACACTTTGCACAGTGTCAACACTGACTCTAAATAGATGCTCATACTGTATGGATAACCCACATGTGGGTGTACTGGGCGTCACAGTGGGAGTCTGTTTGCTTGATGATGACTCAGTGCTCAGTGTGCATGCTCATGCCTCACTCGACTCGACAATGATGTCGCCCATGTGACTCATTTGGGTGCAACCCCCAAAAGAAAAGTCACACAGAACACGCCAGCTGACAAAGCCTTAAAACCCGCATGCTCATCTTCAAATTGTTGTTGTGTTCGTACTAGGGGTGTGCCCAAAAAATCGATTCTCATAAGAATCGCGATTCTCATTTAGTATGATACAAAATCGATTTTGAATGCCCCAAAATCGATTTTATTTAAGTTATTTTATACTGTCTTGCCTTTGTGTGTGCCTTTTGTTTGGAGCGCTGTTCATGTTGTACCCGGTTTGGCCACTGAGGGGCAGTGTGGTTCCACGCGGTCTAATACACTGTAAAGTTGTAGCCACATTAGAGAGTAGAAGGAAAAAGTCCCGATCAAGTTATTCCAATAAACTTTTTTTTTTTCAGCGTGGAGCCGTTCTTTTGAGTGATAAAAGTGCCGCGAGTAGCGCGCTAATTAGCATTAGCCAGTCAGACTTCAGTAGATCATTACAATTCCTTGCACATCTATAGATTGAAGCAAAAATCATTGTCAATCAAATCATTTTGAATCAAAAAATCCGCTCTCAATCCAAAATCGATTCTGAATTGAACCGCACTCCCAAAAATCGGAATCGAATCGTGAGACATTCAAAGATTCCCACCCCTAGTTCATACTGTTGTTTGGCCTTGGCGGAGGTCCGCACTCTACATTATGTCACGTCCCTTCTCCACTCTTTTCAGGCGCGCCCTGCTCCGGGCGCTAACAACTGCTGAGCATGCTGGCCAAGGCTCCGCCCACGACCAGCAGACTTGATCTGGTAAACGCCGAAAGTTCGGACAGCCCGGTGACTGACGGAATCAAGATGGCCGATCTGGTGGAGAGCTTGGACGCCGGAGAGCTGGACTTCGACGAGGGGGATGATGTAGACTACGAGGGAAACTGTCTAGGTACACTATGGGTATGAATATTACTAGGGATCCACTGATACTACTCCCCCCCCCCCCCTGGATTACAAGTACTTATATTTGAGTACTCTATAACAAATTGCCTAATGATGGACAAAGCCAGTAGTAGCTACTGCATGTACAAGGTGACCTTGCATATTGTAAGACTCTAATAAATGTAAAATTACGCAGACCAGAGGCTGCACTTGGCGAGCGTGGAAATCTTGGAAGCAACATCAAGATTCCTCAGCGTAGCATCCCACTCGCTCCACTTCGTCGTTCGCCTCCTACATGCGCGACTCTCACCCCTGCTCCGGCCCTCTCCGTTCTCCCAGGGGACTGCCGCATCCCGTTCTCGGCCGTGTACGCCACGGTGGGCTTCAAGGAGGCCAGCGCCAAGGTCTTCCTTCCCACGGTGCCCATCACCGCCCGCATCCTGGAGGTGGAGCGCTTCACGGCGGCGCAGGATCGCTTCAACCTGTCGCAGCACAGGAGCGTCAATAAGGTACATTTACACACCACTAATAAAAAAAAAAAAAGAAAAGAAGCATTTTGTCCTCTTTGTAGAGGAAAGAGTTCACAATGATTCAAAATTTCCGTTTCAGCTAAGTTGAATTGACTTAAGTTTAATAAAATAACATTTAGCAATTTACTTAAGTTTTAAGTAAATGTTACTATATTTTGTTTTTGTTTTTGGAAACTAAATTCAAGGGAACATTTGTCAGAAAATGATCCCAAAAATATTGCAAATGTTTTTCGTCCCTTTTCCAGTTAACTCATTCACTGCCATTGACGGTTATAGACGTCAAAAATTCATTTGAGCTATTTCTATTAGTTTGACATTTTTTCCCGCTTTTGTTAACAAGAGTATCAAAACGTAGATTTGTTTAATTGTACATTTAGAACAGATATAAAATTTGTGATTAATCGTGAGTTAAGTAGTAAAGTCATGTGATTAATTACGATTACATTTTTTTTACTGTAAGTAATCGCATGACTTCAATAGTTATTAGTCATTATTAATCACACATTTTAAATCTGTTCTAAAGGTACAATATTTTTTTCTGGGATTTCATACTCTTGTTAATAAAAGTGGGGAAAAATGTTAAACTAATAGAAAGAATTCAAATGAATTTTTGACGTCTATAGCCGTCAATGGCAGTGAATGAGTTAATTGCCATTAAATGCTCCGATTTACCCCCAAATGTTGTAATCATTTGCCGTCAATTGCCACCACGCAGTCTCTGCCGGCCGTGTTCAAGATTGAGATGAAGCACGGCGAGTTCACGTGGGTGGTGAAGAGGAAGGAGAAGCACTTTTTGGAGCTGCACCGAGAGCTGAGGACGTACAAGACCTTCATGAGGATACCGCTGCCGTCGCGCAGGTCGGCCACGCCCATCTCATTTGCATATCAAAAGCACAAACTCTAGACTGGGTCTTTATTCAGATATGTATTCTGTTGCAAGACATAACCAAATGTGGGTCGGTTTTTAATATTTCCATTTCATTTATTCATCATATGATGTGATGAAAATATAATGTGGATGTTGAAATGTGTACATGGGAAAAAATAGTTTACACACAGAACCACAATTAGTGTTAGTAAATATTTATCGCCATACCTTTGCAATACACTGTATACAAACTAATTAAAATCTATTAAAATACATGAAACAAAATACAAAAAATTGTCGGCATTTTTTCCATAATACACGTGGCGCCACTATTTGTTACTATTTGGAAAAGTTTTATTCATTATAATAAAAATCTTATTTACATGAAACACTATTTGTTCATATTCGGGTTTGGAGTTTTCTCTCAAGAATCTACTGCAGAGCTGCACCTAAAATATTGACAATATTTATATGTATACATACTTTGAATATATTACAAATATAAAATAATACATAAAACAAAAATCATTATTTTAATAATACACCCACAATTTTGGATGCATTTTCTGTCAAGAACAAAATATTGATCACATTTGTTATTTATACACCATATAAAAAATGAAATAATTTAAACACATACAGTACATATAAAAACTTTTATTTTATTTTATGCAGTATGTGGATTGTAGAAGCAGTACTAGTTACTGTTTTCTCATATCCCTTTGAAGAGGAAGCATGCATGCTAATGAGGACGCTAACCTGTAATTATTCATAATTATAGCCTTGTGATAACAAAGTGGTAAAACTTGATTTTTTTAATTGTCAATTGTCTTTCTCTAGTTCCGTTTTCAGACTGTATCATTGTTATATTGCATATCTATATTTACTGTCCATCCAGTAAATTCACACTGTGGCCTTTTTCAAGGCAGCCCAAATGCGCAGACCGACCATGATTCTTACCAACTCTCTGTCCCGCGAGCTCAAAAACAACGTTAAGCTTTTAATAACGCGTTCCTGTGTTGTTGACTTTACTTTATTGCATCTGTGTCACACACAGTTCGACAAAACATTTATATTGCCTTCAAGACCGACTCACCCTGCAGTCAATTTTTTCCCGCTAACCGCATTAGCCTACGCAAACACCCCGCGAGGCTATGCCGCGCACCTCAACAAAAATGATTTGAATGAGCAAATAAAAATGGATTCTCACCGGGCTTCTCCTTGTGTCGCAGTCACACGGTCAAAAGGAGGACGGTGAGGAAGAGCGAGGTGAGGGAGATGCCCTCGCTGCCCAGGGGCGGAGGCGACGAGCTGGTGCGGGACGAGCAGGTGTCCAGCCGGCGGGTACGTCAACATGTGACACGATGGGTTCGATTAACAACTGGGATGCTATCATTTTGCTGAAAATCAAATAGAATGCGTTTGACCAAATCTCATTTGTAGTCAATCTTTGTCAACAGGGGAGGAACAGGACCTGCGTAATATTGGGAAAAAATTTGGTTGGCAAAACCCGCCGGGACGAGGGACCCGAGGCACCCGAGGCTTAAAAATGCGATCGCCCCAGCCAAAATGGGACATCTCGTCACCCTAAATAACACAAATCTTGCAAAATGTTTTTTTTTTTTGTTGCTGTGATTATATGCTATTAGGTACACCTGCATGGTCCAATGCAGGGGTGAGCAAAGCTGTTTCGTTATCTAATTTGGCATTGATTTAATTTGCATTAAATTAACTGTTGTTTTCCACACAATGTGTTAATTAAAGTGTATTTATTAATTTTGAAGGTCCTTTTTTAGTCATTTGTTCTTAAATAATTGCTTAATTTCTTTATTGCTAAAATAAAAATAAAAATATTGGTCAAATAAGCATTTCTACATATACAACCCCCCCCCCCCCATTAATTTTAGTAAAACATGACTCTACATAGTGAACATTAGTGAACAAGTGCTTGTTTCAAAGTGTTTGATTCCACCCTCAAGTTTGCTGTAAAATTAGACATAAAAAAGAGAACGACACATTCTGTAATTACCCAAAAGCATGTTAACGTTGACTTGAACGTCTGCTAGCTTAACGCTAGCACACAATGCAAAACACCTTAGACGGCTAACAAAAGGAGCATCGATTTTATTGTTACAACTTATTTAGTTAGTTTACTTTAGTTGCAACAGTCGTCTTCCTGCCCCCTGCTGGCCAATTCCCACTGATTTAATCAACACAACATAAGGACAAGTACGGATGGGCAGTTGTTATCACTCAGCAAAAGAAAATCATCACGTTTGTGTGCGTCTGTGTTTCTCCAGAGACAATTGGAGGAGTATTTGAACAAGCTGCTGAAGATGGCTTTGTACCGAAAATATCACCACACTGTGAGTATCCCGTCGTGCCGGCAAGTGGCCGCGAGCTGCCGTCACCCGCGTTCGTGATGTTCACACTTGTTTTATAATTTGATGAGCGTAATGTTTCACTATATTAGGAGCCTCGTCTGCGCGTGTGTGATGCTGCCGTGTGTTGTCTTTTGTCAGATGGAGTTCATTGACGTCAGCCAGCTGTCTTTCATTCACGACCTCGGCCCCAAAGGACTGTGAGCGCTTGTTTTGTTTCGTTTTTCACAAAAATGCGCTGTTAAATCGGATGATTCGATTTTTTGGTTTTTAATGTACAAATTAATTTGTATTTATTTGATTTTGTATTCATATTTTCGTGTTAATTAAGCATTGTATTTTTATCTTATTACGTTGGCCAATGTTTTTTAATTTTTTTTATTTTGAGTGCCAAAGATATTTGAATGGTTTCTGGGTAATTTTGAGTCAGAAAATGACATCAGTTTTTTTTTAATTGGCTTTACGTTTTTGACAGTTGATTGATGTGCTTTGACAGTTTACAATATGACTTCACCTGTTTTTGCATTAGGAAAATCTGTTGATTAAAATTACCTCATTTTCTGAATTTTTGCTTGATTTTCAAATGATTTTCTCTCTCTATCCATTTATTTTGACCAGGATATATTAAAGGGAATGATCCAAATTGTGCATTGACTTCTCCTTACACTGTTCATGTTGTTATTGTAACTGTGCGTGTTGTTCTTTTTGTGTGTGTGTGTGTGTGTGTGTGTGTGTGTGTGTGTGTGTGTGTGTGTGTGTGTGTGTATGTGTGTAGGGAAGGAATGATATCCAAGCGCTCCGGGGGCCATCGTATTCCGGGCATGAACTGCTGTGGTCACACGCAAGCCTGCTACCGCTGGTCCAAACGGTCAGTGCGCTTCTCTCTCTCTTTTTTTTTTCTTTTCATCCTTTTTTTTTGTCTTTATTAAGCTAATCACTGCCTCCTTCTCTTTATCACAGCCAAATGATTATATGAGCATTTTTACAATGTATTGCAAGAACACGCACACACACAACAATCCCACACATTTGGAAGGCTCCGTCAAGCCACCTACGGCTCCGTGAGGATTTGCTTCCCACAGTCCTCCTCTCCCAAAAAAAACAACAACAAGCAACATAAAGGATGCTCACACGTTCGACAAAAGTTTACGCGAATCCGCACGTGATGATGATGATGATGATGATGATGATGATAAAGAGTGCGTGTTTGTGTTATGTATTAGGTGGCTGGTGGTGAAGGACTCATTCCTGTTGTACATGAAGCCCGACTCGGGCGCTATCTCATTCGTTCTCCTGGTGGACAAAGAGTTCAGCATCAAGATGGACTCCAAAGACACCGAGACCAAGCACGGGGTCAGGGTTGACAGCCTTTCCAGGTGTGTGTGTGTGTGTGTGTGTGTGTGTGTGTGTGTGTGTGTAAGCTTGTTTTTGTTTCTTTTAAATGTTAACGTGACATCCTGTGAGGTCATGTGCCCGCAGGACGCTGGTGTTCAAATGCAGCAGTTACAGACACGCCCGCTGGTGGGGTCAGAGCATCGAGAGCTTTGTCAGGAATCACGGCAAGGCCTTCCTGCGGGAACACCGCTTTGGCTCCTTTGCACAGGAGCAGGAAAACATTCCTGCCAAATGGTCAGTGCAACCATGCGCAATGCCCCTTGTCCAACTGGTGGCCCGAGTTGGACTTTCTCTTTATGTGAAATATATAGTAGAGATAAGCGGTTAGGAAAATGAATGAATATAATGAACTACTAATTGCTTTACAATGAATGAATGTTTGCGTCCAGCGTCATCAGGTTCACCTCATGACTCGAGACATGAGACTTGCGAGTTTATTTTTTTCATAAATTTGTGATTTTTTTGCCACGTTATAAGGTTACAAATCTGCGAGTTTATTTGTTTTTAATTTGTGAGTTTTTTTCTCGCAAATTTTCCACTTTATAATTTTACAAATATTCAGGGTTTTTTTCTCCATAAATTTGTGAGATTTTTCTCAGAATTTGACCCCCCTCTCTAAAATTTTTTTTTTTAACGTATGTGATCCTAATATACCATCGTATCTTTTTTTTTAAGTCTTTTTTTAAGTAGAAGCCCTTTTTTTATTAGTTTTTTACAAAAAAGCTATTTTTGTTTATAAAGAAAAAGTCACAGTTTTCTTTTTTCTTTTTTTATTGCCTGTCAAACCCTTTTCAGGCTGCAACCGTGTTTTGTTTTGTTTTGCCATATTACTAATTGTCTTTTGTGATTGGCTGGAAAAGGTCACATGATCATAACTGCCTTATGGTGAGGCATGTGGTGTCCATTTTGACTCCGTTTACTGATTAATAAGGGATGTTTGATACCATGCAGCCTCTCTATGAGTACCCAATACAATTCAAAATAAGCCGCAATACCGATACCTGGTATTAGTACTCGGCCATCCAACGATAATAAAACTTTATTTGTATAGCATTTTTCGAAACGAAATTATGAGTTGTTTTGCAAGAAAAATGGCCAATGCAAAGTCCTACAAAATGATCTGTGTGTGTAAGTAACTAAGTAATTCTGTCATGCAGGTACGTGAACGGAAAGACTTACATGGAGGACGTGGCCGATGCCTTGGAGGAGGCCAGAGAGGAAATCTTCATTACTGACTGGTGGTGAGTGTCTTTCATGGGCCGCTAGTTGCTAAGGCGTGTAACATGAGCCAACAGAATTGCACATGTGACCTCCGGATGCCGCTGTGAGCTCGGACAGTGACAAGCCACAACATTAGGAACACGTTCTATTTAACACACATTCAGTAGGAATGTGAAGTTGAACAAATGGTGTGTATTGGTGCAGGCTGAGTCCAGAGATCTTCCTGAAGAGACCCGTGGTAGAGGGAAACCGCTGGAGGTTGGACTGCATCCTCAAGCGGAAAGCTGTAAGTGAGGACGCAATCGCTTGCCAGTCTTCAGTTTTCAGCGTCAATCGTTGCTAGGCGGAATTCATAAGGCACGTCATCGTTGCATTTTGTTGAGGAAAAGGTTGTATTTAGACCCCAAAAAAGTATAGATTAAAAAAATAATAATTAATTACTGTATATATTCTAATTAAGTACATTATGAGAATGTTGTATTATTTCTGAGAAAGTCAGAATCCTGTTTTTAAGAAAAGTCTTAATATTAATTCAGTAATGTATTTTTTTAGGACAATGTAGTATTTTTGGTGGCAAATATTTTTTTTCTGAAATCATGAGAATGTTGTATATTTATGCATCGAACTTTTTATGAGAAAAAAAAAAGGGATTTTTAACATTAATTCACCTTTTCAAGAGAAAACATAACTTTTATGACCAAATGGGTATATTGTTTCTACAACAGTCATATACATATATATTTTTTCATTTCAAGGGAAAATATTGCAAGGGAAAATATTGCCATTTTTTTCTTTGACAATTTTTTTACATTTTTGACCAAAAAGCCATATTGTTTCAGATGAAAAAGGTTAGATATATTTTTGAGGGGGAAAAAGAATGAAAAAAACCTCAACAGATTGGTTAATGTTTAGGGGAAAAGGGCAGTTTGACAAATGAGAAAGTCTGGCTTTAAAGAAAAATAAATTTAATATTACAAGAAACAATCAAATTTGTATGCGTTTTCAAGGGGGGGAAAAAACATTAGAAATATGTATTTTTTTCTTGAAAAATGGTCTGAGAAGAGTCTTATAAGACCAAAAAGAATGTAGCTACATTATTTTTAAGAAAAAGTTATCAAGCTAAAATACATAAAAAAATATATATATATATTGCTTTATTTATTCTTCAAGAACAGTACAGTATTATTTTGGAAAAAAAAAAAATAATCTTGTGAGAATTGAGATGTGATCAGACGATAATCTGACTTTGATTCGCCAATACGCTGATTTATTTCATTCTTTTCTGGAGTATAACTTGACAAGATTCTTAACTTCTTCTTACTTCACTTCCCCTCATGCAACTAACATTATTCTCTTAATATTAAACTTCTAATTCCTCCAAAAAAGATCTTAATGTGTGTGTGCTGGCAGCAACAAGGAGTGCGCGTCTTTGTGATGCTGTACAAGGAGGTGGAGCTGGCATTGGGCATCAACTCCGGCTACAGCAAGAGAACCCTCATGCACCTGCATCCCAACATCAAGGTAGGTTCGCCGACGTACTTGAACCTATGACCGATGAGTGTATTGCATTTACAGCTTCCTCTGTGTGTGTGTGTGTGTGTTTGTTGTCAGGTGATGCGCCATCCAGACCACGTGTCCTCTTCCGTCTACCTGTGGGCGCATCACGAGAAGATCATTGTGGTCGACCAATCGGTGGCCTTCGTGGGCGGGATCGACCTGGCGTACGGCCGCTGGGACGACAGGGAGCACCGGCTGACGGACGTCGGCAGCGTGACGCGCTCCGTGGTGCTCGAACAGGTCAGACTAAGACTACAAATATAGTAGGAACCCCGAGGATCCGTACGGTTTTTCCAGGACCTAAAGACGATGCAAATAATCTGTTCCAGGGTTAGACCATTTCCATCATAAAAATGTAATATGTTGTACAAAGCACAGGTTGGAGTTTGCAATATTGGAGTCATTTTTTTTCATATGTAATAATAATAGTAATAATAATAATAATACATAATGTACTAGGTAATAAAAAATAAATTATTATTCATAATTAGTTTTTATAATATTTTTCATTTTATAAAAGGTACATATATCCATGGGGAAAAAAAATCATACTAAAAATATTAAAATATATATTTTCTTTATGTTAAATCTGATTTTAAAGGGGAAGTCACGAAAAAATTGTTAGTGAAATATGAGTTAAGCAGCAAAATCCAGCTGTTTTTCTCCATCTCAGGGGGCGGCCATTTTGCCACTTGCTGTCGACTGAAGATGACATCAGTCTTGCTCAGGTCTCAGGTAACAACCAATCACAGTGCATCTTCAGAAATGAGGTGAGCTGTAATTGGTTGTTACCTGAGCCCTGAGCAACATTGATGTCATCTTCAGTCGACAGCAAGTGGCAAAATGGCCGCCCCCTGAGATGGAGAACAACAGCTGGATTTTGCTTCATAACTCATATTCCACAAATGTAATATTAATCAGAATTACAATATTATAACATATTATTGTCAAGAAATGTTTAAGGTTGACTTCCACTTTAAAGTACAACTTGTTTGGCATAGGGAATAATGGTAGTACCAGGATCAAACCAGCTCACACGAGTGCCAAGGGTAAAAAAAGAAGTTAGCCATCTTCATTTATCTGCTCCGAAACGTCATCTTTCTCTCCAGGCCGCTTCCGCCAACGCTCAGTCCAATAAGGCGGCCCCGCCTGTGGACGGCGTGTCGCTAAGCAACGGGCGGGGGGCGTCCCCCGGAGACCCCGCCGACCTGCCCAGGCTGAAGGGCGTCGGCCGCAGCCGGCGCGCTCGCTTCAGCTTGTACCGACACCTGCACAAGCACACCCTGCAGCACGCGGACAGCGTCAGCAGCGTGGACAGCTCGGGTGCGAAGCGAGAACGTTCAATCACCTTCACTTGTTTAGCAAATGTTTTCTCGCTCTTTTTCCGAGTGTATACGTGTGCGTTGACAGGGAGTGGCTCAGTGCGAAGCCTCAAAACGGGTGTGGGAGAGTTGCAGGGAAACACTCGCTTCTGGCATGGAAAAGACTACTGCAACTTTGTCTATAGGGACTGGATTCAGCTGGAAAAACCTTTTGACGGTGTGTAGTACATGTAGTTATTAAATATGAGCCAGAGATGACTCAAAAGAAAAATACAGCTAGAAAACAAATGTCTTGTAAATGTGTTGACACATTTTAGTCACTTGAGTATTTTTTGACATTTTTTTCATAAAGGTCTTTTTAACAGCAAATAGTCATTAAAAAAATATGAGAAAAAGAAAAGATTTGATGATTTAATGAAGATGAGAAAAAAGCAAGAATTTTTTTTAATAACAACTTGAATTTTTGCCCTTAAAATAACCTACATTCATAGTATATTGGGGGGAGGGGGGGTAATTTTTTTTTCCCATGGGGATGAAAATTTGAGAAAATAATTCAGAATGTTGCAAAATTAAATTGAAATATAGGGAAGAAAAAATAATCTATATTAAAAGTGATAATGGGAGAATAAAAGTATCATTTTTTTCTGAACTAAACATGTATTTTTTTAGACAAAAAAATCTACTCCTGTTTTTGCCTCGTCTGCACTTTTGAGATGAACTTATATCTTTTTTGAGACAGAAATCACAAGTCATATCATTGCTAGTCAAAATAAAAATGTTATACTTTTAATATGCAACAAAAGTCGAAATGTAATCCCAGTGCTTCCCCACTGTGCAGACTTCATCGACCGGTACACGACTCCCAGAATGCCGTGGCATGACATCGCCTCGGCACTGCACGGCAGAGCTGCTCGTGACGTGGCGCGACACTTTATTCAGCGTTGGAACTTCACCAAGGCAAGTACACCAATTATTATTGTTATTATTATTATTATTTATTTTATTATTATTATTATTTATTTTATTATTATTATTATTATTATTATTATTATTATTATTATTTATTATAAATTTTAGAAGGAAAGAACTAGTAGCATATATACAGATGTTATAAGATAACATTGTCTTTATTTTAAAAATAAATAATAATAAAAAATATATATTACTGCAGCTTACTGCACAGTTATGTATGTTTCAGTTTCTTCTTGTCTGCACTTCCTCCCCCTTGTCGGCCAAGGCACGTACACCAAATGGAGCCACAATTTATTAAGGAATTTATTATGATGCACTCGCTGTTCAATTCTTACTCAATGTGCTGGAATGGTTCCACAAAAGAAAATCATTGACTAGAGGTTACACGGCACCGTTTTGTGCCTCACTACACGCACACACAGGTCAATAAACACTCCCTTGTCTAAATTCAAGGAAACTCTTTAAGTGTGGAAAAAGCACCTTTACTTTCCCGCTCATGCTTTCCACTGCAACGGGAGGTCACACCTTCTCGCCCCCGCTAACCTTCTTCTTCTTCTCCTCCTCCTCCTCGTCTAGATCATGAAGCCAAAGTACCGCTCTCTGTCTTATCCATTCCTGCTGCCAAAATCTCACTCCAGCGCCACCGAGCTCAAATACCAAGTGCCTGACTCTGTACATGCCAAAGTGCAGGTAAGAGAAGCCTGCGAATGTGCCGTTTCCGCTGCTCCCATTGACCCTTTGGGCGTTATTAACCACAATAAGCCAGAAAGAAGGCTTGAAAAAAAAAAAGTACTGTATAATATAAAGTACGAGCTCCTGCATTACCTGCTGCTGGAAGGACACAAAAGGGAGTCCGTGGGCCAAAAACAACATTATGTAACTACTAAAAAAAGCAAAGAGCTTTGTTTTTTCTTCTTTGGTGCCACTTATGAAATATATTTGGACACTTTTAACCATATTTGTTTTAGTTAGGCAGTTAATTTTTGAGATGCGAGGACCATATTTAAAAAGTATCATTGTCGCTATTATTGTGCGGCGAAATAAATGGCCTTTTTTTTTTAACTGCTTTCCCGTTCTCGAAATCTCCCCAAATTATGCAGACATCTTGGAAATAGTGGAAATTACATGACAAACTACTGTAGTGGCAGCCTCAGAAGCCACACCTGAAAAGATGCAAGAAGTGTAGCCATTTAGAGGCTTTATTTTTCATATAACATGCGCCAATCTCCATCAAATATATTTGCATTGGAGCTCTCATTGTGTAGCTAAAGAAATGTCCAGTGAGTGTATATTGATTTAAGGGGATCTAATGATCTTTCTCTTTTCTCCCCGTTTTTTGTAAGGTCTTGCGCTCAGCAGCCGATTGGTCAGCCGGCATAAAGTACCACGAGGAGTCCATCCACAACGCATACATCCAAGTCATCGCCAAGAGCAAACACTACATCTACATCGAGGTAAAAGAAAAATGATTGATTAAAAAAAATTATAATTTAATAGCACATCTGAGTTGCCAGAGAATAAAAAAATTATATATTTATTTTCATTTTTCGTTTTATTTATTTTTTGTTTATTGCCAAGAGAAAAGTGCATTTTTTTCTTTCTTTTCTTTTTTTAAACAGTACTACTCATAGTAGTTATAAATACCAAAGATTAGGGGTGTCAAAATGAGTGCGTTCATTTTGAGTTAATTTAAAGTACGATTAATGATCGCCCCTTACTTGGAAAGCCTGTATTGGGGGAATTCAAGTCGCAACGCAGCAGACACGTCCACGTCAAAATTGAGCAGTAATAAATGTAATAATAGTGCATATATCTGTGAAGACTGGGGTCAAGTTGTATTTTACAATTTAAAAAATGTGCAACATTTCAAAAGTTACTTCATGTTAAAGATTGGATCGCTCATAATATGAAAAGAAAAATGTCAATATCACACTAGTTTTTACAGTACAGGACATCATTTTAAATTTTAACTCAATTTTATGAATTATTCTGAAATTTCTGTATCAATGACTGAAAGATACGGCCATATTTCTATTTGTTTAACATTTTTCCACTTTTGTGTTAACAAGAGTATGAAAACTTTTTGATTGTGCATTTTCAACAGATATAAAATGTACAATTAACCCCGAGTTAACTATTGAAATCCTGCAATTAATTATAATTAAAAATGTTAAGTCGACAATAAATCAAGCCATCATCTTGCCCCCTCAGAACCAGTTCTTCATCAGCTGTGCTGACAACCGCATGGTGTACAACAAGATCGGAGACGCCATCATCGAGAGGATCCTCCGAGCGCACAAGTAACTTCTTCGTTTGCGTTAATAAACCTGTGTTGACTTCAAAATGTCTTGACAAAAATGCTCCATTTTTTTCCTTTAGCTACATTATTTACCTCCGCCAGGCGCACTGGAGCTCATTTGGTGTACCTAACGAAGCGACCAGTCTTGCTGTAACTTGATTGTGTATATGTGCTGACAGGGAGGGCAAAAAGTATCGCGTGTACGTGGTGACCCCTCTCCTTCCCGGGTTCGAGGGAGACATCACCACAGGCGGGGGGAACGCCATCCAGGCAGTCATGCACTTCAATTACAGGTGAAGCACAATCAGGAGGCTTTGAAATGGAGAAAGCCTTGGGAAGTGATTCCATTTTTTTTTTTTTAATTCTCATTTTGTTTTTTTAAGAACCATGATCCGAGGGGATTACTCCATCATCTCCCAGCTTCGAAAGGAGAGTAAGTACGCGATTATGTGTTACTTCAAAGCCAAAATTAAAGGCCTAATCACTCACCTGCATAACACAGTTCAGTATAGAAAAGCTACAGTCTTAGTTTTGGAGTTGCCGGTGAGTGATGTGCTGAAAAGTCTTGATTTGTGGTTCCGCACTGCGCTCCGCAGTGGACGACCACTGGATGAACTACATCTCCTTCGCCGGCCTGCGAACGCACACCGAGCTGGAGGGCCGCCTGGTGACGGAGCTCATCTACGTGCACAGCAAGATGCTCATCGCTGACGACAATACCGTCATCATCGGTGCGTCGCCGCTATTTGTGGCGCACTGACGCCTTCCGAGTGTGACCCGGTCGATGAAAGCTGTCACCATATCGTATAAGAGCACACTGAAAGCAATTGAGCTTGGCACTCCTACGCCACCTGCTGGCTGGAAAGGACGAGGGACCTGGCAGCCATCTGATTTTAACTGCTGCGCGGTGTTTCAGGCTCGGCCAACATCAACGACAGGAGCATGCTGGGTAAGCGCGACAGCGAGGTGGCGGTCCTCGTGGAGGACACGGAAAAGGTGGCCTCGGTGATGGACGGACGCGAGTTCGAGGCTGGCCCGTATGCGCTCGGGCTGCGTCTGGAGTGCTTTAGGTGACAGATTCATTCTTTTCATCCGTCCGTTACATACGTGGCTTATCCTCACGAGGGCCACCGTTCTGCGGGCATCAGTCCCAATTATTGTTTGTTTTGATTGCCTATATTATTAGCCTAAATACAAAAAAAAAGAATTGTTTTGAAACCCACCTTACATTGCTGTTAAAAATAAATGACTTAATGCTAACTTAAGTGTGTGTGTAAAGTACTCCTACAAGTCACACACTAAAAAAACTAATTACCACGGGTAACTAACTTTATTAACTCATTCACTGCCATTGACTGCTATAGACGTCAAAAATCAATTTGAACTATTTCTAATTTTTTTCTTCCCACTTTTGTTAACAAGAGTATGAGAACCTAGATTTTTTTTTTATTGTACATTTAGAACAGATATAAAATGTTTGATTAACCGTGAGTTAACTAGTGAAGTCATGCGATTCAAATTTGATTAAAAAATCGCCTGACGCCGCTAATTTTTAATAATCTTTTCTTTTCTTTTCTTTTAAATCGCGTCAGGCGATAACAATTTTTAATTGTAATTAATTGCATGACTTTAATAGTTAACTCACGATTAATCACAAATTTTATATCTGTTCTAAATATTGTACAATATTTTTTTCTAGGTTTTCATACTCTTGTTAAGAACAGTGGGGAAAAAATGTCAAATATTCATTTGAACAATTTCTGTCTATAGTCGTCAAAGGCAGTGAATGAGTTAATGAGAAGTTTGAAACTGGATTTGAAAAAAAGTCTCTAAATTCCCAAAATGTGTGAATTTGAATTTGGGTCATTCAGGGGTCACAGTGCTTCTCAAATTTGGGGGCGCGTGGCGTCTGACCCCAGGGAACATGTTATTTTCTTCCCGTACTAGAATAAAGTGTAATTGCACATCCACTACAGTAGGTGGCACTGGCGCTCTCATTGTCACCTCTGCACAGATGTCCTTACCACAATTTTAGAGACAAATTATACTATTTGTAGTCTTAACGGCGAGTTGAGGAGGGTGGGAGTTGGGCGCAAAATATTTTCTACTTCCTGGGGGGTGGGGGGGGTTTGTGGCTTAGAAAAAAATAATTGAGAAGCACTGAACTGCACATGCGCAAAGGGAACATTTAGTGCTTTAAGCACCGTCTATGGTGGTCGGCAGGGATGTAATACAACTAAAACTTCAATAAAGTATAATTACCCACCCTTTGAAGAAGAGGACAATTTTAGCAGTTTAATTTAACATTTTAACATTCACCTGTCATCTCTGTAACAATAACATAAGTTGAATACTTGAGCTATATATACACAGTACTTGATGTATGAAGCGCTATATAAATGCAGCATTTACCATTTGATATTATTTTATCTGTATTGAGCCATGCGCCGCCATTTTTTTTTCTTCTCCAGGACGATCCTCGGCGGCCACAATGATGCGGCCATCGATCTCTCCGATCCCATCAGCGACCGCTTCTACAAGGAGGTGTGGATGACCACAGCCGGCCGAAACGCCACCATTTACGAGAAGGTGTGAGAGATCTCGACATGAATCAAACATGTTATCTCTATCTTATAGTTTTCCTTAACTTAATTATACCAGGGATTCTCATCTTACAACATAGTTTTGTCTAAAACAGGATTTTGTTTAAAACGCTCATTTCTTATGTTGTATGAAACTCATACAGTCAATATTTGGATGAAAAACACAACATAAATATGCAGCTGGCCGATTGAACGCCTGATATTATCTTTTAAAATTGAGTTTTTCCCCACATAACAAAAGGCGAAGATAATGACATCAAAAAATGGCCCCCTTTAAAAATCTCCCAATTTTTGCTGATTTGTTTTCTCTTTAACTCATTTGCTCCCAAAAACGTATAAATACGGTCCATTTTAAATATGACATGCTCCCAAAGACATTTTTATACGTTTTTCTATATTTTCTTTAATGCTTGAGCATACAGAAGGCTTTGATGCAGCCTCTGAACTGAAGAGAATGGTTGAAGCAAATGGCAGTTATTACAAATACGGCCAGCGAGTGGCAGCAGAGCAACAGAGATCAACCAGGGCCATGTTGCAAACAAGCTGATTTCCCCACAGTTCTAAACAGATTTGTGAATAATGACGAAACTTAGCTATATTCTAATGCTAATTGCTGCAAAATGGAAACAGATAACAAATATACCTGATATTTCCTGATGAAAGAGGAGAGAGACTCTAATCTGTCTTTTGGTAGGTTCCATGTTTTCATAGCAGTAGAACACAATATTCTGTGGGCCTTGCAAAATCAGTCAAAATCCAGTAAAACAGCCAGGAGCGAAGGGGGTTGCTTCAGTGAAATTGCTGCCAGTGAATGACTTCATCAGTTAATCAAAAAAACAGTCTTTTAAAACAGTCAAATGATCTGCCTGTAATTCATTTTCATTGTTATAGGAGTTAAATAATGAATTGGTTATCAAGATTTTTTGCTGTCAACTATCGGAATCGGCACCCGCCTCAAAAAATCCAAAATGGTCGGGCCCTAATAAATACAAAATAATTCCATGAAAACCAATGCCGTATGTATGCTAATTACTGAGCGTGCCTCGTTGCGCCACGTGTCCACGTATTCTCACGGCGCTGTGCATATGTTGCGCCGCAGGTGTTCCGTTGCCTTCCCTCCTCGCTGGTGCGCAACATGTCCGAGCTGGAGCAGTACCAGTCCAAGCCCGGCCTGGCCCAGACCGACCTGGCCCGCGCTCAGGAGGAGCTGCGCAAGATCCGCGGCTTCCTGGTGCAGTTTCCTCTGGACTTCCTGTCGGAGCAGAACCTCATGCCTTCGGTCGGGAGCAAGGAAGCCATGGTGCCCACCGAGATATGGACGTAGGACTTTGACAAGCCGGATACTTGGACGCTATCTCACGCTCTGCAGGGTTATTAAGGTGGAACAACCCGTCAAAAGCATGATGGGATGACACTTCCTGAGAAGCTTATGTTTTAACGACGGGACCAGCTCTTTGTTTAAGTGCAACCCATATTATGCTGAGATGGCGACGCATGCGTAAGCGGATCGGATGCATTTGGTTGCGTATGTGCTGCTGGGACACCAACGGGGTGGGAACCTTGAGGATGAGATCGTTTAGCATCGCCCATCTGTCTCGTACGTATGGTTTAGAATTTGGTAGCGAAATCTCTAGGACTAATTTGCTTTGGGTGGAGCGCTGGAAATGGCCAAAATGGCTGCCTCAAACCAAAATGCCAGACTTTGTCTGTCTATTTGGACATG
Organism: Leptonotus elevatus; assembly: GCF_054856555.1. Lineage (NCBI taxonomy): Eukaryota > Metazoa > Chordata > Actinopteri > Syngnathiformes > Syngnathidae > Leptonotus > Leptonotus elevatus. The sequence goes on from NC_141252.1 coordinate 2,558,121, forward strand.
AGTTTATGAGACTTTTTTTTTTTTGTGGGTCTTCTCATGATAGACTTGCCTACCAAGTTTCATGTTGCTAGGCTGAATTTTGAAAAACATTCTAAAGGGTGCAATCTAGTGAATACGGCCACTATGAACTACAATGAAAAACGTTTGTCTTTTTGGACTTGGATTCTTGATACTTTTTTGTGGGTCTCTTCATGATAGACATGCCTGCCAACTTTCATGTTGCTAACCCAAACTGGCCTTCAGGCTGAATTTTTTAAACATTCTAAAAGGTGCAATCAAATGAATATGGCCACAATTAACCAAAATGGCGGACTTTGTGTCTTTTTGGGTATGGGTTCTTGAGACTTTTTTTGTGGGTCTCCTCATGATAGCCTTGCCTACCAAGTTTCATGTTTCTTAGTCGAACTGGCTTTGGGGCCTGAATAAAAAAATAAATAAAAACATTTGAAAGGGGGCAGTCAAGTAAATATGGCCACTATGAACCAAAATGACTGACTTCCGTGTATTTTTGGACTTGGTTTTCTTGAGACTTTTTTGTGGGTCTCCTCATGATAGACATGCCTGCCAAGTTTCATGTTGCCAGGCCAAACTGACCTTGGGACAGATTCTAAAAGGTGCAATCACGTGAATATGGCCACTTTCAACCAGAATAGAAGACTTCTGTGTCATTTTCAGCATGGGTTCTTGAGATTTTTTTTGGTGGGTCTACTCATGACAGACATGCTTACCAAGTTTTGTGTTTGGTTAAGGAACTGAATTTTTAAGAACATTTCTGAATCTAAATATGGTCACTTTGAACCAAAATGGCAGACTTTTTTTGTGGGTCTTCTCACAATTGGCATGCCTACCAAATTTCCTGTTGCTAAGTAAATCAGGCTGAATTGATTTTGAAGGACTCCGAGATATAAATGACCCTAAAATATCTGCTTCGAATCAAAATGGCCAACTTCCTGTATGTTTTCTGGCATGGGTTCATGAAACTTTTTTGTCGGTCTACTCATGATAGAAAGGCCTACCAAATTTCATGTTTTGAAGTGAAACTGTCTTCAGTGGCTGAATTTGCTTGAAATGGCAAAAATGACCTTAGCATGGCCGCTTCAAAACAAAATGGCCAACTCTTTGTCTTTTTGGACATGGGTTCTTGAGCCGTTTTTGTGGGTCTACTCGTGACACAACATGTCTACCGCATTTCACGTTGGCTAAGGGAAAGAAGCGTTTGGGGGCTGATTTTTTTTTCAAAAGCTTTCACGGACCACTGCAGAGTGAAGCCCCTTGAAAACATTGAGCGCATTGCTATTATTTGAGCCACTCTAAACAACAAGGTTGTATGTACTTTGCCCTATTTTATGACATCATATCTTGACGCGTCATCCTGCTGAAATGGGAAAGTAGCAACCCAGTCAGAAGAGACAATCTTTCCTCATGTAATTTCATGTTTTGCTCTGCAGGTGGTGCTGGTTTCTTACAAGACAGCTTGAACTCTTTTTGTTTTCGTTTTTTGGGTCAAAACTCCCCTTCAGACATTTTAGAAAATGCTCCCTTTTAATTGACCTATTTTATTGTTATTAATATTTGTATTAATTATTCTGTGGGAGGTAATTTTGTATTGAAACATAACATTTCATATCTGAATGATCGTTGCCCTCCTCCTACCTTCCAATGTGAAAGTTAAGAAGCACTCATGTTATTTTCTAATGTTAGCAAGTAGAATATAAATGTATAAATATATACGTGTGAAACAATAACATCTGCCTTGACGATGCTGGAAAGATAAGTTCACGTTTCGTACTGGTAATAATATCTTCTTACACTAAATGTTTCTTGACTGGGACCATGGACTTTTTAATGTTCCAACATCCTGTTTTGCCTTTTACTATTTTAACCCGTACTGTACTGTGCTGACCTGTCAGCTGCCTGGTATTTTTTTTTTAGTTTCTATGATGTAAAAACCACAACTGTATCTAAATTCTATCTATCGGTCTGCTCTTGGTGGTTTTGTACAGTCCCGTGTGTAATCTACTCAAACTCACTGGGCTTACTTTAAATGGTGAACCAATAAAAATGATCACTTGTTCACACCAATGACACTTTGCATGAGTGTGTCGCTGAGATTGTCAGAAAAATAATGATTGAATAGCTATTCAAAATATTTGAATGTTTATTCAATTCAAAGTTATTTGCAAAATAACAGACAACTGGAAGGAGCTAATTACATAAAACGTGGGTTAAATAAATAATTCAATGCATATTGTAAATACAATTTTTTTTAATACAAATATTTGCTGTGTATTTAACTGTAATTGACATTTAACCAAATTTGATCTAATAATCAATAAAGAAATGCAATTAAATGTTAATTTTAATATTTCAACCAAATTTGAAATTTGCAGAATTTTAATGAAACATTAAAAAGCTCAACAAATTTAAATAAATACAACAAAATAAAATTATTTTCTGAACTGATCTTTTATAATGCTAAAAAAAACAATTTAACACCAATTAACATACGATTAAATATTTAATTATAATTACAATTTCTAAACATTTACAGTTCTCATTATTATTATTATCAATATTACTACTACTACTACTACATTATTTTTATGACATGTCACGTGACACTTTCAAAGTGCGGGACTCCCTGCCGCGCGGGCCTCCCCCCCCCCCCCCATCGTGTCCCTCCCCCTACCCCATTTTAGCCCCTCCTTTTCCGCTCTCCATCCGCTCCCGCTGTCTGTCTGTCACCTCACACCGAGCGGCGGCGGCGGCGGCGGCGGCTGGCAGTCACACGCACACGCCGACCCGCACGGCGACACATCCGGGCTCGCTTTCGCCTCCGTCCCGCCGACATGAACCGGGAAGTCGTCGCCAACGTCCTCCCCTCGCTTTAGCCGGAGGTGACTCGCAAACGCCGGAAGAGACATTCAACGCCAGGACCGCCAGCATTTCCTTGGATCTTTTTTTTTTTTGGAATGTTTTGAATTTTTTATTTTTTTGTTTGTTTCTTTTGGTGTGACTTGAGTCCTCCCGTCATGGCGAGCGACTCCCCGGCTCGGAGTCTGGATGAAATCGACCTGTCTGCTTTGAGGGTGAGGCAGTCTACATTCTACTGTTACTACTTTGGGTGCACCTGACTCTGGAACCAGCAGGTGCAATAAGCCAATGTTGTGGACTATGCAAGTGCCCCATCTCCAACTTGAATTAGGAAAGTAGTACTCTACGGTATTGCACTTTATAAAGACATTCGTTACATCGCTTCAGTTCATTGCGCCCGCCTTAGCCACCAGAGGGCAGCATAATACACTAACGCAGACACAAAAGAAGAAGAATTTCACAACTACTGTGACTGTAATATATATCAGTTGCATAAAAGGTCATAAGATCGCGACTATCGATGCTAAGTGTTAGCTCGTCAATGGCGTTTTCCTGTTATGTGTTTGTGTAACGCTAGCTTGGTCATTCTAAAGGCAAAGCTGTGTGGTTTTAAATACACAATATGTACTTTTCTTTGTTTTTCATGTAGAGGGGAGGAGCCATAGCAGTAAACTGCATGACTGTGGACTTTTTAAACTAAGTTTGTTCGCTATTGCTCTTGTACAAGGTGGTGGTTAGCATGAATAACCGGCTATAAGAGCCGTCCCATTAAAGCAACACTAAGGAACTTTCAGTTTATGTTTATTACGGCGGCACCATATGGACAAAAGTGGTAATGTTATGCCTGAAGGAAGACTACATTTCCCATGAGGACAAGCGCATTTGTATTTTTTTGTGTGGCAGTGTTCCTACCATCCTCCTCGAAGTTGCTTAGTGCCAGTAAAAAGGATACAGACCACCTCAGGCCATGGCAAAGGTACCATTCAACTAGTTTTAAGTTATGAAAATATTTTATTAAGGTTGAAAAGTTCCTTACTGGTGCTACTTAAATCATATTATAGCGATGCCGAGGCATCAACCTTCCCAGCATGCTTTGCAGCGCTCATTGTAAATGCTGGGCGCGCTTTATTGTGAGCGTGTGATGTTTTTGATGATGACAAAAGAATGTCTCAGTTTAGCGCTAACATTAGCTTTTTGAATTTAGTGGCGGTTTAGGATGTTTTTAGTTGTTGATACAATTCTACAGAAAAATACACCAGTAGGCAAATTAGTGGAGGTTCACTGTCATGCTAATAGCTCTGAAAGCCCAACTATTAGCGTCACTGTTAGCGGTAACATTAGCGTCACTGTTTGCTTCCGACCTCACTCAACATTAATTTGCGACGTTAGCTCAAATGGTAGCTTCCCATGTTTAAGTCAAAACATTTGTTTCCAAAACTAAGAGGGTGTTAGCCTGGCATCTTCGGTCCTTACAGAAAGTGTGTAAAGATCTGTTTTCGAGTTATGAGCAAAGTTCTACAAGTAAATTTGATAGTAGGTGAATCAGTGGAGGTTCCGTGTACGCTAATAGCCCAACATTAGCTTCTGACGCTAGCTCTGTTAGCTTTCAATGTTAGCATTAATGTTTACTTGGTAAGGTGACTTTTGTTGTTAAAAATACATCAATCAGGAGGGGTTCACTGTAATGCTAATAGCAACATGCTAATGCGCTGACAAGCTGCTGTACATACATAAATAAGCTACCCGAGCTAAGGATAGAAGCTTGGATGTTTGGTTCTGACGCATAGGCTGGCTTTTTAAACCCAAATAACAACAACCCCCCCCTTGCTCCTACACACACTGTCAGATGAGTGTATAGTCATCCACTGACTAGACAGGAAGTAGGTCAGCTGGGTCTGACGAGGGGGGGTTGGCGGGTAGGCTATGATGGGAAGGGGGTTGTGCGGTTTTTGCTTCTGTTTCTGTCTGCGCTCAAAGATGCAAAGAAACCGAGTGGATTTTGGTGTTTGCTGTCAGTGTTTTTCAGTTCCTCATGTTTTTTTTTTTTGTTTTTGTTTTTTTAACCTAGCATGGTGGCCTACTGGTTAGAACACCCGCCTCACTATTCTAAGGTTCTGGGTTTGAATCTCAGACCCGACCTGGCCTCTATACATAGGCGTGTGCTTACAAGGGAGCGACGGTGCGTCGAGCGTTAACCTCGGGCGCCGGCCGTGCCGCGGAGGCCGCGGCGAGATGAGAGGCGACACCTCCGAGGTGTTTTGAGTTTCCTCCTTGCACGTTCCCGGGCGTTTGATTGAAGCGCACCTCGCTGCAACAGATGGCCCAGCAGTGGGCGGTTCGTCGGCACACTTTGAGCGCAAAGCAAAAATAATGAACCAAAAAAATATACTTTGGGGGATTATTTTAGAAAAATAATGGAAACACGATGGTCTTTTTTCAAGATGGCTTTATCTCCGACTTTCCATGTTTGGAGACCCTCGCCCGCCCTCCAACCGCCCTCTCAATGCCTGCTGCCCACTGAGGCCGCATTCCTCGGCCCCTCGCACCGCAGACGCCATGGTAACGGGGCCACGGCAGTGCCCGGGGGCTTACACAAGGCTTATTCATGAATGGTCTATATACTGTATGGAAGTCTGTCCCCTCGTCCTCCCTCCTTCTCACTCAGCTGTCTCATCTCCACTTGACCCATTTCTAACTCACTTCCCACCACTCAGTAATGGACCACCAGATTCTGGATCACCAACGCGGCCTACAAGTTGAAACAAAAAGCACATTGGCCTTAAAGATGACTTTTTCTCACTGACCAGCATGGAAGGAGTCTAAATTGTTTATTTGTATTTTAGAAAATGTTGACGTCAATATTACCCCCCCCCTTTTTTTTTTTTTACTGAAAATGAATATCGGCTTCAAATATCGGTTATCGGCCTACTCGACTAATATTTGTCATCGGTATCGGCCCTGAAAAAAACATTAGGGGTTAACATAAAGTCAGATTTTTTTCCCCCCTCCCACAAAAAGTGTATGGGAGGGGTAAAAACAGGGCTTCACAATTAATCAAATTATAATTGTGATCACGATGTTGGATGCCGTAATTAAATTGTCCTGATTGACGGCGATATTTACGTTTAAAATGTGGGATTGGGGCGTATCAAATCAAGCACTTTCCCAGCCAGCCACCAGGGGGCAGACACACGCTTAAGCCCTCATTAAGTTGCCGTAATAACAAGCGAGTGCAAACTGCTGAGTCGTCGCAAGAGAAGAAAAAAACAACAAAAATTGCAATCGCAATATTGAATGAATGAATGAATAAAATTTATTTTGATCAGTCGTAAAAGAAGAAAAAATATCACTCACAAGGTCCATCATAAAAAAAAGAAAACCTAAGCCTAATTCAAATGAATGCTTCAAAGTGATTTCATGACCCGAATGAGACCCGACGTGGCAGGCAAACGCTGTCATGCCACGTTTTCTTGTAAATGTGTGATTAAGACTCGACTCCCGCGCGATGAATAATGCAGCGGCGAGGTGTGGGCGGGATGTGCTGGGAATTTAGACTCGTGCCGCATCAATTTTGTGTTCTAAGTGCCGACCCAATAACCACCACGGACCCCCCGGCCCCGCCGCCACCATGACTGCCTCCATCTTCTCAAGGGTCTCTAATTGAATCCGCCCCACTTGTGTGTAATTCACTTTCCGGAGAGACCAACAAGTCGACGGACCGCGCGCGCTACAAAACAGACGAGAGGAGTGATGATAACACGTTGGAATATTTGGTGACCTGTTTGGTAGGCACAGGCCAAATGTTAAAGTTAGGTAAGAATTAGCGAGGCGGGATTAAGGTTATGTTGAGCAATGAAACTCACTCGCGTAAAGTGGCTTTTGCAAGAACAGCAGACTTGCACTCTAAAAACCATTATTCATAATGGCCTCTCCCTAATACCTCCCCGGGACAAATTTCCCTTTTTTACAGTAAAAAAAAAAAAAAGACGCATGTGTCTTTAACGTAAGGTTCAGGCTCACGTTTAAGTCATTCACTGCCATTGACGGTTATAGACGTCATATATTCATTTGAACTATTTCTATTAGTTTAACATTTTTTTTCCATTTTTGTTAACAAGAGTATGAAAACCTAGGATTTTTTATTCTACAGATATAAAATTTGTGATTAATCGCAAGTTAACTCGTGAAGTCATGCAATTAATTACGATTAAACATTTTAATCGCCTGACGCTCCTAATTTTTTATAATCTTTTCTTTAATCGTGTCAGGCGATTAAAATTTTTAATGTTAAACTAATAGAAATAGTTCAAATGAACTTTTGACGTCTATAGCCGTCAATGGCAGTGAATGAGTTGAGGAAGTCGGTCAGTTTCTGAGTAAAATTGTTCAACCTCAGGTGAGTTTGACTTTTAAGTTTCTGTTGTTTTCATATAAGACTCGACTGATATTTTTGGGTGATAAGTTGTGCGATAGTTTTTGCATCACTTTCAAATTTTTGTGCTAATGATGTTTTTTTGCGACTTATTCAGAGATATGACAAATGTTGGTCAAATTCCAAATTTGTCATTGTCAGAGGACTTCGATTTCTTCTGTTTTACTCTTCAAAATTAGACTTCCTAACAAAAAACAAGCACTAAAAAACAGTCGAGTTTTATACGACTTTTCCAGAAAATTTTGATTGGTTTTCGAGTTGTGTGATTTTTTGTTTTTAATTTTTGTGCCACTTTAGAATTTTTTTCTGAAAATTATAGTTAGTTTTCCGAATTACTTTTTTTTGCAGCTCTTCAGGCAGCTTTCTGGAAAAATATTGGTTGAATTCCGAACTATTCAACCTCAGTGGTGTTGCCATGTTTTCTGTTTGCAGTTTTTTTGACTAGCATTTGGTGAGAATTTTCTGAAAATTAGATTTTCAGCTCAATTGTAGCATCACATTTTTTTTTTTTTCAAATTTGGTCAGTCAACACGATTAATTTCTTGACAGGACTTTTGAGGACTATTTTTCACCCCAAAAGTTTTTCAATGGTTCTTCTGCTGTTTTCTTCAAAATAATCCTCAATACAAACACCAATGTAAACTTTTATGTTTTTTGCCACGTTTAATTTTCCGGAAAATTGGTAACGCGAGGTTTTGATGGACTTGACCGTCCCTCTCATGCCTATTTTTCTCTCTCCCGGTATTCAGTTTGTGTTATTTTCCGGCTTCTAATTCAAGCATTATTGAGCAGCGTGATTCACTGGTTGCCGCTGAGGTCATGTGACTGGTCATGTGACACTGGGGTAATGCACAATGAGAAACGGGTGGATGGGGGGTGGGAATATTCCAAAGTGAGAGGCCATTTGTGCGAGGGGCCTATGAAAGATAAATGACGCCCGGCCCGGGTTGTATTTTTATCAGTAGGCCCGAGGACACGTACTGTATGAAGTGGAGCAGCATCAAATGAAAAAAAGCAAAAGAAAAAGCACCGTTCTGCGTAGCCATTCCAAGGTTAATGTTCCAGACCAAAAATCCGTGATATAGTAATAATCTATTTACATGAATAGAGTGGACCCCCGTATACTCGGGTTTTCGCACATTTAGCAATTCCTCGTCCACTTCAAACGAACTGTCAACGGTTCTCGTGGAAAGCAAAATGGCTGTTGTTTGTGTACTTTAGAGATTAGTGCTATCGCGGAGACTGAGGTTGAAATCTTGTATGCTCTGATAGCGCTCTCAAAAGCAAACTAGCCAGATAGCGTCGGGTGAACACTTAGCTTGGGCGTACGTTTTGTGCTCCGAGGCGTCATGTGGGCGTGCACCGCGAGACAGAAGGGAGGATGTACTTGAGACCGGTTTGTCTTTTCTTGCGTTTAGGACGCTGTGTAGGGGAGACAAAGAAGAAAAAGGGAAAGGGAAGAAGAAAAAGGAAAGATCCCTGACAGCTTGGCAGTTCTGCTGAGGCCTGCACAAACCCGTGGAGACAAAAGTGAGGAGAGGAGCATTGGGAAGCAAAAGAGGAAGGGACAGTAAATCTTTCAAATAAACACGTGCAGATGCAAGCTAAATCACATCCAATACAACAATGCTGCAACAATTTAATATTTTTTTATGAATAGTCTCAATGGTATTAAAATATCCAATTAAGCCTTTGTTTGGCCAACAATAAGGATATTTAGTAATAAAAAAAAAATCATTTACTGTTATGAGATCATTTTAAAAAAGTAATTGAAATTTAACAAACATAAATGCTGTGAAATCATTTAAAAATATATTAATAATCATTTAGAAAAATATATGAATAAATAAATGTTTGGCGATTAATTAGGCGATTACAATTTTTAATCGCATGACTTCACTAGTTAACTCTTGATTACTTACAAATGTTATATATGTTCTAAATGTACAATAAAAAATTCTAGGTTTTCATACTCTTGTTAACAAAAGTGGAAAAAAAATGTTAAACTAATAGAAATAGTTTGAATGAATTTTTGACGTCTATAGCCGTCAATGGCAGTGAATGAGTTGATACGTAAATGCTTATGCAACGTATGTATTATGATAGTTGACTCTACAATAATCGTAAAGACTTTTGTGACTTATCTCGAGACATGACAAATATTTATTTTTACTTTCAGAGTCACATTTTGGTTTACAGTCGTCATTAAAACAATCCTTTGGCGTTTACGCAGTGATGGAAAAAACACTGTTTATTTAAAAAGAATGATTTTTTTTAAAACAACAGCAACAACAACAAAAAACTCTTAAATTGACGACCCCCGTGAATGAGAGCCTCAGATGGACTTGTGAAGGAAGCAGAGACCGAATACCAGCTATTGTTGGAATGCCGTAGCAACGTGCACCAGATTGGAAGGGGGAGGTGTGTATTTGCGTGTGTGTGTGTGTGTGTGTGCGTGTGTGTGTGCTGGTGGTGGTAGAGGCCGGAGGCGGTTCAATGAGTTTGTCATACTTTTGAGTCCAGTCTTGGCAACCTGTTGTTGTGTATTTAAGCCCTGGTAGCGTGTCATCTTTATTAAAAACGTGCACTCGTTTGCTATGCATACCAAACGTGTGACAGTAAGTGGATCGCGCGGCGGCTAGGCTAACACGCTACTGGCAACCATTGGAAAAAGCCTTTAGCTTAGCGTGTTGGCGTGCAAGCGCTTGGCTAATTAACTGGCAACTCCAGAGGAGCTGTAGGGACTTTGGAGTGGGGGGGGGGGGCTCTCTGGTCGTAAAGCAGGAATGAGAAATGTCTTCTTGTGCTCATGGAACTCGACGAGAAACCGACGACGCTTCGGTTTTTACGTCCCGGCTGGGACACGAGTGATTCAATACCGCAATGGAGGTGAATGGAATGGCGAAACACAAAAGATGTGTACTCTGTTTCCATGTCTTAGCTGTGGACGGACCTTAGTTAGGGCTTTAATCACCACCAATCGCTTCTTTTACTTGACTATCTACTTTGTTGTAGTGAGAAATAACAAAAATAAACATGCACGCTAATGTTAGCTGCACGCCTTGCTGTTCCTTAGCTCTGGTCGGACCATATTTCACCTTAAGTTGCCACCAATTGCCTCTATTACATAGCTACCCTCTGAACTAAAAAAAAAAAAAAAAAAAAAGCCGACATGCTAATGCTAGCATAACCTGTTCCCGAAATTGCCATCTTTTTTGTTGTGAAAAATAACAGAAGTAAGCACACCTGCTCCTGTGTATCAATCACCTCTTTCCCACTGTTTCCTAAAAGAGGGTTACCCCAAGTTGGCGCTTGTTCCCCTGCCTTAGCTCTAGAGTCCAGACTGGTTTTAGTGACCCTAAATCGTCACCAATCTTGTCTTTTCCATGTATGTCTGTTATTACTGTTAGAAGAGACCTGAACACCAATTGGCCCTTTTCCACAACTGTCGTTCCTGCAAATGACAAACAGAAACACTCACCTCATCTTTTTTCCCGTATCTTAGCTCTAAATTATTTTTGCCCTGAATCACCAGCAATCGCCTCTTTCTTTGTCAACCTTCAATTATTATTGCTGGGAAAGACAAACACAAAACAAACATTTAAACTTTTTTTTCAACCCGAGGAGACCTCACCACCAATCGGCCCTTTTCAGTGGCTCACCACCAATCGGCCCTTTTTTCCATGGCTCCCTTCTTCTGTGTCTTAGCTGTGGATGGAGCTTAGTTCACCCTACATGAGCACCAATCGCCTCTTTTCCACTGCTACCTACTATCGACCACAAGTTGAGCTTATTCCCGTACCTTCCCTAAATCGCCACCAATCACCCCTTTTACCTGTCTACCGATCGATAATGCTATTGCTGGGAATGACAAAACCGAAAACACATGCTACCATTTTTAAATAAAATCTGAGGAGGGACGACACCACCAGTCGACCCTGACAACATGAAAATGACTGCCAAACTTTTGAGACCCCCAATCTAATGGTCCTAATCGTGACGCAATGTTCTTGTCTGTCTTCCCAGGACCCCGCTGGTATATTTGAGCTTGTGGAGCTGGTGGGAAATGGCACCTACGGGCAAGTGTACAAGGTAAGACCATGTCCTTTGTGTGTGTGTCGGGCTGATAGGGGAAGTGTGGACGCGCAACACAGGAAGTGGCTGCGCTCAGCTGTTACCGTGTCGCAACGTCGCGGCGGTTCAAATCTGCTGCGTGGATGAAAGTCACAGCTCATTTACTGGCTGACATTCAGCGACTATGCATTACCCAGAGTGCCGATGGCAACAGCCTGTTAGCCCGTGTCCTCGCTTTCCTCCCATTGGCTGACTTGCGCTGTACCATAAAACGAGTCCGACGAGTCAATGTTGGAGCTGGAAGGACGAAATACTATCTAAGTGGTAACTGACACTGAAGTGGAATTTTTTTTCTTCCCTTTTTGACATTGAATACACTGGGTAGGAAAAAACATGTAATAACATTCATTAACTCATTCACTGCCATAAATGCATTTTCTAAAAAGATTATTAAAAATTTGGGGCAAGAGGCGATTACATTTTTAAATTGTAATTAATCGCATGACTTCACTAGTTAACTCACGATTAATCACAAATTTTATACCGGCTCTAAATGTACAATACATTTTTAACAAAAGTAGGGAAAAAATGTTAAACTAATAGAAATAGTTCAAATGAATTTTTGACGTCAATGGCAGTGAATGAATTACAAAAAAAAAAGAAGAAAATATAAAAAATTTGGGCCATCGGGCGATTAACTCATTCACTGCCCTTCACGTCAAAAATTCATTTTAACTATTTTTATTAGTATAACACTTTTTTCCCACTTTTGTTAACAAGAGTTTGAAAACCTAGAATTGTTTTATTGTATTAAAACCGATATAAAAATTGGGATTAATCGTGAGTTAACTAGGGAAGTCATGCGATTAATTACGATTTACACATTTTTTAAACAATCTTTTCTTTAAAAAAAAAAAGATTATTAAAAAAATATCATAAATTAGGGGCATCAGGCGTATAAAATTTGTAATCGTAATTAATCGCATGACTTCACTAGTTAACTCGCGATTAATCACAAATTTCATATCTGTTCTAAATGTACAATAAAAAAATTCTAGGTTTTCATACTCTTGTTAATAGAAGTGGGGAAAAAAATGTCAAACTATTAGAAATAGTTCAAATGATTTTTTTACGTTTATAGCCGTCAATGGCAGTGAATAAATTAATAATCTAAGATTGAATCCCCAAACTACATTGTCACCTTTCCACTCATTTCCTTTGCTTGATTGTTTATAGGACTAAATTATTGCGCAAACAAGCTGCAGATAAAAAAATACAAGCGGCGGCACTGGAGCAAAAAAAAGAAAAAAGAAAAGCAGTCTATTTTCAAAACGCTTACAAGGATCCGTCTCGGCCCCCATAAACCCGAAGAGGATCATCATCCTGTGAGCAGCTCAATCTGAGAGTGTGAGAAGATAAATTGACCTTCAGTCTGGCGGGTATTAGCCGAGTGGAACGCTGCCGCCGCTGAGCCATTTTTAGACGCTTTGTGTGTGAGAAAAGGAATATACTAGTTTTAATGATCTCAGTAGAGATCAATGGAATGTCTAAGTTGATGGAAGAGCCTTTGATTGGCTGGAAACACTACACTAGAAATCTGCCTGCAAAATTGATGTTTGAATTCTAATTCGTCTGTTTATTTTCCTAGACAGACACACGCGCGCTCGGCCTAAAAACGGGCGCGTCTTCATTTTCGTGCCATTGCTTTACTTGATTACTTAAATCAAAACCGAATTTCCTGATTCAGGTGGCTTTTCATTACACGATTATAAGGGCGGTTTCAGTTTTTTACGTGACGTTTGAGGCCCTGTAATGCGACGTAAATAGCTGCCATTATGTTTGCCTGCGAGTAAGAGATAGCAGCTATGTGCGTGTAGTTCAAAGATACGCATCTGCTCCTTTCCATTCCGCGCTCTCCGCACAAGCGTCTGATCTGAGATCATTTGAGCTTTCCTTCCTCATCCCCCGCTCTATCCATTCACCCCGCTATCAATAAGTAATCACATTTTTTTTCTTTTCCTTTTACCATTTTTGGGGGGGTTGAAACCTCCCTTGTGAGCAGTTCTTGAGGGAGCAGCCTGCGGGGCCTCACAGTGTGAACGTATGTACAGTATATAAATGGATGGATGGATTCCGCTGGCTGCTCTAAAAGGCCCGTAAATAGAGAACACGGGTAATGCTGAATAATTAAAGGCTTTCTCCATCTTGCGCTCTCCCGCTCGTACTTTCTCATCTCGTTTCTGCCGCAACACCTCGTAGTCAACGCCTTCTCACAAGAAAGGGAATCGCGCAAATGTTTCATCATGGGATGAATGTTCGGTGGTGGAGAAGCTACATTTTTCAATACGAATGTTATACGGAGTATGAAAGTCGCACTGAAAAAGGGGGGAGTACGACAAGATAATTTTCAGCTGTAAAAAGTTAGTATTTTGTCCAGAATTAATTGGATAACTACATTATTTTTTTATACAATTAATACCTTTATACAATTAATACCTTTAAAAACTAATTTTTTCCCCAAGTGCTGTTGACTTAAGATGACATCACCTGTGCTGAGGAAGTAGGTAACGACCAATCATGGCTCAGTTGTTTTCTGGGTTTGGTCAGCAAACTGGTGATAGCCATGATAGGTCGTTACCTACTTCCTCAGCACAGATGATGTCATCTTCAATTGACAGCAAGTGGAAAAAATTGTTTTTAAAGGTATTAATTCTACATGAAAAATAAAGTTATCAAATTAATTCTGGACAAAATATTAACTTTTTACTGCAGAAATGGCTCAGTGGGCCAAGTATCCCTTTAAGTTTTTTTTTAAGTTACAAACTTTATGGGAAAATAAAATATAGCAAGATTAGTCCTGATTTTTAAAGGTCAAAGTAAATCATTTTTTTGTTAAGAAAATAGTCTTTTTAAAACAGTTGTGTCTTGTAACGAGTATAGAAAATTGCCATATTGCCAAACTTTTTTAGAAAAAGTAATTTTATCACCCAAAAATATTTTGGGTGAAGAAAATAATTTTTAAATAAAAAAAAAGTATTTTTTATTTTTTTTTTGTCACAATCTTTTTTCGTTTAGAAAAATTTTAATTTACATTTTTTTTACCTACGTTTTTGAGAAAATAGTCATATTTTGTTACATATACTTAAGTCATATTTTGAGAGGACAAAAGTGTTTTTTGAGAAAATAGTAAAAAAAAAATTGTAAGAATTTTTTTTTTCATTTTCTTATAAATTTTTGGGGTGAAAAAATCATAATTTTTTGACCAGAAAATATTTATGTCAAGAAAATAGTTGTTTGTATTTATTTATTTAAAAAAAAACATTTTTAGAAATTGTTTATATATTTGTTCACATTTTTAAAGGGAAAATAGTCTGATTCTTCCACAACTTTGCGAGAATACTCTGCTCATGCGTTTTAGTCCAAAATGCCTTGAGTGGGTGAGAACAGAAGATGTGGCGATGGCCCGAAACGCAGTGCGACTCCCCCGGCAAAACGACTTATTGATCGGCTAATTGATTAATTAATTCCCGCGGGAAAAAGTCATCTTTTGCCCTTGATGGCTCCAAGGGCGAGTGGCGAGTGGCCAGCACGAGCGATCATGTCTGGCTGCCATGTAGGATGCCGCCTCTCACCTTAAGCCGCGTGCAAAATCATGTCGGCCTCTCGTGTGCCGGTCGTTTGCATATTTTGCACGCTTTCTTGACATGTTATGTGAGAGCGACAGGGTAGAAAGAACAGCTGTGTGTCCTCTATTTAGTGGCAGGAAGGTGATGTGTGCTCAGGTCTTTTTGAGCAAGAATCACGCTGGTCCACATTGGCAGTGATGAACAGAGAATTAATAGTATTGAATAACTAACGGTAGCCAAGAAGTAACAGTCATGAAGAAGTAGCAGTAACGAAGTAGTATTGAAAAAGTTACAGTAACAAGTACAGCATGAGCGCAAAAAGTAACAGTTGTGAACATTCTACAGTTTTTTCCAACAGTAGAATTTTGTTGTTGTTGTGAACTTTGAGTAGCAGCGGTGAAGATGTAACAGAAATAAAAAATAAAGGACACTCGTAAAAATGTAACATTAGTGCAGAAGTAACAGTAGCGAAGAAGTTAGAGTAATAAAGAACTAATAGTATTGTTGAAGTAACACCAGTGGGAAAAAAATAACACTGGCAAAGAAGTAACAGTAACAGTCATAAAAAAAGTAACATCGTCAGCAAAGACGTAACAGTGACAATAGGAAAGAAATTACAGTAGCGAAGAATTGGCAACAATAGCAATCACGCAACCGTAATGAAAACGACCAAAGACGCAACAGTAGTGGTAAAAGTTACAGTAAAGAAATAGTAACACTTGGGAATATGGTAAAGAAGTGACAGTAACGAAGAAGTAGCAACAATAGCAAACAAGTTACAGTAACAATAGCGAACACGTAACAATAACAAAGAACTTTGAGTGCCAATGAAGTCGTAGTAACAAAGCAAACAAAGAATGAAAATGTAACGGTAACAAAGAAGTTACAGTAATGAGGGCGCAGTAACGATAGCAAAGACGTCGGAATGTAACAGTCGGGAAAAAGGAACAGCAACAACAAAGGGTATCAGTCTGACTGATGTGTTCAATGTGTCATGTTTTTTTTTTTTTTTTTTTACACTTGTACTTCCTATACATGAATATGACAATACTCACGTCGAAAAATGCATCCATAAACAACACTTTTGTAATTAGATGCTGCCATCGAACACCGTTGGAATGGCAAGCAACAACTTCTTGTTGACAACAATCGCATCCGTCCGCCTCTTGAAGTCGACTGACACCGTGTCGTTTTCCCGCCCCCGCCCCGCTGTCGCGCTGTTCTTCCACACGTTGGCACACGCCTGAACACACACTTCAATCTCCCGAGTCCTTATGAATGAGCCCTGAACCGTGACCGAGGTGGATGCTGCTTGTTACCGTGGGAACGGCAGATGTGGCCGTTCCGCTGCGACACGCACGCACACGCGCGCACCTGGCAGCGCATTCATTAGCCTACATCCTCCCTGCCGCTGTTTTACCCAAGGCCACGCGCCCCACTTACCCACAATGCACTGCGCTGCCGTCACCCAGTCATTTGGCCGTGCCTGATGTCAACAAGGAGACCAGATCAAACATATTATTAATGGACCTTAAGTACGAGGGGTGGGAATCTTTGAATGTCTCGATTTTTGGGTGTGCGTTTCGATTCAGAATCGATTTTCGATTGAGAGCGATTTTTGATTTGATGGACTGATTTTTGCTCATGCTAATTAGTGCGCTTCTCGCGGCACTTTTATCACTCAAAAGAACGGCTCCACGCTGCAAAAAAACAACAACAACTTTTATTGGAATAACTTGATCGTGACTTTTTCCTTCTACTCTCTAATGTGGCTTAACAGTGTATCAGACCGCGTGGAACCACACTGCCCCTCAGTGGCCAAATCGGGCACAACATGAACAGCGCTCCCAATAAAAGCACACATAAACAAAGAGAAGACAATATAAAAATAATTGAGATAAAATCGATTTTGGGACATTTCAAATCGATTCTGAATCGTACTAAATGAGAATCGCGATTCTTATGAGAATCAATTTTTTTTTTGGCACACCTCTATTAACTAATGTTAGTTCTTTAGTTGAGTTCTTTCTTCTTATTTCTGTGGCGCTCTTATGGCTTCTTCACTCCAGTTTTTTTTCTTGTTTGCAACTCTAACTTCTTCCCAATCATGGCCAGGCGTCCCCATGCTAGCGCGTACGCAACTTGCAGCTCTGTTTCTCGCCCCGCTCACCTCCAATCTGTACCATAGAGTAGCAAGCAAGCCGACCCCTTATGTTTGACCTCCGGCGCCACGGGAGCGTGACGCCAGTTGCGGCGAAGACGACCACCGCGCTTTCGGCTTGCTCGCCGCCGCCCCCCTTTCCTCGTCTTCTCTCCGCTCTCCTCTCATTTGTCTATTTTGCCCGGCCTGGGTACGTGGGTACGACGGAGAAAGCGTTTTGTCATTATCTTCTGGCATCGGGGCAGGTTGACTCCAAGTGAGGGATAAGTGGATAAGTGGATGGGTCAGTTACTAAGTGAGTGAATTAGAGAGGGAGCGCACTTGTGACCCGCTGTGTGTAAACGAGTTAGCGAGTCAGTGATGCAGTACCTTGGTCGAACCGCGCTGGGAAAAGCACACGGGGATGTTATCCTAAAGCTAATTGCTCAAGTAGCTCATGTTAGCTTCTGTCACGTCTGCGTTACAGATACTTCTTTGGTACGGTTACATCTTCAACTGCTGTTACTTGTTCACGACATCCATCCGTCCATTATTACTACTTTATTTCGCCGTTGCCGTTTTTCCCTTTCTTGTTTCTCTTAACATCGTTGCTATGGTTACGATTCCCCTTCTGTTGTTTGTTAGCCACTGTTACTTCTTCGCTACTCATGTCCGCCTCATCGTTACATCTGAGCAGTTGTACTTCGCCACCACTGATGGTACTTGATTACTGTCATCTTCGCTACTGTTACTTCTTCACTACTCCTACTTTGCAGCGCTTGCTTGTTTGTTTGTGTTTTTCTCCTGTTACGTCTCGTTACATCTTTACGACTAGTACGTCTTCTTTGTAGCTTCATCATGGCTACTACGTTGCTACTATTACTTGTTCAGTACTCTTTCGTCGTTGCTACTATAACGCTTACTACTGTTGCATCTTTGCGAATTTGACTTCTCCACCCCTGTTGCTATTTATGACCGTTACTTTTTCTCTGCTGTAACTTTTTCACGACTCCGTCCTTTCTACTTTACTCCTTCGCTACTCTTTGTAACTGTTACTTGTTCATGGCTAGCACTACTACTGCTATTTCATTACTATGACTTTTTATCTGCTGTAATTTTTTTGCCCGCTTGCAAATTAAAGTCTACGTGATTGCGATTGATCATCGCTGCACCAAATCCTTCGCCGAGAGCTCAGATCAGCGCGTTTGTCTAACGCCGCAATTGCGCATCCGTCGGCTCGCTCATGATCTTGGCCGCGGCGAGCAGGCGCGGACGGCAAAGCAAGCGAGTCCGCATCACGGCCCGCTGACGGATTACGGTTTCGGGAGGCTTTCGCCGATAACGCAATTAACACATGCCGATTGCCGCACCTGTCGCCGTCAATAAAAAAAAAAAAAAGCCTCCGGACCTGCCTTTACACGCCGTCGCTTTCGTCTTCCTTCAAAGTCTCTTCTCGTCTTCCATATTGTCCACAGATCTCCTTTTTTGAACGCATCTCTTTCCCTCTCCTTCCCGTGAGCCGCCTCGGGCCGCCTCTTGTGTTTCCTTGGCGGTATTAGATTGGAATGGAGGCCTTTGTCACTTTTATTTACTGCCTCACTGATTCCACAGCAATGTGTGCGTGACTGTGTGTTTACTGGCTGTGTGCGTGCGTGTGCGTGCGTGTGTGCGTGTTGTTGGGGGAGATTGCGGGTGTCTTTAACTGCGGCGAGGTGTGCTCGCCACTTTGATTGCTCCCTTATTTCTTTGTGTTCCGTGAGGCAGAACTGTGTTTTTGGGCCATTCGTTTGCCGAAAGTGGCCGTAATTCCCAGCACCTGCTGCAAAGCATGATGGGAGTGAAGGTCAACGGAGTTCAGTATTGACGCTGCGGGGGTGAAGGCTGAAACATTGCTGTCACATCTCGGTTGCGCTCAGATGAGTTTTGGCCTGTTTTCCTGTCTAAGAATCGGATGAAAAGTCTACCTTACCTCGGCTGGTTGGGCTTTTGCGTTGGCAAGAGCGGACACGGCGAGCTCGCTCAAGATGCAAGTTGTTGATTTCATTGATAAGTGCCATAAAGAACATGTTTGTAAAGGACATTATTTCAAATTGACAATACAGAAAATGCATAAATTGATGATGATTCGGTTGCCGTTTTTTTTCCAATAACATGGAATGGATGGATTTCCAAGAGTCAATGTTTTACTTTGAAGAGAATCATTCGACTTAATGATGATACAATTTGAAAATATTTAATGTTAGTTTAAGGTTGTCCGAGGATTTCGACAATTTATGTTAAACGGGGTTTCAATGATTCATCTGTTATCAAAAGGATTATGGATTAGTTTGATAATCGATTACTTATCGATTAATGTGTTTCTGGTTTGAGTTTTGAGAATGTAGAGCGAGATAATGACAAAATCTAATATTTTTAGAGCTGAACAGTACTGTTTGGATTGTTTACACTTCTCCAGGAACTGCTAGGTACTTTTTCTTATACTACGTGTCACCCTAGACGCCGTAATTTTTTCATACCTACGTGGTCACTGCATTCATCAACATGTGATGCTACGTTTGTCTGAAGGGCTAGCCGACATTACCTAGCCTTGATGCTAATCAAATTGTCCAGATAGTCGTCATGCGTTGTCTTGGTTACTTGTTGTCTTTTTCCTCGGTTGGTCATAGCAAGCTAACTGCTACATCGAAAAATAATGCTAGCAACTGCATCATAACTCTGTAAACAATTAGCGCATAGCTAATGCAGTCTTATTGTGTTTCAGCTAACGACAAACGTTTTCACAGCTGAGTGCTAATAATTTGCCGATATACTAACGTTGCCATGTCAACAGGCCCCGCCCGAGTTTAGATGCCGTTGAGCAAATTTGGTCTCATGTTTTTGTTTGTATGCGTGGATTACCAGGATGGCACAGATTAGGATTAGGATTAGGATTAGGGCCTAACCCACTTCCTCTTCTTGACAAAGAGTTACTCGCTGACAGTTTAGCGAGCGTTCATTCATGTTTTTCCATTTTCTGGGTCATCGTGTGTAATCACGGACCTGAAGGAGGAAGTTTAGCATATCTCATGAGAATTCAATGTGTTTTGCTTTTTGTAACTCATTTTCTACACTTGGCTGTTAGGAATGTTGCCTGTATCGTTCATAAACGTTTAATGATGGTGACTGTGACGGATTAATCATATTTGAATGATTCTGACTGAAACTATTTTAGTATCTCAATTGCTATCCTGTAACTTTGTTGAAATCACTTCACAATGAGCAGCACTTTGTGAAATAGTGAACAATTGATCATAATATAAAAATGTTGTTCAATGTTTGTTGCCTCTCCCAGTTGAGTGCTAAACATCAAACCAAGAAAATTGTGCCGCAACCAAACAACAATGCCTTAAGAATGGCCCGCCATCTTAATGCTAACAAATAATGGAAAAAGCCATTGACATGATAATGCTAAGGTTTTAGTCGGATGCAGTGCATAGTGAACCGCAAAAACATGCCTAACCTATCAATCAATATTGACATTTTTAATGTAGTTCATCATTTAAATGTAGTATTGTTTGTAATTTATTGCAGTTTATTAACAACGATATAATAAAATATTAAATGAAATGCATTTTTAAATTTTTGGTCTACTAAGGTTTTTAGATTGATTTTATTTCCAGCAAATCAATTAACAAGTTATCAAATGAGATAAATTTATTAAAATATGACAATGAATACATTAATTTGAATGCAAACATTTCAAGAAAATGCCAGTACTTGTGGGCCAGATTAAAGATTAGAGCGTACTGTGTGTACCCACCACGGTGCCAACCACCAACCCGCCATTAAAAAAAATGTTTTTCCCGTAATCTGTCCCCTTGAAGGGGCTCATGTGGAAAAATGGAGTTCGAAGCCAGAATGGGAATAAACAAGTCAAAATTTCTCGCCGTACAAAAGTCAGTTCCCGTGCTTCCTCTTCTGTCTCCGTCCTTCCTTCCTGTCCTCTGCATCACCTCGCTTCCTATCCCATGCGAGGGCACCGGTCTTGTGTATGCATGTGCGTGCGAGTGTGTGTGCGTGTGCGCTTTAAGTTTCATGCACAGCCAACACTGTTGCTAAGCTACCACAGGAAGTGTCCTGCATAGTAAATGTGTCCTGGTGATGGTGTGTGTGTGTGCGTGCGTAATTGACTTGGCAAGGGCACGGACGGTCGTGCACATCAACAATCAAAACACACAATCTCACACACACCGACACACACACACACACACACTGATATCCAGCAGCAGGTTATATTAAGGCAGTGGCAGGAATCCCAGTCGCGCTGAAGTCAAGCCTCAAGCTGGAAACGATGAAGAAATCCTTCTTATATATGCGTGTGCGTGCGCGTCTACGTGCGAGCTATCCTTAACCTTCGGCTCACTATAGTGGCAGGACACGTCGTAAAAGTGAATCACCGCGCGCACGCACCCAAGTTCATCTTATGCATCCCATGGTGTGCGCGCACACACACACACACACACGTGCTACCACACTTCATCATTGTGACGCGTTCATGTACTTCTATGCAGTGGGTGTACAAATAAGGAATGAATTTCATACAAATAGAAGTAATACTGTGCATGTGACATATTGTACATAAGAATAACAAAACCCTAACCCTTTCCAGGCGAACCCCTGCTCGAGATTTTGTCCAATTGCTCCCACATTTTAGCCAAGTATATTAGACAGACGGACGATGCTGAATTGTGAAACATTTTAGTTTTCATCATGGCCTATTTTCTCAGATGAAAAAAAGCCATGATGAGGAAGGTGAAGGATTAAAAAAAAAAAAAAAAAAAAAAAGCTCCTGTAAGGGGGAGCACAGTATGGATTTGGAAAAAAAAAAAAAAACCTCAGCAAACAGGCGCACGTGAATACACAACAGAGAAACTGGAATACAAACACATGTGGGCGTGTATTGGGCGGGGAATGATGGAGCCCGTATGCACCGAGCAGGCGTTTGCAGCCATAAGCCGCCTCCCAGGCTGCTGCGCTGCAACAGAGGAAGCAACGGGAACGGATCCGTGGCGGGAAGGCATTGATACGGTTGTGCGAAGTGTGTCTGCGTGTGCGTCTGTATCCTCAGTAAGACCATGTCTGCCATCAAGTGGTGAACGGTGATATTACAACTTAAAACCATACATTGGAACCCCGCTATCCGTGGGGGATAGGAACCAGGCTTGCCCGTTAATAGGGAACATTTGAGATTGATTGACACCCTTTGAAATACACTGGAAATAAATATTTTTTTTACCTATAATATTCTACAAAAATTCTTAAAACTCCAATGTACATTTTCCAATAAAAATGGGGGCTGGCACGGAAAAAAACAAAATAAATAATGAAAAAAATAAGATATTGGAAAGAAAATCTCCAAATGGTTCCAAATTGTGAGCATTTGGGGTTCCACTCCAGTAGAAGAAAAAGAAAATGAATCTAGGGCCCACTCAGATTTTGCCCCATTGCAAGCCATTTTGATTTGTGCTGTCACGACCGAATATTTTTAGAATTGATTCAATCTATCGATTTTTCTAAATCTAAACAGGTTCATTTAAAATTTGCATTAAAGTGTATTACCAAAGCATTTCCCCCCCTGATTACTGCTTCAGGGTTTTAATTTGTGCCAGAGGTGGCATCACCCTGACTATGATGGGTGACTACCGATGCCAACCAGGAAATGGGCGTGTGCAACGGTGGCTCCATGATCTGTTTCTTCTTTGGTACATTAAAGTAAAAAAGAAAAAGAAAAAGAAAGCCGTTTCTTCCTCAGTTGTCGCTTCAGGTCTTTCCAGTGCACTGCCGTTTGATATAGCGCCTCCATAATGGCGCAACACTGCAACTGCAGTTAAAATGCACAGCTGGAGCGCTGTGTTGAGCGATATCAGTGGCTCGGGCTGGAGGTGGCCGCCTCTGAATGTTGTACACAGGAAAAACCTTGTGTTTATTAACTCATTCACTGCCATTAATTCATAAAAAAAAAAGATTATGAAAAAATTCGGGGTGTGAGGCGATTAAAATCTTTAATCGAAATTTAGCGCATGACTTCACTAGTTAACTCGTGATTAATCACAAATTTGATGTCGGTTCTAAATGTACAATATTTTTTTCCTAGGTTTTCATACTCTTTTTAACAACAGTGGAAAAAAAATGTTGAATAGAAATTGTTCAAATTAATTTTTGACGTTCATAACCGTCAATGGCAGTGAATGAATTAAAAAAAAATATATATATTTATTTCGGGGCGTCAAGCGATTACAATTTTTAATCTTAATTAATCGCATGACTTTACTAGTTAACTCACGATTAATGACAAATTTTATATCTGTTCTAAATGTACAATAAAAAAATTCTAGGTTTTCATACTCGTGTGAACAAAAGTGGGGGAAAAAACTTAAACTGATAGAAATAGTTCAAATGAACTTTTGACGTTAATGAGTTAACCTTTGATTGGTGGTTATTTTATAATTCGTATTCAATTGAACAATTTTTCATCAAAAAATGGCTCCAAACGATTACTCGATAATTGAAATAGTTGTCGATCAATTTGCTAATCAACGACTCGTTGGTTAATCGATTCGTTTCGACAGCTCTAATTCCGAGCCATGCGTTCTAGACAAACGGCCAACGCGAAATTGTGAAACCATTTGAGTTTTTGTCATTGCATGTGTGAGTGCCTCCATTTCTCCTTTGACTCTCGCGGTATCGACTGTTGCGTGACGCGGTGGCCCGGAGGCTGATTGGATATCAGTTTGCTATCAGTTTGCTGTCTGCTTCACAAGCGCGACCATCCGAGCGGAACGCACATTTCCAATTGGCCGCGTTATCGCGCTAATACACCTGGCCTGCCGGCCCCGCCGTTGCATTTGGGGCCGTTTTTGTGCGACTGGCATGTTTTCCTCCCGACATTTGATCAACAATAGATTCAAGAACGTGAAGTTGATGACGATGACGACGGCACCGCAGGGTGGAAGCAGCTGCGTGTGTTTTTGTTTTGCCAGTCTGCACATGAGCAGTCACAATAGGAGATGGACGCCACGCCTCGCCTCGCCTCGCGTCACATCTGCTCGTCGCACCCGGAGCCCCAAGGTTGTTTTGCAGGAATTAGCGTACGCCGGGACGCAATAAGAGCGGCTGGAAATACGAGCGAGGCGTTTAAGGGGATGAGAGCTCGCGATAATGAAAGGCATAAAGAGGGGTTAAGAGGGTTGGAAAACGAGAGGGAGTCAGCGGGATAAGAGCGAGCGGGGAAAATTTTGCAGATTTAGGTCAGAGACTCAGTCGCAAACAGGCGAAGGAGGACGAGGATGAGCAGCAAAGCCACTTGCACTGAATGGGACCACAAATGGACAATATTAATACTGCATGCTATCACTTTTTCATTATGTGTCTTTATTGAGGCTACACATCCCACATTTTTCATTATTACATTTAAATGCATTTTAAATCATTTAATTATTATTTATTTATTTATTTATTCATTTGCTCCCAAAAATGTAGAAATGCGTTCTATTTTAAATATTACCAGTGTCCCTAAGACGTGTTTATACGTTTTTGTTTTTTTTTTAAATACAGAAGGCTTTGATGCAGCCTCTGAACTGAAGAAAACGGTTGAAGCAATGATAGTTATTACAAACACAACCAGCAGGTGGCAGCAGAGTATAAGAGATCAACCAGGGCCATGTTGAAACAAGCTCTTCCCCCCCACTGTTTTTAAACAGATTTGTGAATAATTTGATCAACTTAGCTATATTCTAATGCTAATTGCTGCAGACCGGAAAGAGATAGAAATATACTTTTTGATGAAAGAATAGACTCAAATTTTTTTTTTGTTAGGGTTTTCTAGCAATAAAACACAATATTCTGTGGGCCTCGCAAAATCTGTCAAAATCCAGTAAAACAGCCGAGAGCGAAGGGGGTTGCTTCAGGGAAAATGTCTGGGAGTGAATGAGGTAATAAAACCAAAAATATTTCATTGAAATTCATTCAGTAATTCACTGCCATGGACATTTATATTCATCAATTCGGAATCTAACCGTTCACTGCCATCGACGAGATATCAAGTTTGTAAACAGCTGTAATGACAAAGTGATCCCTGCAGATGGCGCAGTTTCGTCGCGTTGGACTTGAGATCAGCGCAACTTTTGAGTACAAGATAAAGATGAGGGTTTGAATTTCATCTTGTGTTATCAATCGTTGGAAGTCCAAAAAAAACAAAAACAGAAAACAGCTTTTGTTTTTTGATTATGACACTACAACAATTGGCCAAAATAATCGGCCAAATTGTTTTGTTTTTGTATTCATTAAAAAAAGTTTAAGCCAAAAAGCAATTATGCATTTTTTAATAAAATTAATCGGTATCAATAATCAGTATTTTTTTCTGCCAAAAATCGGTATCTGCATTGTCGGCCCAAAGAAATCCGTTTTGGTTGGGCCCGACAGGAACGCAGATACCTTTTCAGACGTGGCTGCTTCTGCTTCTGTTCAATTCCATGCACACAAGTGCAGGTATCGCAATGACAAAAATCATGTCAAGTCATATCCGGGCGACGGGTTTGCGCGAAGGGAGACAATTTGCTGGCGATCCAAACGAAGCGGGCTCGGCCTTGGCGGAGGCCGGCGCCCCGGCGAGTATCATCCTTGTTCCATCTGGCACCAAGCGATGTGAATTTCGAGCCAGGCAACGCTGGCAGCAGATCACCTTGCGTGCAGCTCTTGATTTAGCAGGTCTGAAGGTCACGCGGAGGACGTGTCCTGGTCGAAGGTTTGGACGGATACAGTTTTATTTACCAGAATTCACAAGTCTGTGTGCTTCCAAGTTCTTTGAAGACTAAACTTTGATGTTCATTAGGTTCACTGAAGACTGTAAATTAGTCCTGATAAGGATTTTCATTTGGTTTACAAGAGACTAAAAAAAGGGTGCGAGTCAAGCGAGATCCGACCGCTAAGAGGGCGCGATTCCTTTTGTCGGCCGCCAACAAAGCCGGCCCTTGTGCCCGTGGAATTGGGGCAGTCTGATCTTAATGAGCAATTCTTGCTCAGATTTTCCTCTCGCAAGATTCTTTTAGCGTGAGAACGAGAGCCATCAAAATCCTTCTTGCTTTGCTTGGTACCCGATTGTTCTTCCTGACAATGAATCGTCATCATCTTGACTATTCTCTGCCAGTTTGGACGTTTTTAGAACCTGCTTACCTTTTCCAATGCTACCAATGATCAGTATGATCAGTCCTTCTTACTTCCTGGACAACCCTATAGGGGGCGCTACAGACTTTTTTTTTTTTTTTACTTGTGTATGACTTACTGACAAAATATACAATTTTAGGGAGCAGTGTTCGCTGCTCAGGCCCTAATAAAATAAAATAATAAAAATAATAAAACAAATAAATATATATAAAATAAAAATAATAGTAATAATAAATATAAATGTAATGACAATTTGATAGAGATAGACAGCGCCGATATTGGGCATTTTGACGATTATCGGTATTGGCCTTTTTTTTCCAAATCTGATGGCCGATAAAAGGTAAAGATAAAACCATTTTCATCTCAGAGAACTATTTATTTAAAATTTCAGTGAACTTCATGAGACGCTGCTGACCCTGGGAACTTTCTGAACTTTTTATTTTTGTTCAACATTAAAACAACGAAATGTGTTTTCAGGTTCCATTTAACTCCATTTAACTGATAACCTTGGGAGCTCCCTGAACTTTTTTTTTTTTTTTAGAAATTTAAAATGAAGTATATTGTCATTTACCAACAAAGTCAAGCTTGCCATTTGTATTGACGTCAATATCCCCCCCCCCCCCCCCTTTTTACTGAAAATGAATATCGACTGCTAATAATCGTTCTCGGTATCAGCCCTGAAAAAAACATCGGTCTATCTCTCAAATGTAACCAATAAAAATCACACATTTTCCTTGAATCGTCAACAGAATTATCTTTAAAAAAAACTACTTTGGTTTTCATTCATACAGAGCTAAGAAAAAATTCGAAAAGCTACGTCTGCCGCAGCAGCCATTTCCTCTTTCTATGAATGACTATCTAAACATTAGAGCATTTCAACGTGCTGCTCTTTTAACCGGGGCAGCCAGCACCCTCTGCTTTGGCTCGTTGTCACAGTGACCCTTCGGTGGAAGCCCCCAGGGGGCGCTTTGGAGTCAGACCTCCCACAGTGCCATATGCTTGTGAGCAATTCCTCCAGTACCAGAAACTCTCCACCATATTGCGTAATTTTATTCTGCCAAACAAAAAAACCCAAAAAAATCATATCAGCTGGGCCCTAGTCGACTGTACACCACAACAAAAGCGACAAATCAATGCTAATCAATTCAATCCAGATGAGGCAAGTGAGGCATTTTGTGGTTTTAGCATCTTTAGCCTCATTAGCTTCATCAGCATTTGACCCCCTTCAGCTTGCAGCAACCACCAAGCCCCCCCCCCCCCCCCCCCCCCGGGGCTTCTGGGTCGCCTCGATAAGGCGCCACGATACCTCTGGCCCACTTCTTGCAGTCATTTTCCACAGGCTGAGCGATCAAATCAGAAGCGTCACAACATCCCGTTGACCTCGTCAGCATCATATGGATCTTGCTCAGGGTTATAATATTTTCATAACTTAAGTTATTTTTATTTTGTATTTAGTTTTCAGAGTGTCCGTTTTTTAAAATTAGTTTTAGTTTTATTCGATTGAAATAATTGCCAGATTAAAATGATGGACATTTTTGCTATGATTATATTTATTTTGAGTTAGACTTAGACTTAGACTTTGATTCCTTTGGGATGACTCCCTTTGGGAAATTTACATTTCCAGCAGCAATAAGAGCAAATAGGCATGCAGACAGGAAGAGCATCACACAGATGAAGAAAAATGAAAAATAAAAAATTTACAAAATTACAACCAAAAAAAAGTTAGTTTTCATTTTTTTTAAGCATTATTTTTATTTCATTTAATTAACAAAAATGTTTTTTTTTTTTTTAGTTTTAGTTAATTTGTCCGTTTTTGTTAACCTAAAAAAAGCTTGATCCTGGTGAAAATATGTGTATTTCAGGGTTCTAATCACTCACTCGCGCCTAATTGAAAGTTTGAAAAAATTAGCCCCCAGCACTCGTTTCACCGAAAAGATCGACGCGAAATTTGGTAGGTTAACGTGACAATCATAACAGTCGCACAAATTCTCTGTGAGTCACTTTCAAAATTAAAAACAAAGTCGGACATTTTGGGTTGAAGCAGCCATTTTGGGCAAGTTCCACGACTCTTGGCGAAGTTGTACTACCGAATATGCCCGATTGGAACCAAGTACCCAAGACAAATTTAAAAAATTATAATTTGCTTCAAAAATGGGTCAGATTTTTTTTTTTTTAACCTGACACCAATTTCACAGATCTAAAACTGCCGGACACGTCTCTGACACGGAGTCTGTCCTTTTGGTTTAAAAAATTCTACATTCACAAACTCCTGCTTATAAATTCCCACAAATGATCTCCATTTTTTTTTGCTTCCTGTCTTTCTGCAGGGTCGCCATGTCAAGACCGGGCAGCTGGCAGCCATCAAGGTCATGGATGTCACCGGGGTAAGCAACACCCCCCCCCCCCCACACACACACACAGCGCCAAGTCCCACGATTATACCACCGTGTCATCTAATTAAGAGCGATGAGTCAGTAGCAGCGAAGAAAATGAGGACAGGCCTATCGCCATGGTAATATTAGCTGCTGGTATCGGGGCAGCAGTGTGGTCTCAGGCGTGTCTGCAGAGCGGGAGAGTGGGATCTCAGCTATATTTAGAGGCTACACCCACGACTCAGCGCAACAATGAAACAGCGAAGGAAAGCATTTTCACACAGAGAGAGCCTGCGAAAATGGCCGGGGTCAGAGCTGTCACGGGAGCTGTGGTGTTTATTCATTCACCTGCGCATTTTAGACAGAACCCAGCAAATTTTAGCAGACCGACAAATATTTCAGCAGAAGTGTAAAATGGGCTTAATATGGGCCACAACGGTAGACGTGTGCTCTTTACACGAAACCCAGTGAAGGTGGGGTAACAGAAAACGACCATCTTGAGCATCTTTCACACAGAAATCCTGCAAAATTGCTGTTTTGGCATCCAAAAATGTCAAGATGATACTTTGAAGTAGTGCAAAGTTATAGTTTAAAAAGTCGTGGTAAAGAGTCATTAACTGCCATTGACGGCTATAGACATCAAAAATTAATTTTAACAATTTTTATTAGTTTAGTAAAAAAAAATCCCACTTTTGTTAAAAAGAGGTTGAAAATCTAGATTTTTTTTAAATTGTATTAAAACAGATATAAAAATTGGGATTAATCGGGAGTGTGAAGTCATGCGATTAATTACGACTAAAAATTGTAATCGCCTGAAAAAAGTTTACAATTATTTATATATTTTTTTAATTAGGGGCAACAGGCGATTCAAATTTGTATCGCATGACTTCACTAGTTAACTCACGATTAATCCCAATTTTCATATCTGTTTTAATACAATTTAAAAAATCGAGGTTTTCATACTCTTGTTAACAAAAATGGAAAAAAAAATGTTAAATAGAAATAGTTCAAATGAATTTTTGACATCTATAGCCGTCAATGGCAGCGAATGAGTTAAGATGGCCACTTGTGTTATTTACTGCTGCAAAATGCTTAATTGTTGCTTTTTGCTTTCCCTGTGTGTGTTTGCGTGCTTCAGGATGAAGAAGAGGAGATCAAAGCGGAAATCAACATGCTGAAGAAGTACAGCCACCACCGCAACATCGCTACCTACTACGGCGCGTTCATCAAGAAGAACCCCCCGGGAATCGACGACCAGCTATGGGTGCGGTGTTTTTACTCAACTGCAGAGGGAAAGGGCGGGAGGGAGGAGTTGTTACACAAAATAATCATCCCTGGTACAATGTTTTTTTTTTTTTGTTTTTTTTTACTCATTCACTGCCATTGACGGTTATAGATGTCAAAAATTAATTTAAACTATTTATATTATCCACTTTCGTTAACAAGACTATGAAAACATATAATTTTTTTATTGTACATTTAGAACAGATATAAAATTTGTGATTAATCAGGAGTTAACTAGTGAAGTCATGCGATTAATTCCGATTAAAAATTTTAATCACATGACGCCCCTAATTTTTAAATAATCTTTTTTTTTTTTACATCGCATCAGGCGATTACATTTTTTTTATTGTAGTTAATCACTAATTTTATATCTGTTCTAAATGTACAATAATTTTTTTTCTAGGTTTTCATACTCTTGTTAGCAAAAGTGGAAACAAATGTTAAACTAATAAAAAATTGTCTATAGCCATCAATGGCAGTGAATGAGTTAATTAAGAATGAAGATAGAAAGAAAATGGGTGGAATGAAGGTGGAAGGATGTGTGAAACGACAGAAGGGTGAATGATGGGAAGAAGAAAGGAAGAAAAGGGAGCAAGGACAGGAAAGGAAGGAAGGAAGGACGGAGGCAAAGATGGACAGAAGAAAGGATGGAAGAAAGGAAGGAAATGAAAAGTGTAGCTAAGGGATGAAGGGGGGGAAGGAAGGGGTAGTATGAAAGAATGGAAGGAATGATAGAAGGAATAGAGGAAGGAAAGAAGGTAGGAGTTGGAAGTAAAAAAAAGAAGGGCGGAAAGATGAGAGAGAGGACAAAGAAGGAAGGAAAAAAGGACATGAAAGGAAGGAAGGAAGAAGGAGGGAAGGAAATATAGAAGGAAGGAAGGATGGATAGTTGGAAGGAGCAAAGGAAGGAAGGAAAGAAGGGAATGGGTGGAAGGATGGATCGAAAGAAAGAAAAAAGGATGGCATGAAATGATTTTGTGTCATCCATCCATCTCACAATAAAAAAAAAAAGGGTCATTTCCTAATGAGGTGTTTATTTTCACCCCCGTTGAGGTACGTCGTCTATTGAAGGAAAATGTGCTAAGATGCTTATCTTCTTATTGAACGTGTTCCCACGCCACTTGTGGCTCGAGATCGGCGTATGTGTGTAAACAAGGCGAGTCATGAGCCATTAATGCTAACAAAAATGTGACGCTAAACTCGCCCAATGGGTTGGAAAAACAACGGGCGACCTGTTGGCCTCAATCACTTATTGACCAACTATAAAATTCAGTGTGCTTGAATTGAGGCTGTGGGAAAAGCCAAGGAGGCATCATTTAGTTTCACGAGCGCTAACGTAACAACATGAGCTGCTAGCCGGATAGCAGAATTTTTGTCCGGCATGTTAATGTTAGCTGCTAGCCAGATAATATAATTTTTGTCTGGTATGCTAATGTTAGGTGCTAGTCAGATAATAGAATTTTGGTCTGCTATGCTAATGTTAGCTGCTAGCCAAATAATAGTATTTTTGTCTGGCATGTTAATGTTAGATGCTAGCCAGATAATAGAATTTCTGTCTGTCATGCTAGCGTTAGCTGCCAGCCACATGAGAGAATTATTTTTCTGGTATGCTAATGTTAGCTGCTAGCCAAATAATATAATTTTTGTCTTGACATGTTAATGTTAGCTGCTAGCAAGATAATATAATTTTTGTCTGGCATGCTAGCGTTTGCTGCCAGACAAATAATGGAATTTTTGTCTGATATGCTAATGTTAGCTGCTAGCCAGATATTAGAATTTAGGTGTTGTTGACTTATTTGTGTGTTTTTGTTGTTGTTGTTCTTTGCTTTAAAGTGCTTTATAAATAAAGTTGTCAGTTGAGTAGATGTGTTTCTTTGTCGCATCTCCTTTGTTTGCGTCACGTGCTATTGTTATTTCATTCTATGATGACAAATCAGGCGATGTAATCCACCTTGCTATTTTACACAGCTGGTCATGGAGTTCTGCGGCGCCGGCTCGGTGACGGATCTGATCAAGAACACCAAGGGCAACTCCCTGAAAGAGGAGTGGACGGCCTACATCTGCCGAGAGATCCTCAGGGTGAGCGTCATTCGTATTTCATCGCCGTACCTCTCGTAATTGACGGCGAGCGGCGCGCGTCCCGCGACGCCCTGATGCTCATCTCGCCCGTTTGTGCTGAGGGCAGCGCTATCGCCGCAGCATCTCGTCTCGTTATTGAGGCTCAGGCAGCGGCCGTTTCCTTCCTTTTCTTCCTCTCCTGTCTCCGCTTCTGCTTCCTTTTTTTACCTCCTTTATGCCGTCCTTACTGATATTTTTTTGGGTTCCTCGTTTTTGCTTTCGTGTTTTAAGGCATTTTGGCTGCATCATTTCTATGTCTATTAGTGAAGATGTGTTTGTTGCTAGAAGGCTGATGCACATTTTATAAAAAAAATAAACGCCTCACCTGGAATAAATGACAAATGGCCGTGATTACCTTTCCTGTTTTTTTTACTGTTGCAGTAAGACATATTTAATGTAACATAATGTGGCATCAGTATAGCCTTCATTCAACAAATCATTTAACACATGTGTGCCTTAAGGATGTGAAACGTCAAGAAATAAACGCCACACCTCAAATAATTTTATCTCCTTCAGGGGAAAAAAGTAACTGGTGGCTTTAATTACCCTAAACTTTAGTAACAAGAAAGTTTATCTTTTGTATGTGCAATATATATTTAATTTCCCCCAAAAATGCAAACCTTCACACTGTGCACATAAAAAAACGCCTCACTGCGAATAAATAAAAATGTAAGGCTGACATTTAAGTTGGATTAAAAAAAAAAAAGTTGGATTTTAAAGCGCTACACTATGTGCCGCCAAATATTTCAACTTTGACTCAAAACTAATGCTTACATTTGTATTTATAAAAAACAAAAAGTGTGTACTACTAATGATAATCAAATTAATCAATAAATGATTTGCATTAACTCATTAGTTATAATTATAGTTCTAAAAATGCATGCAGTTGAGTCATGTCATACCCGCAGCTGCTATGTGAGGGAGAAAAAAAAACGCTAATTACAAATCTGAGACTACTTTCCTTTTTGGAGGCGACAAGATTAACCAAATCAGTCATGGCGTAATTAAAAAAAAAAAAAGGCTTTTATTGAGTTGCCGGTCGTCGACACAAGGACGTGAGATCGTCTTGAAAATGAGGCTCTTTCCGTTTGGCTCGTGGCTCTGGCATCCTTCACAGATTGTGTGTTTGCGTGTGTTTACGTGTGTGTGTGTTTACGTGTGTGTGTGTGTGTGTTCAGGGCCTGACTCATCTCCATCAGCACAAGGTCATCCACCGAGACATCAAGGGACAGAACGTCCTGCTGACAGAGAACGCCGAGGTCAAGCTAGGTGGGTGCCGTCACGTAAAGAGCCACTCGGCGAAACGGCCCCGCCGATTGGACGGGCCTGAAGTGTAAGCCTTACAACAATTGTGTGCGCGTGCGCCGAATCCTTGCCAACTTATGGCTTACGGACATTTACGACGCACGTTTGCAATGACACTGGGCACATTCTTTCATTTTTACTTCCCCGCTGTAAAAAGCAAATAAACAGTTAAACGGGCTATTAATCCGGTTTATGGATTAATTCCACTTTATGAGTCAGGACGGTTTTGGTTCTGTTTGATATCATTATTTTTTTTAACGTGTCCGTCGCTGCATTTAGTGTCTTTTCTGAACCCGTTTATATGTTGCAAAAGAAGTGATTTATCAACGCGTAAGACTTTTTTTGGACCCGCCTTCTCCCCGCAGTGGACTTTGG
Source organism: Leptonotus elevatus (assembly GCF_054856555.1). Classification (NCBI taxonomy): domain Eukaryota; kingdom Metazoa; phylum Chordata; class Actinopteri; order Syngnathiformes; family Syngnathidae; genus Leptonotus; species Leptonotus elevatus. The sequence continues at coordinate 2,591,922 of NC_141252.1, forward strand.
CGTTTCGGCCCAGCTGGACCGCACGGTGGGAAGGAGGAACACGTTTATCGGGACGCCATATTGGATGGCGCCGGAGGTGATCGCCTGCGACGAGAACCCCGAAGCAACGTACGACTTCAAGGTGCTTAACCTGAACAACCTTGCGCAGGATGCGCTTCTTGCCTTGAAGGTCACCTGGTATAACGGTTTGGTCTCGTTGCAGAGCGATTTATGGTCACTGGGCATTACGGCCATCGAGATGGCTGAAGGAGCTCCGCGTAAGTGCCCTCCCTTTTATAAGCGCATACATTTTTTATATTGGGTAGACAAGTGTCCTCTTAGCCTGATGTTCTTTTTTTTTTTTTTAAGAATTTAGTTGGATTTTTGCACACGCAAAAAGATTACTTACATTTTTAAAAGGTGCCAGGAATGAGAAGATTGCTCTAAAATCAGCCATTGAACTCATTTGCTCCCCAAAACATATACATATAATTTTAAATATGACCATGCTCCCAAAGACGTATTTATATGTTTAAATTAGTTTTTTGATGTTTCTTTTTTTATGCTCGAGCATACAGAAGGCTTTGATGCAGCCTCTAAACTGGAGAGAATGGCAATGGCAGTGGTAGTTATTACAAAAACGGCCAGCAGGTGGCATCAGAGTATAAGAGATCAACCAGGGCCATGTTGCAAAAAGCTCTTTTCCCCACAACAGATTTGTGAATAATAATGAAACTTAGCTATATTCTAAAAAAAAAAAAATGGAAGCAGATACAAATGTACTTTTTTTTTTAGTGATGAAAGACCAAACTTATTTTTATAGCAATAGAACACAATATTCTATGGGCCTTGCGAAATCAGTCAAAATGGGAGCGAAGGGGGTTGCTTCAGTGAAAATGGCTGGGGGTGAACGAGTTAATAATTTTTTTTTTTTTATCATAATAATTTGGAATGAGATTGCCCAGTTTCTCAGTCATGTTTTTTAAAGTGATTCTGGAATGTGATTACTCTAAACTAAGATGGTCTAGAATGAGAGTATTCTAAAATAAGACTTATTCTAAAGGGACTCTGAAATGACATTAGGGAGTCTGGAATGAGAAGATTGATCTAAAATCAGTCATTTGCTAAAAGGAGTTCGGAATAAGAAGATTGCACTCAAGTCAGTATTTTGGAATGACATTACTCAAAAATCTGTCATTTTTAAAGGACTCTGGAATGAGTGTCTAAAATCAACAACAACAAAAATCCACATTGATTCAAACAAATCGGTGGGAGTCTGTTTTTTTCAAGAGCTTAGTGGGATTTTTTGCGCACACGCAAAAAGATTATCCAACGCACTGCTGTTTCATGTGTGTGACCCCGCAGCGCTGTGTGACATGCACCCCATGAGAGCCCTCTTCCTCATCCCGCGAAATCCCGCGCCCCGCCTCAAGTCAAAGAAATGGTGAGAAATTAAGCGAACGACCGCATCACACTTTCAATATATTGGCTTCTCGCGCAGCCAATTAAGGTCACCAAAATGACAATCTTACTTGATGATGAAACGTCCGTCGAACTCCCAATGCAGTACAATGGCCGTGCGAACACTCCAGAGCATTATAGCAAAAAAACTGCCTTTGTTGTCACGGCGGCGTTGGTGGTCAGGTCCAAAAAGTTCCAGTTGTTCATCGAGAGCTGTCTGGTGAAGAGCCACGGCCAGAGGCCCAGCACGGAGCAGCTCCTCAAGCACCCGTTCATCAGGGACCTGCCCAACGAGAGGCAAGTCCGCATCCAGCTCAAGGACCACATCGACCGCACCAAGAAGAAGCGAGGCGAGAGGGGTGAGCTCGAACTGCACTTTTTTTTTTTTTCCTTTTAGGAAAGTGCAACATTGAAGGTTTGTCTTCTTTTTATGGAATGGAATACGGAGTGATGGCTCAAAAAAAAAAAAAAAATCAATGACAAATCTGGAATTAAATGAGTCGAAAAGTCACTTTCTAAAGGTAGGATTGAATGAGATTACTTTTAAGATTAAGATGACAAAAATGACTCGGGATGCCCAGTAATGCTATGTTCAACCGATACAGATAAACCAGATTCAGAAAGTGCCGATGTCGATAACCGATAAGTCAGCCGATAAATGTTTGCAAAATTCACTTGAATACAAATATGCTTTTGAGTCCTACTATAACGCTAACGTGGACAAATACACGTAAACATTGTGTAAAGCACCACGAAGCTCAATTTGCTGCTTCAACTCATTTTGAGTTTGCCAAAACAAAACAGCCGTGTTTAAAAAAAAAAAAATGCTAACATTTCTTTATCTGTTTGACGTCAAATTAGTCGATAATTGCCGATAATTATCGGCCACCGATATTATCGTGCATCCCTAAAAATGACTCACCTTGAAATGAGTGATTTTGCCAAGCGAGTCTGGCATAAGATTACTCTAAAATCGGATTTCTTGCCTTCTTTCAAATAATCTCGAAGGAGAAGATTGCTCTAAAAATCTATCACTTTCTGGAGGAAATCAAGAAATTTTCAGAAGTGACTCTGGATTTAGGTCTGTCTTTTTTTTAAGGAAGTCTGGAATGTGGCGATGACTGTAAAATCAGTGATTAGTTTTTTCCCAAGCGAATCAAATTTTCTTTAAAAATCTGTCGTTTTCTAAAGAGAATCTGGAACGAGATTACTCTCAAAATCAGTCGTCTTTTTTGAGGGAATCCGAAATGAAGAGCTCGCCTTAAAATCGGCCATTGTGACGTCTAGAGTCTGGAACGACATCACTCTAAAATGATCAATCATACTTGGAGTCTGGAACGAGAATTGCTCTAAAATCAGTTTGATGAGATACTCGACAAAGTATTGTGGAAAGATTGATTTTGTAGTTCAGCGTAAAATCGTTTAAAAACAACTCATGAGGTTTTTCGGTACCAAAATGTATTATTCACAATCTTGTTTTTAAGACTCATTGCAGCAGCGTCGCCCCGAGGACGACGTTGTACACTCCCACTATTGTCGCACAGTAAACATCCAGTGACAGACCTCAGTTCCGCTTCCAAGGCGGCCACTGACGGCCTCGCCACACACGCTCCCGCTGCGTCATTACCAAGCAGATGAATCGCTTCGCGACACAAGCGCCGCAGGCCCAGTGATGATGTATAGAAACTTTTTTTTTTTTGCAGACATTTATTTTTCTCCTCTTTTGCTCTAGGCGCACTTTTGACTGAAATGCGTTCAAGCGCCTGTTTTCTGCCTCTGTGAAACAAAGACAGAAAATGGGACTAAAACGACGTGGATATTAACTCGTTTGCTCCCAAAAACATATAAATACGTTCTATTTTAAATATTACCATGGTGCCCAAAAAATTGATTTAAAAAGTTGAAACAATGGTAGTTATTACACAAACGGCCAGCAGGTGGCAGCAGAGTATAAGAGATCAACCAGGGCCATATTGAAACAAGCTCTTCACCCCACTGTTTTAAACAGGTTTGTGAATAATGATGAAACTTAGCTATATTCTAATGCTAATTGCCGCAAAAACGCAAACAGATAGAAATATACTTTTGATTCCTGATGAAAGAAGAAACTAATCTTTCTTTTGGTAGGTTCCATATTTTTCTAGCAATAGGACACAATATTCTGCGGGCCTTGCAGAATCAGTCAAAATCCAGTAAAACAGCCGGGAGCGAAGGGGGTTGCTTCAGTGAAAATGGCTGGGGAGTGAATGAGTTAAATAAATTATGGACGAAAATAGAAAAAAACATTTGAAAAGAATTAGAGCGGTCAAGCGATTCAATTGTTCTAATCAAATAATCACATCTTAGAATTTTGATTCATCACAATTAATTGCTTAATTATGAAGGCTTTTTAATCAAAAATGTTTGCCCGCCAAATTCAAAGAGCCATATTATTTTATGAGGACGTCTTCAAAAGGATCATCTGCGCTCAGAATTAATAGTGTGATAATAATTTGCGTTTTTAATACATGATCAATGCGATCATTTTTTGTGATTAATGAATTAGTTAACACTTTAACTTTGACAGCACTAAAAAAAAAAAAAGAATATGAAAAATGCGTCGATATTAGCGGAAAAATCCGTGCAACTTGGGGACATGTTGAATGATGTCAACGTCCTCTGCTCTTCACGCTGACACATTTTGAGCTTTGTACTCCCAAAGTGGCTCAAGGTGCAAAAGAAGGTTTGAGTTGAGCGAGGATTGGGAAATGCCGGAAGCGAGCTGAGTTTCAACCACGAGCGCGTGAAAAGAAGACAGCTTTGATCTCTGCAGGTAACTCTTTATATTCCGCGTGTGTCCCTAATGTATCAGACGAGACCGAGTACGAATACAGCGGCAGCGAGGAAGAGGACGATGAAAGAGACACGGGCGAACCCAGGTCAGCGCCGGCCGACACTGAAAAAACGTACCGACACTTTTCCTGAAGCTTTCCTCGCCGTTTCATCGCCTCGTCTTCTCCGCTTATAAGCTCCATCATCAACATCCCCGGCGAGTCGACCCTGCGCCGCGACTTCCTGCGCCTGCAGCTGGCCAATAAGGAGCGCTCGGAGGCGCAGCGGCGGCAGCAGCTGGAGCAGCAGCAGAACGAGGAGCACAAGCGCCTGCTGCTGGCCGAGAGGCAGAAGCGCATCGAGGAGCAGAAGGAGCAGCGGCGGCGGCTGGAAGAGGTTCGTTAGCGGGGGAGGCTTGTATGACTTGTAGCTTGAGGTCGATGAATCGACTTTTTTACCTGGCTTCTATTAAGGACTCAACGATTTTGAAAATCGTTATCATTATTATTATTATTATTAAAAACAATAAAACGGGTCTCCTGGTGTTCGGTTTAGGTGAACGGTATGAGATTTTTTCTAATAGGTTTTCTGGTGCGCTAACAAATACACGCACGCACGCACGCACGCACGCACGCACATACACATACTCACCCACACACACACACACACACAAAAAAAAAAAAAAAATATATATATAAAAAAAAAAAAAAAAATAATAATAATAAAAGAGCAATGATGATGACATTTCCGAATGAACAATACTGAGCTCTTAAAAAAAATAAAAAAATAAAAATAAAAAAATAAATAAAACCTACTGACCGGCCAAAATGAAGCACTAATTAAAAAAATATAGTTTTTTTTCCCAAATCGCACCCTTAGCCCAAGTGGTCTTTTTCTAAAGTCTTTGCCCCCTCGTCCCCCCCCATCCCCCACCCCCCCCTCCACAGCAGCAGCAGCGCGAGCGCGAGCTGAGGAAACAGCACGAAAGGGAGCAGAGGAGACGTTACGAGGAAATGGAGCAGCTCCGTAGAGAGGAGGAACGCCGGCACGCCGAAAGAGAACAGGTTCGGATCCAGCACTATTATAGGAAATATATCTCTCAAGTTTCTTCCACTCCCGTGTGGCCGATGTAGTGATTTCACTTATAGCCACCCGCATGTAAATTGGGCAATAAATGAATACGTAAGACCCCTCTCTAGGGTTGTCACGACAGGTTAATCACCCCGCCCCGTTGGTTCTGGGCATCGCGGAAATACTATTTTAATTATGATTGATTGTAGTTTGGAGGCGACTTAACTGAGTCAGTCATTTCCCAGCCCTACCCCCTCTCGGTCGCGGGTTCCGGGTTTGCCGTCTCACTATTTTGCAGATTATTATTATTTTTTATACGGTATATCACTATTTTTTCTGCCTCCCATTTACCACGAGAAGGTGGCACACAAAATGTAAACGAAGTTTGAAAACAGGAAGTATTTCAAGCTCAGCCTAATTTTTGCTGAACATTATAGAATGTGAAATCCTCCTGCTTTTTACGCCTACAGAAAGCGATGGCTGTAGGTTCCTTTTAAAATGTACATATGGGCATGATTATTGATACATATTGTGATACAAGTTTGTTATTTCACATAACTTTTTGCATTTTATGTTACTCTTGCTCTCTCAATAAATGATGTGCCATAAATGCAAAAAAATGCTTGGCGCAGCAAAGCTTGCCCGCCTCTGTCCCTGTTCCAGACCATCTCCACCTCCTCCACTTGCCACCTTGGCTGTCTGCGTGCGTCCAGATGTCACTAACACTAACATTTCTCAACATTGCTCCTATTTTTTTCCCCCTCGCACGCTGCTCAGGAGTATATCCGTAGACAGCTGGAAGAGGAGCAGAGGCAGTTAGAGATTCTCCAGCAACAGCTTCTACAGGAACAGGCGCTACTGCTGGTAACCTGGCTCAATGTTTACATGTCCAGTGAAGCATCCTTCAGAGGGTTTTGCACTTTTTTTTTTGCTCTACTTTTTGAGTGCCTCTACCTCAAGACCAAACATTTTATTATGGAGATGTTCTGTCGTGACATATTGTCTACCATGATCCCGCATTCCTCTTCCACAAAAAGTTCCGGTTTTGGGATGTGTTTATTTCACATTGGGAACGGATAAGGTAGTGATTTCCGGCCACTGTGTACCGTGGGAAATTATCCACTTTAACGTAATTGGCCCAAAAAGTAAAATTTACTTACTGCAAGTAATATATTTCGTCTATCGATGCCAGCAAACAAGGACTGCCGAACAATGAAATCTTCTTCTAATACATGGTAGAAGGTAGAATTAACCCTTTAATTCATAGAATAAAACGATTACTTTGGCGCCATCTTGCGGAATCATGGTGTTGTCGTTCGTTTTAATTCAGTGATGGATTTTGTGGACTGCATTCGCGAAAACTGAATGCATCAATTTTGACCTCAGTTGGCGTTGCTTCCTTCTCCTCTGTGGCTTCGTTCATCCGCTCATTCCCCTTCGGAAGTTTGGCTTTCATACGACTAACCTTTCCTCTGGTTTACTTCCCGCCAAGGAGTACAAGCGCAAGCAGGTGGAAGAGCAGCGGCAGGCCGAGCGTCTGCAGAGGCAACTCCAGCAGGAGAGGGCCTACCTGGTGTCGCTGCAGCAACAGCAACAGGAGGGGCGGCAGGCGGAGAAGAAACGGCTCTACCACTTCAAAGATGTCGCTAATCCGAATGACAAGCCAGCCTGGGCTAAAGAGGTATGTGATAAAAAAAATATTTAAAAAAGCCTGATATGTGCAGCAACATTTCTTTGGGCAGACATAAAACAACAATTTTGGAAATAAGAACCGTACATAAGCCACAAGATGGCCAAGTCACACACTGCTGTGGGATGGCACTCCACTCTTTAACCAGGAGTCGGAACGTATTATTTAACTATAATCTACTACGAGCTCAATTAAAATAGATTTTTGACATCTATAGCTGTCAATGGCAATGAATGAGTTAAAAAAAAAAAGTCTAAATGGATTTTTGACTTCTATAACCGTCAATGGCAATGAATGAGTATTTTAAAAAATGTATATCGATTTTTGACATCCGTAGCTGTCAATGGCAATGAATGAGTTAAAAAAAAAAAAATCTAAATAGATTTTTTTACGTCTATAGCCGTCAATGGCAATGAATGAGTATTAAAAAAATAATAATCTAAATAGATTTTTTACGTCTATAGCTGTCAATGGCAATGAATGAGTTAAAAAAAAAAGTCTAAATGGATTTTTGACTTCTATAACCGTCAATGGCAATGAATGAGTATTTTAAAAAATGTATATCGATTTTTGACGTCTGTAGGTGTCAATGGCAATGAATGAGTTAAAAAAAATAATAATCTAAATAGATTTTTTACGTCTATAGCTGTCAATGGCAATGAATGAGTATTAAAAAAATAATAATCTAAATAGATTTTTTACGTCTATAGCCGTCAATGGCAATGAATGAGTATTAAAAAAATAATAATAATTTATTTTTTACGTCTATAGCCGTCAATGGCAATGAATGAGTATTAAAAAAATAATAATCGAAATAGATTTTTTACGTCTATAGCTGTCAATGGCAATGAATGAGTTAAAAAAAAAAAAAAGTCTAAATGGATTTTTGACTTCTATAACCGTCAATGGCAATGAATGAGTATTTTAAAAAATGTATATCGATTTTTGACATCCGTAGCTGTCAATGGCAATGAATGAGTTAAAAAAAAAAAAATCTAAATAGATTTTTTTACGTCTATAGCCGTCAATGGCAATGAATGAGTATTAAAAAAATAATAATCTAAATAGATTTTTTACGTCTATAGCTGTCAATGGCAATGAATGAGTTAAAAAAAAAAGTCTAAATGGATTTTTGACTTCTATAACCGTCAATGGCAATGAATGAGTATTTTAAAAAATGTATATCGATTTTTGACGTCTGTAGGTGTCAATGGCAATGAATGAGTTAAAAAAAATAATAATCTAAATAGATTTTTTACGTCTATAGCTGTCAATGGCAATGAATGAGTATTAAAAAAATAATAATCTAAATAGATTTTTTACGTCTATAGCCGTCAATGGCAATGAATGAGTATTAAAAAAATAATAATAATTTATTTTTTACGTCTATAGCCGTCAATGGCAATGAATGAGTATTAAAAAAATAATAATCGAAATAGATTTTTTACGTCTATAGCTGTCAATGGCAATGAATGAGTTAAAAAAAAAAAAAAGTCTAAATGGATTTTTGACTTCTATAACCGTCAATGGCAATGAATGAGTATTTTAAAAAATGTATATCGATTTTTGACGTCCATAGGTGTCAATGGCAATGAATGAGTTAAAAAAAAAAAAAATCTTAATAGATTTTTTTACGTCTATAGCCGTCAATGGCAATGAATGAGTATTAAAAAAATAATAATCGAAAAAGATTTTTTACGTCTATAGCTGTCAATGGCAATGAATGAGTTAAAAAAAAAAAGTCTAAATGGATTTTTGACTTCTATAACCGTCAATGGCAATGAATGAGTATTTTAAAAAACGTATATCGATTTTTGACGTCCGTAGCTGTCAATGGCAATGAATGAGTTAAAAAAAAAAAAAATAATCTAGATTTTTTTACGTCTATAGCCGTCAATGGCAATGAATGAGTATTAAAAAAATAATAATCTAAATAGATTTTTTACGTCTATAGCCGTCAATGCCAATGAATGAGTATTAAAAAAAAAAATAATAATTTATTTTTTACGTCTATAGCCGTCAATGGCAATGAATGAGTATTAAAAAAATAATAATAATTAATTTTTTACGTCCATAGCCGTCAATGGCAATGAAAGAGTAAAAAAAAAGAAAAAAATGGAGGGGCCATACAAGGTCACACACTGCTATGGGCTAGCATTTATTCTTTTAGAACCGCAGTAGCGTGTGATGGCTACAACCAAGTCTAAACTGATAGCTGCCAAACATTTCAGAACCTTTTCCAATCCAATCCACTTTATTTCTATAGCACATTTTATAAACACGCATTTCCAAAGTGTTGTACACTATTATACACATGTATCAAGTAGAACTAACTATAAAAATAAAAACAATCAATAAAATAATAAAATACAACAGGTAAAATAAAAAAGAATAGATTAAAATAATTAAAAATAAATAAAACATAAAAAGACCCCAAGGGACCCCAAATTCACGCTGAACTCAAAGCCAAGGAATAAAAGTGGGACTTAAGACGAGACTTCAAACACTCCACTGTGGAAGCGGTTCGAAACGCGGAGAGGCAGATTGTTCCTTTTGTTTGACGCTATAACACCAAGTGGCCTTCTCTTTATCCTAACAATCGTCACCAACAGGAGAACCGTTGGCGTCCTCAGGAAATCCGGCACTCAAGCCCTGAATTGTGTGTACTTTGTTCATTTTCTCGCTCTGACTTTGACTCCCAGGTGCCGCAGCAAGCGCAGGTTCAACGCGGTAACCCGCCCCGCTCTAACCTGCGCCATCATCAGTCATTCAACCAGCCACCTTCGTCCTCGTCCCCGGCCTCCCACCACGGCCAACCCCGAGCCCAAACCCCTAGACGCACGCCGTCCGTCGGCGCCCAGGTCCTCTCCGGCCACGCCCCCCAGATCCGCATTGCGCTCGACCCCGGGGAGCCCCTCGACCCGGGGCTCAAGCAGGAGATAAGTCAGCAGGTCAGAGAGTTGAGAGCTCAGAGGAAGCGCAGCCCGACCGCGGTAAAGGAAGACAGTAAGGCGCCTCCGCACAAGGAGCCCCGTAACACCGAGAAAGAACCTTGCGGTGCCGCGGGGGTCCGACAGTCCAAAGCTGCCTCAGACCCTCGAGACCGCCAGAAAGAAAAGTCCCCAGGCAGGCCCCTCTCTGCGCCCAATCACGCTGACATCTCCGATGTTGTTACTAAGGCCCCCGCGCAGGTCCAAAAACTGGTTAGTGCTCGCCGCCGCTGCAGCTCGTACGCTCAACCTCCGCCGTAGAATAGATGTAGACGTAGAACCCGGAATGTCGTCGACTTTTTAAGTTACTTTTCTTTAAAGTTGGTTCTGAGGATCAGAGAAGATCGTCTTTTAGTGTAGTGTGAGTAAAGTCTCAAGTTGGTGACGGGCAAGTGGTCCGCTGAGACCCCTTTTCACGAAAACTTTTCAGACATTTCTCTTTGGTCTTTTTAGTGTCGTGATATTCTTTCTCATTTTAACGAGAGGAAAAAATCTTTTGTGCGCCATGCCAGGAAAACGCACACTAGGGTTTATTTTATCCACCATTTTTAAATTTAGTCTCAGCTTTAGTCCACTTTCAATCACGCTTGTTAGTTTTTTTTTTATCACAGTTAGTCAACCTCATCCCGTTTTTATTTAGTCCATTTTTAAGTGACTATAAATCCAGCATCTTAGTCTTCATTTTAGTGCGAAAAAATATGATTTTATTTGTCTAGTTTTAGTCAGGACAAGCATTTAACCTCACAATTTTTTCTGTCAACAGATTATGTTGAACATTTCGGATCTAAAACCATTTCACATGAATTTTTCTCTCCGCTTTTTGATGACTTCACACACAATTACAGTATATCAACAAATGGCTGTCTATGGCTCAATGCTACAAGAAAGTAAATTAGCCAGCATAAATTAGCCATCATAAATTAGCGGTCAAATTAACATTATAGTTATGACGTTATAGCCGTTGGATTAATTTTACATTATAACTATAATTTACTTTTTTCTTTTTTTTTACTTTTTCACCGTGAATCCACCTCCTGTTTGTGCATGTTGCACTTGCTAGCTGCAGATTTTGAAAGGGGGCGTGTCGTCGTCTCACGCGACAGATTAGCAGAGACAAGATTTTACAAAATCAAATCATTTTCATCTCATTTTTGCTCATGAAATAAATCCATAGTTTTTAGTTCCAGTTTTTATCAAGTGAAGTACATTTTCGTCTCGTCTTAATTAGTCGCCGAAAATGCATTCTGATTTAGTCCCACTTATTGTTTATTAATGAGGGTTTTAGTCTAATTTTAGCCCGGTGAAAAATGTGTGTTGACGAAATTATTTTTGTCTCGTTTTCATTGACGAAATTAACACTTAACGCACACAAAACGTTTTCTCCTCACGCGCACTCTTTTCTCTTGTAGGTGACGACGCTAAAAATCTGCCATTTTCTTCCCCTTGTAGTTCCTTCCTCATCACTACTAAAAAGATGTCGCCGTCTTCTTCTTTCACTTCTTGCTCGCTGTAGTCGTGACTCATGAATAAGAAGCCGCATGCATACTTTAGTTGGGACGACCTAAATCATAATCTTCAATAATCCCCCAATAGATTATGAGCTCATGAGGATTTGCCCAAAAAATCCTCCAAAGGGGATCGTTCTCATCGCGCATGCAACATGACCCAGGGGGTTCTCGAAAAGAAACTGCAGAGCCATGACTGAGAAATTCTCATTTCATCGCGAGAGCTTCTGCCAGTTGGCAGACAAGACAAGACCTTCATTGCACATAAAACGTTTGGTCAAAATCCAAAATTGTGGATCTGATTTGTAGAGTTTCACGCTTTGTGGAGAGTAAATTGTAAATTGCCAAAATAGGCCCTAAAATGGCCGCTTTTTTTTATGTTACATACATGCTTGGAGGGCTGAATGAAGTTTTTGGGGCAAAAGCCCAAATCACAATAAAATGGCCACTTCAAACCAACGTGGCAAACTTCCTGTTTTTTATGCAAATGATTTCTTGAAGCATTTTGTGAGTCCACTCATGATGAATATGGCTACCAAATTCCTTGTTGCTTTGGTTTTATGGCCAGTCTTTAAACTTGGGTGCCATATTCCGCACCAAACGCAATGAACAAAGTCAATTATTTTGCAAGTTAGCGTCGGACAAATATCTGGTATTTGTGGTTGAAATTTGGTTGCCTTCGAACAAAATTTGTAGGACAAAACTGACGGAACACTGGTAATGATAAAAAAAATATATACGGCTAAAATGGCTGCTTCCAACCAGAATTGCTGACTCTCTGTAGCTTTTCGAGCATGGCTTCTTGAGACTTTTTTTGTGGGTCAAGTCATGAAAGATATATCTGCAAAAAAATCATGTTGCCAAATAACACTGTCTTCGCTTAATTTGTTTTCGAAGGACTCCTCGAAATACACGAAATGACCTTAAATTAAAATGACTTCATCCATCTTTTCGGGCATGAGTTGAGACTTTTTTTTTTTGTAGGTCTACTCATCATAGACATAAATTTGATGCAACGAACTGAAACTGGCTTCAGGGGCCGAAGTCCCCCCTCCCCCCAACTTGCACGTTTTATCACGTGCTGGGATATGAGTGACGGTCGTGTGTGTGCGTGTGCGTGTGCGTGTGTGTGTGCATGTGTCAGGTGGAGGAGAGGTCGAAGATGAACAGACAAAGCTCTCCGGCAATGCAGCCCAAAGTGTCGAACCGGATCTCCGAACCTTCCCTCCCTCCCCGATCCGAGTCCTTCAGCAGCAGCGGTGGCATGCAGGCCGCCCGAACTCCACCCACCCACCGTCCCGTCGAACCCCAGGTGTGTGTGTGTGGGTGTGCGGAAGGAACACTTGTGCCTTGAAAATTAACCTTACGACCTCTCCTTTTTGGATGCAGGACGATACAGAATATTTACATTGATGTTGTGTATTCATGGTGTGCCTTAACATATGCCAGCCCGCAGTCTCCTCTTGGATAAAATGTGTTTTCTAATGTCGACTTAAAACAAACCGGCTGCTCCCTGGTTACCCTGTTACTGTTACCTTACCTCTGGATGTGACAGTATTAAAATCCACATTAGCCAATTTGCTGCATTGCTTTGCTTTCTCACTGTCCTTAGTCTCCCCTCGGATAAAATGTGATAATAGGTAATCGAAGACTAGTCACACATATGGTAAAACTGTATTAGCGTGTTGCTGTGCCTTAGCCTCAGATGCTAGTTTCATACTCCACAGTCTCCACTTTGCTGCAGCACTCCGTGCCCCGAGTCTCCTCTCAGATAAGCGGTGTCGCCGTAGGAGAACTTCGCTGCAGTTTCTCATTCCAACTGATGTGTTCATTGTGGCGCGATTTTCGCAGTGGTTTTGAAGTGAAAACCAAGCATAGATTTAAGCCGTCTTTGTTCCTGGCTCAAGACTTAAGGCAAGTTCTTGTTCCTGACACTTTAGCGAAATCATTGTTCCCGACAAGTGACTTAGATGAAGCTCTTGTTCTTATAAGTCATTGATCCTTAACACCATAGGTGTCAAACACCGGCCCTCGAGGGCCGCAGTCCTGCAGGTTTTAGATGTTTCCCTTCTCTAACACAGCTGATATAAGATCAGCTCATCAGCAAGCTCTGCATAAGCCTGCTATCGATTAGTGTTGTTCCGATACCGTTTTTTTGGCCCCCGATTTTACCCAGCTATGCAGTATCAGCCAATGCCGATACCGAAGTTTATTTTTTTTTCTCAACATGAAGTAGCTGTCCTGCCATTGGTTTAGAGCAGAGGTGGGCATCGAGGGCCGTAGTCCTGCAGGTTTTGCATGTTGCCCTTCTCCAACACAGCTGATATATTATCAGCTCATCAGCAAGCTCTGCATAAGCCTGATAACGATCCTGTTGATTAGAATCAGCTTGTGTTAGAAGTAAGAAACCTCCAAAACCTGCAGGACTCCGACCCTCGAGGACCGAGATTGCCCACCTGTGGTTTAGAGCATTCAAGGGCCAATAGGATATTTTTGCTCGGCATGCAGTGAACATGTCACACATCAGTGAATGTTGTGCACGAGCATGACACAAGATGCTCCAGTATCGGTATCGGAACAATACTAATAATCAGCTTGTGTTGGAAGAGGGAAACCTCCAAAACCTGCAGGACTGTTTGACACCTGCGCTTTGCACGGTCTTCCTTAGTCCTCAGTCCTTCTATGCCTTGCTGTAACACTCGTCTGGATTTTCCTTCTGGCTGATTCCTGGATTCTCCGTCAATGCTTTAGATGGCCCACCTCGTTCCAGTCAAGACGCACTCCAGCTCCATGTCGGGTTCTCAGTCCCTGCAGGACCAGACGGGATCCGCTCTGAGCGAGGGCGTGGGCTCCCCCAGGCCCGACATGCCCCGCCAGAACTCCGACCCGACTTCCGACACCCAAACTCCGCCGGTTCGCAGCGCTGATCGGGACCGCGATCGCGATCGGGACAGGACGGCCTGGCAGAGAGAGGAAGACCTGCCGCCCAAGGTCCGAGAATCCCACTCGGTGAGACTTTGCTTGGCGTATCATGAACATTTTTCCCCGCATGAATTGTTCTTTGTAATTCTTCCAGTGAATTAACTATGGTGATTAATTTTCTTTCCAGACCCCCCAGAGGACAACCTCCATCTCACCAGCCTTGGTCAGGAAGAACTCCCCCAATGGAGGCGTCGGTTTGGGACCTCGCACGGGGTCTCAGCTCATACGAGCAAGGTGATTAGCCTTGCTGCAGTTTTAAAGTCCATAGTCTCCACTTTGATGCAGCAGCCTGTTTCCTTGCTGCCCGCAGTTTCCCTTTGGAGAAAATGTCATCCTATGTGGATGAAAACATTTTGCATTAGCTTAGCTATCTTGTGCCTAAGATCTGTACACTGCAGTTCTATACTCCACAAAGTCTACTCTGTTGCAGTAGCTCATTGCCTTGCTGCCCTTATTCTCGGCACGGATAAAATTGGTCACTTTTAAGTAGACACAAGCACTGATGGTCGCTACCCCATCTGGGCATAAACCAGTGTTGCTTACACAGATTCTAACGTTATCGTAGCCTCTTACCATGTCTAATCTATGACCTTCGCAACTGCTTGGCATATACCCCATAGTCTCCACTTAGATTGCTGCCCTCAGTCTCCTTTTGGATAAAATTTGTCACCATATGTGGACGTAAACCACTTCTGGTTGCACAGATACTAACCTTAGGTTAGCGTCTTGTCCAACCTAAATTGTGGAATCTGGAGGATATACTCCACAGTCTCCTCTTTGCTGCCAAGGCCTGTTTTCTTGCTTTCATTAACCTCCCCTTGGATAAAAATTGTTACCTCATCCATTACCTTAGCCTGTTTTGTTGCGTTAGCTACGGACGCTGCAGTTGTATTCTCCACTTCGCTTCAGCACACCGTTTTATTTCTGCCCTCAATCTCCTCTTGGATAATTGTTTTTCTTTTTCTTTAGCAACCCAGATCTGCGCCGTTCCGAGCTCTCGCTGGACGCCATGCCGCAAAGGACTTCCTCCAACTCGTCATCGTCGTCCTCGCCCTCATCCCAGGGAGGCTCGGTGGAGAGGAGAGGTACGTTTTTTGCCGTCCTGTGGTTGCAATGGCCAAGTGTCCCAAAACATTTGTCCAAACACTTTTGTTGTGGCCATCCCTCAGTTCCGCTCGGATCAACCTGTCCGACGTGCCCTGTTAGTCAGTCAGCCTCTGGGGTGGAAACAGGAGGGAAATGAGAGGAGAAGAAGATAGAGAGAAGCGTAGAGGGAAATGTCAAAGAAAAGAAGAAAAAGGCTACAGGGATATGTTAAGATATGCGCGGATCTCCTTCTGACAAGACACAACCAGACGGCATAACTTTCCCTGCATCCTTTTTCGTCAAATTTTGTCCTAAAAGTGAAGCGCTTGAAACGTGCGTTTACGTTAGTTATGTTGTCATACCAACAGGTCAGAGCAGACAGGAAGCGTCATCGTCAGCCGCGGCCAATCAGGAGGCCAAATCCAAGCAAGAGGAGGGCCGCGAATCAATCCGACCCAGCAGGCCCGCAGTGAGTCCCGACATACGAGCGCGCTCCAGACTATTGTAGTCAAGTGTAGGAAATTCCTACAGCGAACCTGTGTTCTCTGCCTCTCTGTCTGTTTCCCCTCCATCCTTCAGAGCTATAAGAAAGCCATAGATGAGGTTAGTGAGCCCCCTTTTTCCTCAGTCCCGAGGGACCCCAAGTCCGCTGATGTGACACATACACACAGCGGAGAAGGTGGACCT